>NC_140907.1:20022541-20622541 GCF_045865225.1 Trachurus japonicus
CTATTGACACATTGTGTTTTGTGTGGTTGTAGAATGAGGTGCTGGAGCACAGCGTGAAGTCGCTCACTGATGAGCTCCAGGACGTCCGAGCAGAGCGGGACGTGTTTCAGCAGAAGGCTCATCGTCTCAATGTGGAGATGAACCACATCGTGGGCAACGATGAGATTCGGATTCTGGACATAGATGCGCTCTGCATGGAGAACAGGTGTTTTTTTGTTTTTTTGTTTGTACCTTATCGTTGTGTCTACAGTTAAAGGGAGTAGCCTGACCACTTGTGTATAATAGGTAGGGCTGTAACTCACAAGTTTCATTACAATATGATATTATATCAATTCAATGGAGAGTCAGCTATTTGACATTTGTCACTTTCACAAACTCTGTCACAGTTCAGTTTTGATTAATATGAGACAATGTTACCTGCTGATTTAACACAATCACCTCCAATCATATCAAGTCACAAAGAGAAAGAAAATGTCATTTGATATTTTCTTCTCTGAGCTCAGGCAGACATTACAATGAAAAACAATATATTTTTTTTATAAGAACAGGCCTCTTGTTCTCTAAGAAGTGCCACATTCTGATTTATTGAACTTTGACAGTTTTATCCGTCTAAAAACAAACAAACAACAACTTTAAATTCCTATTTGTTTACATTAAAGCAGGATATTGTGAATTTAAGTTCTCAAACCAAATATTTTAGATCTTAGTAATGAGTTACACACTTTGCAATTGAAATATAATATTTTGGGGGGAACTGTAAAAATAAAGGCATGTGAGAATATTTATTGATGTCTGATGGACTGATTGACTCATTGATTATTGAATCAATGTATTGATGCAGATTAATCTTAATCTTAGGCTGTTACTCATTTATAACATGAAGGTTTCTTCACCCCGTGCCCAATGGGCTGACAGTGCTGATGATGCTTAATGATGAATCTGAATCTGGGTTCTTTCTTTCAGATATTTACACGAGCGGCTGAGTCAGCTGCAGGAGGAGGTCAACCTGCTCAAATCAAATCTGCTGAAGTACAAGGTGGCTCCATGTTTTCATTTATCTTCTCACTTCCGTTTGTTTCATTCATTAAAAGGACAAACTGTTGTTTTTTTCTGTCGCACGCATCAACGTCTCCTCCCTCTGCCCACAGAGTGCCCTGGAGTGTAGGAAAAACACTAAGATCTGCGGCAAAGCCAACAGCAGCGCTCTCACGGGGGTGCTGTCTGCCAAACAGGGTCAGAAGATTCATATTGTATCTATAAAACTTATATTACTCAATTATTTCACTCTGTGACAGAAGGACATGGACACATTTACACATGACCTGAAGAAAAAACATGTTTATATATGTGTGTGTGTGTGTGTGTGCAGTGAAGGAGTTGCTGCTCTCTGAGGAGAACGGCTGCAGTTTGCCGGTGACTCCTCAGTCCATCTCAGACCTCAAGTCTCTGGCCACGGCTCTGCTGGAGACCATCCACGAAAAGAACATGGTGATCCAGCACCAGCGACAGATCAACAAGTACTAATGTTTATTCTGGACTCATTCATCCTCATGCATTGCATACAGAAATAACCGTGGGTCCAGATCAGAACTCATGGCTGTTCTCATGTGTTTCTTTCAGATGCGAATGCTGAGAAGGACTCATGTCTGTTGTTGTTTATAAGTCTTTCTGTCTTTTTCACCAGGATTCTTGGTAATCGAGTGGCAGAGCTGGAGAAGAAACTAAAAACTCTAGAGATGTCTGGATTATGGAGCCTGCCAGGTGGATATAAATCTCTTGATATATTAACAGATACACATCTATATAAATACATTATACATATACTGTACAATAATTCACCCTTCTTATCTTTTTCTTTGTCCTTCTTGCTTCATGCTACCTGGAGGCCTGACTTATAATGTGTCTCTTGGAATTTATGGTACTATTTCCACTGTCTATTAACCACAGTGTTAACCTCTGAACCTCATCTTCCTCCATTTCTCACCTGTCCACCTGAAACTCATCTATATCAGTCGCACAGTTTGAAATAGTGTCATACAGATATCTTCATTTAAATCCCACTAATAGGAGCTTACAGTGAGTAATGTTTTCTAATGACAGGGGGAAAAGACGCCATCATCCTGAGCTCTCAGCAGGATGAGTCACCAGAGTCTCCCCGACAGGAAGGTGAAGGTTCAGTGCAGCCGTGTCTCAGTGAGTCTTCATCAATTTTCCACCTCTGTGCAGCCGCATTTCTTGAATGCTGGTCTTCTTTTGTCTGTTCTTACAGCTGATGACGGCTCTGCTGATACACTGGCCGAGCAGCAGGGCTCCCCACAAGTTCAAAACCAAAACGGAGATGCATCGGCTTTTCAGAAAGAGGTGTCCATGCTGTCCGGCGAGGAGAAGCCCCAGGAAATCCCTTCACCTCGGTCAGCCAATGAAGAGCCTCTGGCAGAAACACCAAACACTCACACACAGATCACGACAGATTTAACTGCTTTAGAAAAAGAAAAAGAAGATGAGTGGGTGAGTGACTCCCCTCCCACTGTCACAGAGGAGGACACACCCTGTCCTTCAGACCCTCAACCCCCACAGCAAACTGTAGACAACTCGGAGGCTGCGAGAAGAAGACGGGGTGAGGCAGAGGAATGCACAGAAGGGGATGAAACTGTTGAGACTGAGTGTATCATCACACAGGCAGAGGTTCACGCTGCTCCGCCCGACGCTGTCGCTGCTGCTGCTGCTGATGATGATGATGAAGAGGAGGAGGAGAAAGAGGAAGAGAGCATCCAACCAAACCAAGAGACAGAGCTTTCAGGTGTGACATCTGACGTCTTCCAGCAGCTGCATCAAGAGGAAATTTAAGAATGATAATTTAAAAAGGTGGATTTATGATATAATGATCATAATATAATTTATTTTTATGAGTACTGGAAAAAAAAAACTGGAGAGTGCCAAGACTGAGCTGCCAGAATTAACAGATGGTGAGTGATTGTGTTTCAGTGACCACTGCATGAAATTTCATGTTTGTCCAGAGAAAGAAATTCTTAAACTGATTGTAGTCCCACCTTTTAACTGGATTACATTCAATTCATGGCCACAGTAAGTGACCACTCATTTAATATCACGCAATATTGAAATGTGATTGTTGAACATCTCATTTCTAATGTGCGTTGGGCATTAATGTGCTGCTATCACCACCTGATATTTGCTCCCATTGAGCCAGCGAATTAGTGAAGCTGAACATTAACAGTTTGTGTTCTCATTTATCCAAAAAAACAGTTGTTGGTTCGAGGTCCAGTCCACCAAACGCATGAAACCAGTTACTTATGAACATCAGTGGCACCATCACGTTGAAACAGGAAGGCGAAGCAAGCTTACTTAAATAGCCCATTTTTAAAAAACAGTTTGTCTCGAAGGGCTTTACACAGCATCATAACATCATCCTCTGCCCTTAGAGCCTCACATCAACTGAGGAAAATGGGAATACTGGATGGCAGACTGGTTCATGGGAGGAGAGGAGAGATATGTGTCCCCCAGCAGTCTAAGCCTATAGCAGCGTAGCTATAAAATGGTTCAGGGCTACCTTAGCAAGCCCTAACTAAAAGCTCTGTCATACAGGAAGGTTTTAATCTCTGACCCATGGAGAAAGCTGGTTCCACAGTAGAGGAGCTCAGTAGCTGAAGGCTACCAGGAAAAGTATCTTGCCACACTGTTAGTGGCCGTTTCTGCTGTGTCAGAGGTGATGAGTGGAGAATCAGTGAAGTAGCAAACCAGGGCTATGGAAATATTGTGATTATTTAGATTTGTCTGCATTCAATCATTTCAGTCCAATATCATTTACATAAGTTGTAAACTTTTAAACCCTTTACCACAGGGACTAAGTTTAAGGAGAATGTGCATCATGTTTCTGCTGTTAACTATCTAGTGGGACGCTGACTCACAAGGAAATTATAATGGAAAATGAACAGGGAAACAAAGCGCAGTTGCACAGAAAGACTTACTGTTGCTCAGAAATTAAAAACCGGTCAGAAACATTCCCATTTATCTTTCTACCTCGGTCTGTGCTTCCCCCCATGACATTAAATAAACCTACAATATGTTAGAAAATCACTGTATGAACAATATTACCAGCCTTGACTGCAGGTCTGGTGTTGTTTTCACCTTCTCAGTCTGTGTGTGTGTATGTGTCATCATGGTGAAATGTGAAGGGTGGACTCCAATGTGCAGGAATGACTACACAGACCCGTGCTATGACTAATTTGTAAAACTCAAAATCTTCACACAATGAAAGCACATTATTATCAAAGCTACATAAGATCCTGCATGGCAAGTGAATTGATTAAAGAAAACCCAATTTCCTTGTTTTAATCCATGTTCTTCTTTTGACTTAGCAGTTTTCCAAACAAATATTTGCTGATTTGTCAGCTGACACTGAACAAACAGATTTTATTGAAGAATATATTTACAGAACATATTAGTCTGTAACACACTGAAGAACACATCTAGATTACCAGCACTGATGTCTTGTGTTATTGTGGTTAAAAGATATATATTATTAACTCAGCAGATAGTAATTACATAGAGCCATATGTATACTGTAAGTGTTGAATGTACAAATATGAATTTATTTCTGCAAAATAAAAGATTTTCAACTACTGGTTGTGTTTCAAGTGAAGACAACCTCCCTCAAAACAAAGTTTGATACAATGTGTAATGCAGAATGTCAATTTAATGTGAGGTTTTATACAAAGTCTCAATGTTTTTTTTTTAATCAGAATCAAAGATGCATCCATGAATGTTAAAATCAATTTTCCCTGCACTCTGTCCAGAGAGGTGAATCACATTCTTCAGGCCAGTTTCCACTCCATGTGACGAGCTTCTGTTAGATGTTTGGAAGCTGGAAGTGTGAGTGAGTCATTGATTTTTCTTGCTATCAGACACAGACTACAGAGGGAACGACGAGTGAATGCAAAGGTGAAACCCATACAAGCTGATTTAAAGTGTGAACCACTAATTCCTCCTCAGCCTCCTCCTGTACTGCTTGTGATACGTATTCCACTGACTGGGTGTAGAAACCCCAATGATGCAGCAGCCAAGCCTCCGCCCTGCGTTTCCATGCAGCAGGCTGCCAGCGTCTCCACCACGCCCCAAGTCATCTTTCTTCTCGTGCACCACCACTGCTCTTCCCATTACAGAAAGTGCTCCAAAGAGCGTTGCCTCAGAATCTATCAACGTATTGATTTTTCCTTCCTGGGGCTCGAAGTTCCCAAAGTCTCCCGGATGGTTTGGATGATGCACGCCATGTGGATTGTAGTGGCCCCCGGTGGAGTCGCAGCCCTGGCTCAGGTCTCCGTACTGATGGATGTGCACCGCTCTGGGTTCTGGATTAATGTCTGTAGGGAAGCCATTGAACCGGAGCAGGACTTTGAGATTTCCATCAGGATGATCCTGTTTGAACAGGGCCTGACCGTACACTCTGGGCAAGCCCGCAGCTAGTGCGACGCTGGGTCTCATTTTACACACTGCATACATGGTGCCATTGTGCTGCGAGACTTCTGGTGGAGCCAAAACATCACTGTCAGCTAAGACACATAGTTGACAGCCAGCCAGCAGAACCAAGAGAGCAGCTCCCAATAAATGCATTGACCTGAAAGATATAACAACTATTAGAGCAATGAATCAGATTAATAATCTTTCCATATTTGCACAGAGTCACAGACATCAACTAAACTCAGAGCCATATAGCCTACTAGTATCCAGGGCCTTTAATGAAGTGACAGTAGATGCAACAGTTGAAAAATATTTTGGCTACGGGCAGTAGGCTATCCAGCATTATTATAGCCTATTTTAGGAGGATTTTCATGCTGTTGGAGTTGGACCTTGTTAAATCCTTCTTACATAACTGGATGGTTGCTTTCACTAATACCATCAGTGTTACAGCCCAGCACCTACACTGCACCAAAACAGGACACATATCAAATAATAATAATTTTAAAAAAAAACTGATCTATTCTCAATAAAGAAATCCAAATAAACACGAAAAACGTGGAGGGATCTGAGTAGGGTCAGTTATGTAGGTTCAGGTTGAGTTAAATGTGTTGATGACTGGGGCTCTAGAAAAAAAGAAAGAAAAATAAACACACAGACTGCAGAAGAGGCTGTACTGAGATCTGCTGCTTGGTTTTGGTTTATATGTACGTGACAATTATGAGGCCCAGATGGGTCCCACATGCTGGATCATGTTGGTCTGCAGCCCTGAAGACAGTAGCCACAACAGAGAGGCTTCATATCATATAATGTTATCTGGAAAAAAACTATAATTTCCTAAACTTCGGAGGTCAATGGAGTAAAAAAAAAAAAGACATACACCCCTCAGCTATTAAAGCAAAACCTTTAAAATCTGCCAAGTAAAAAAATGTGCACTGAACTTTACAAAAAATACATTTGGTGATGAATTTCCACAGCAATAGAATTAGTTCACTCCAAATAAAGGGCAAAGTTTGCTTCAGAGTTTAAGTTAGGTAAAAGCAGACACATGACATGTTAAGTCCCAACATCATATTAAAAATAAATGCACAAAACATTATAATGGCTATAAAAGCAACAACAAAAAATGCGACGTGCAGGCTGTTCTTACCGCTAGAAAACCCACAATGTCGCAGCGATTTTACATTTTTCTTCTTTTATGTTATAACACCTCGGACTGAGGTGTGGGGAGTTCACTTACCCGTGGAAACCCATGATCGGCATCCAAACCCTGGACTGAACTCCCGTCTTTGTGAGCAGCTGTTCCGCGCTGTTCAGGTAGCCTACTGTCGGGATGCAAACTGTTTCATAAGTGTTGTATAAGCGTGTCAGTAGGCGTTACTTACTGAGGGTGGAGCAGATCAACACAGCTTCTGTCTCATTTCTGAAGACTGATGGTGCCTCTCAGTCTACGCTCTAGAAACAAACAAACACACACACAAACACACACACACAAACAAATAGCCAGAATAATACAAAAATAAATCAGTAACTGTTTGAATTTGTTAATGTGGCCTTTAGTGGATTATGATGAGCCTTTTTGATAATAATGGCCCTGAATGTTAGATGTATTGATAATGAAAATAATCAATGGTCTTGCAGTATTTCTGTGATGGAACAATATGCCACAGTCTATGTGTCACTGAAATGACAAAAATCCATGTTTGTTTGTTTTGTGTATGTGTTGTTTTTCACCTCCAGATCAGTAGGTGGCGGTAAATGAAATCTATGAACTCCAAGTTACTGTGTGAAGAAGAAAACACTCCAGCAGCACGGGAATCAGGAAACCGAGTTTGGTGTCACATCGCCCGGCAGAACTGTGTTCTCGTTGATCGATCTTGATTTATTGGAGATAATCAACCTTTATCCCCACCTAAAGATGTCTAAAAGACATCGCCTGGACCTGGGTGATGACTACTCCTCCAGTAAGAAGAGGTCTGACGGGTAAGCGACGCTGCTCGGTTTTACATGTCTGCTCCAGTGCTAACCTAACTGTTAGCTAATGCTAGTTAGTGTGGCCAAACCATTAGGTGTCAAATAAGCAGAAAAAGCAATTTAAACTAACGTAACTCTGAGCGTCAATAGTTAAACTCTGCTCTTAGCTGCTAGTACGCGGTGTCATGTGCAGTATATAAACAGTTTTCAGTCCGGGGCTCAGTGACTGGAGGTAACTTAGCTGCCTGAGCTAACAAGCGGAGCCGCAACGTTAGCTTCATCACGGCGGAGACACGTGTGTGTGTGGTGGGGCTAACCTTGGTCGGCGCGGTGCTAACACCTCCAGACAGCCTCTATACACTTACTTTAAAAAAAAAGACTAAAACGACATTTAAAAAAAGACTAAAACTATGATTTACTAACACTAGACACTCGTACCGTTTTTTATCAAATCAATGACAGAACCAGTGCAAGAGCGTGCGAGCTAACAACAGTGAAACAACACCGCTAACAATTATTGTTATTGATTGATCTGCCAACAACAAACACCTGCTTTAAATGAGAAAGCGATGTTTTTTCCAGTCTGTCTTGGAGTAGACCAGTCGGTCTTGAGTAATATTAACATTTATTCTTGCTCTCGTCAATTCGCCTTGTTATTAAAAAAAATAATGTCTATGTTAGACTGTGGTAATGGGGAACAAAAGTTATTCTGTCTTCATTGGTTATTCATATCTGACTTCAGCTGTTTGGCCTGAACAAACGAACAGGCTATAGTTCAAGGTATTATCTTTTACAATAATAGTCTTTCCTTTTAGTTTTTCTGTTGAGCTTTAGTGACTAGGAGGGAGATTTTCTACTGATTGATGTAAAATGAAAGACACCCACTTGAATAGGTGAAGCCTTATTAAATTCAGCTGGACATATTCATAGACTTTTTTTCTTTTCTTTTTTGCAAAACATGGAGGAGTACTGGACTTTGTCCCCTTTGACTTGCATTAGGAAGGGATCTTGTAATGATCAGCAGGATTAGGAAGAATGATGACGGTAAACAAAACCTATGTTAATGTTCTTATGGACACTTAGCTGTAGCTGTTCCTGTAAGAGAGACGGGACACTAGACGTGAGCCTGCCCTTTAATTCCTTTTCATCCTTAAAATGTCAGGAAAGTAAAAACAAATATACTTTTAAGTAATTCCCATCACAAACAAATACTAAATGAATCTTTGTTAAAAATGGAAGAATAACACTCAGTGAGTGTATTGTGAATTTTAAAATCCAGCATAAGTGACTCTGTGTTGTACATAAAGCAGGTTAATGCTGCATTCATAATAGAAGGCAATTGAAGACTTCAGACTTGTATTGTACTACTCACATCGACATCAAACAGGTTTTTGTGAACTGTGAAGTTCAGATGGTCAACCTGATGTTTGAAAATAAAGAATCACCAAACAGACATGAATGCCTCACATCATCAAAAGTCATAGCAACCCTACAATGTATTTGTCTTGTGAGGTAAGCGCTTGCAGACTGCCCACCGTCTGTTCCATGCAACGTGAGTCAGGCTTTTCTATACGGGTTGCTGCTTTTTTCTTCATAATGATTCCTTTACAAGGGAAATGTTGTTGATAATGATTTCTTGCCCTGATGCTGATAGGAGAGACAGGGAACGGGACAGAGACCGTGAGGACCGCTCCAGGGACAGGGACCGAGATAGGGACCGGGACCGGGACAGAGACCGGGACAGAGACCCAAAGCCTTCTAGTGCGCCAACCAACAGCGCGACGCCCGGGCCGGGTTTACCAGCCCTGAAGCAAATGATTGTGCAACAGCAGATCAATCCGTTCACCAACCTACCGCACACACCGCGTTACTACGAGATCCTGAAGAAGAGGTTACAGCTTCCGGTATGGGAGTACAAGGACAGCTTCAGCGACATCATCACACGTCATCAGAGCTTCGTCCTTGTCGGAGAAACTGGCTCTGGGAAAACAACACAGGTCTGAAATGCCATAGATTAACCCATGTCTCATGTGCAGGACACTGACACCTTGTGAAGTGCACACTGAACAAACAACTCGTAACCTTTGCTTTCCTTCTTCAGATCCCACAGTGGTGTGTGGACATGGTGAGAGGTTTGCCTGGCCCCAAGCGAGCGGTGGCTTGTACTCAGCCCAGGAGAGTGGCCGCCATGAGCGTGGCTCAAAGAGTGGCAGATGAAATGGATGTCATGCTCGGACAGGAAGTCGGTTATTCCATCCGATTTGAGGACTGTAGCTCTGCTAAGACTATACTGAAGTGAGTAATTCAGGGAAATGACGACCTTTATCGGCTCAAATCAATCTTTATCTCATTTGAATCAACCCCCGTCTTCATCTAACAAACCTTGTCCGTTATTTCCTCAGGTACATGACTGACGGTATGTTGCTAAGAGAGGCCATGAATGACCCACTGCTGGAGCGATATGGTGTGATCATTCTGGACGAGGCCCACGAGCGAACCCTGGCCACAGACATCCTGATGGGTGTGCTCAAGGAGGTGGTGCGTCAAAGACCGGACCTGAAGGTATTTGTTCTTCTCTTTAATAGAAATACTGAATAATTTGCTTTTTTCTTTGTGAATGTTGGGTTTTGCTACGTCAGTTTTTTTTCCTGCAATTTTGCCTGATAATAAAATGAATATCGTAGAGTAGGTCACTGTAGAAACTCTAAAAGAGTGTCATTTTGCATACTTTGTTTATTCATTAACTTCCACTAATTATGATAAAATAGGAAATACATGATCTAAAGCACAGTTTTTTTTTTTTGGTTATGTGCACTTTTTTATCACTTACAACAGCTTAGTAAGTATTAGAGATAAAAAAAACTAAAAAAAAAAAAACTCTGTTGATGGCTCAATTTGCTAAAATATGTTGATATGATATATAAATGATGGACTGCACACTAAAACATGGTCAGAACTGTAAAGTTTGTGTCCGCTTAGTAGGTCACGGGCTTAAACTAAATACTCTGTTTATGTTTTTTAAACAAAATGAGTTGAAAATAAAAGCTGAGTGGTGTCTCCTTCATGCACAGGTGATTGTCATGAGCGCCACGCTGGATGCTGGGAAGTTCCAGGTGTACTTTGACAACTGTCCCCTGCTGACTATCCCTGGGCGCACACACCCCGTGGAGATCTTCTACACCCCTGAGCCCGAGCGTGACTACCTCGAGGCAGCCATCCGCACTGTCATCCAGATTCATATGTGTGAAGAAGATGAAGGTGACTGCCTTCTCTTCCTCACTGGTCAGGAGGTAAGACTCAACTACGCTGACACTTCAAGTCCTTCGGGAAGCCTCAGTATTGTTGTAGAACAGCAAAAGTGAAATGAACTCTCTGCTTTCAGGAAATTGATGAGGCCTGCAAACGGATCAAGCGCGAGGTCGATGACCTTGGACCTGAAGTTGGAGACATCAAAATCATTCCTCTGTATTCCACGTTGCCGCCACAGCAGCAGCAAAGGATCTTTGAGCCGCCTCCTCCACGGAAGCCCAACGGCGCAATAGGAAGAAAGGTGCGTTTTAACTTGTGGGAAACAAAGCTTTCAGATTTATTACAATATGAGTTTCAAACCAAGTATTAATTATGAGCGTTCCCCTTCTTGAATGACTTCCCATGATGCATCCTTCTAGTTTAGTTTATTCGTTTATTAAGGGAGAGTGTGTAATTACATTAATTGCAGTAAAAAATGAAGAGATAGTTGCACCAGATTTAGCTCACAGCTAATTTCCATCTGTAGTCCCTACACATAACATAAAAAATGAAAAAATACACAGAAAACGCCAAACTGCACCAAACTATCAAATGTTGACCATAGTTGACTGACAGTTGCTTCTTCTTCTTCCACCTAGGTCGTGGTATCAACAAACATTGCTGAGACTTCTCTGACAATTGATGGTGTAGTGTTTGTCATTGATCCTGGATTTGCCAAACAAAAGGTGATTTCATCTTTCGTGGTTTGTCTAATATAGAGTCTCAGAGTTGGTCGGCATCATTCTGTGAAACATGTTGATAGTAACTGTTAGTTTAGTTTATTAGTTTTATTGTTCCCTGGTAGTTACAACGTGAAGCCATGCACATCTCAGTTGTTTATTTAACTGTTTCAAACACGTGTCCAGGTTTACAATCCTCGAATCAGGGTCGAGTCTTTGCTGGTCACAGCCATCAGTAAAGCTTCTGCCCAGCAGAGGGCAGGACGAGCAGGCAGAACACGTCCAGGAAAGTGTTTCCGCCTCTACACAGAGAAAGCCTACAAAACAGAAATGCAGGTGAGTGACCACAGTGACATGAACACAAGGCAGAATGATGCTCCTCTGCTCCCTGTCTTTCAGGACTGTCAAACTCAATCACACAAGGGGCCAAAATGTAAAACATGAAGTATGTCTTAGGCCGAACAGTACTGACAGTTATTGAACAGACTAAAACTGACATTGTTTTAATCAGAAATCAGAAATATGAATTTGACCAGCCAGCGTACTGTAAATGTTCTCAAAAAAAAATAAAAATTAAAAAACAAGAATATGATGAATGACAATAAAAGAACTTTGTTTTTCCATTATGGTGCCTTTTATCAAAATGAGAAGATTTCAGAAAGCTACGAACAAGCTGGTGAAAACTGTATTGTGATTTCAGAAAAGGCTGTAAAAAAACCCCACAAAAAAACACATATTTAGCCTCATTTTCTCTCCTATGCCAATTTGTCCATGACAGATAGGAGCTTGGTGCTCGATGATTTATTGCTTGGTCATGACAATACGGTAGATGTTGCAGTGTATTATGGGATTTGTAGTGTGAGCGCTAAACCAGAAGGGCCATTAATTAAAAGAAAAAAGAAATTTTCTCACGGGCCACATAAAATTATGTTGTGGGCCGAATCTGGCCCCTGGGCCTCGAGTTTGACATGTGCGCTGTAGTTCATCTTATCAGAGTTTTATTGTGAGATTCATTTAACATGGCCACCATCCCTCTCCAGGATAACACATACCCTGAGATTCTTCGATCAAACCTGGGCTCCGTGGTGCTGCAGCTTAAAAAGCTCGGTATTGACGACCTGGTGCACTTTGACTTCATGGATCCCCCCGGTGAGTTGGTCTGCGTTATAAGAATCCTAAAACAGCCAAATGTCTCTTGTAGGACATGACGGTCTAAACCCTTCCTCTCTCCCACGACAGCTCCTGAAACACTGATGAGGGCTCTTGAACTGCTGAATTACCTCGCCGCTCTCAACGATGACGGTGACCTGACAGAGTTGGGCTCCATGATGGCCGAGTTCCCCCTGGACCCCCAGCTGGCTAAGATGGTCATTGCCAGCTGCGAGTTTAACTGCTCTAATGAGATCCTTTCCATTACTGCCATGCTGTCAGGTAATGCCCAGGACTGGGCCGACATCTTCCTTGCCCTCTGTAGCCCCTCTCTCGTGGGGTTAAAAACACGACTGTTCACTGGTGGTGGTGGGAAGAAGTGTCCCACCTAGAATTTAGTTTGTGTGCAGCATTTTGGAACAGAGGCGACTAAATGTCAACTTTTTTGTGTGTTTGAATAGAGAAGCAGGTGAAAAAGTTGATCAAATTTCAAGTATATGTCCTGAATATGTAGCAACAGTGTTGTGATCCAGTGTCAGAGCAAAATACTTATTTCTGAAAATCATTTTTAAACCAGGTGGAATTAAATACAAGTACAGAAAGTTATGTCATGTTTCCCTCTGAGTTGTAGTTGCAGCGAGATTTAAGAAAGTGGCATATGTATATATATATATATATAGTTGTTATTTGAGAGACAGTTTGTTACGGACCAGTGAGTTCCCATTGATATTTAACCAGATTTTTTTTTAACCTTTTGGTCACAACATGTACAGTGTGTTTAGTGGATAGGGCAGGCACCACTGGATTATTTTCATATTCATCACATTTATGTGAATTTTCTTTTCGTCTTAAAAAAAAAATGCATTGTGAACTTTTACTGTTATCGTTTTTTACATAGTTATCGTGTGTAGCATTTCCATGATCTGTGCTCATAAAGCGCTAACTCTATTGTGTCTCAATACCAAAAAGTTCAAATTTTCTGAAACTTGAAAAGTTAAACATTGCTGGTGTCCCTAACACTTTGTAGTTGTGTGAAAACTCTTGTTTTACAGATGTGGTTAAATGACCCCCCTCTCTACGAGCTAATAGCCAGTACAGTTGGGAATGACCATGAGAAAAGCCTGCAGCCCCCTTTGATAGAGCTTGTGGTCCTGCCCTGTCCCACCGCAGTGTCGAGTGCCCTAGCATCATAGGCTTTGCTCCATTTTTCTGTGAATGTTTGACTCATCCCTATGGGCGGCTTTGTTGGGGCCCATACCAACCTTGTTTAGTCCCACAGTGTTTTGTCCGCCCCACGGAGGCTAAGAAGGCAGCAGACGAGTCCAAGATGAGGTTTGCTCACATCGACGGAGACCACTTGACGCTGCTCAACGTCTACCATGCCTTCAAACAAAGTGAGCACCAGTTTGAGTCCTCCATCATCATTCTGTGTCTTTTTTTTTTACAGCAATGGAAGGATTGCTCTAACACTATTGAAGCTGCATTTATTGAGTTTTTTTAACTACTTTGGATGCAACAGAACCAGCAAAAATAAACAGATTAATGCATAAACATTCATTATGATTCCTTTTTATAAACTCACAAAAAGACAGTTGCAACGACACACTACATTTTTTCAGAGTCAGTTTGGTCTCTGTCATTTCAGTGACTCCTCTTTATATTGTATATTTAATCCACAAGGCTTCCAAAGCTTCCCATTCCCATACTGTAGGTGTAAACACCTGTTATTGTTTTTCCCAGACCACGAGTCGAACCAGTGGTGCTATGACAACTTTGTCAACTACCGCTCGCTGATGTCTGCTGACAATGTGCGGCAGCAGCTGTCCAGGATCATGGACCGCTTCAACCTGCCACGTCGGAGCACAGAGTTCACCAGCAGAGATTACTACATCAACATCCGAAGGGCGCTCTGCACCGGCTTCTTCATGCAGGTGAGCATGCAAACGCCGACAGCTGACACATTAATGATGCCAGCAACATTACGTTCAATAGAAACTTTACAAAGCAGCGTTAGTGTTCAGTAATTACTTATTGCCACCACAGATGTTTGTTTTCTAACTTGTTGAGGTCGCTCACTCTGCAGGTGGCACATTTGGAGCGCACAGGTCATTACCTCACAGTGAAAGACAACCAAGTGGTCCAACTTCACCCGTCTACAGTCCTGGACCACAAGCCCGAGTGGGTGCTCTACAACGAGTTTGTCCTCACCACTAAGAACTACATCCGCACTTGCACAGACATCAAGCCAGAGTGGTACGTGCACTGTTTTCTGATGCAGCTTCTTCGAGATGGATCACTGCAACTGAGCTTTGATTGTACATGATCTCACTGATGATAATTAACGCTGATCCTCTCTCTTTGGTTACAGGCTGGTGAAGATTGCACCCCAGTACTATGAAATGAGTAACTTCCCACAATGTGAAGCTAAAAGACAGCTGGAGCGAATCGTTGCCAAACTAGAGAGCAAGGAGTATTCCCAGTACTGAACAATAGCCAAGAAGTGTCCTGGAAACCAACTGCGTACTATAGTTTTAGATCTTTCTGTATCATTGTATCTTAATGTTTAAAATTTGGCATTTTGATTTTTATATTTTGTTTGCTTTTTCTTTTTTTCCCCCTTTCCATCATCAATGTTAATTCTGTAACTAAGTGTAATGTCAGATGAAATATCAGCAGCAAATCTTAGACCTGGCTATAAAAGATTTTCAAAAGGAATATCGGAAACATGTCATTTAGATGTGGTTGACTTTCCTTTAGGGGAATACGGAGTCATAAAAAAAAGTTGTGCTTGCGTTGTTTCTTTAATAAAGGAGCTTTGACTTAATTTCTGTGGAGCTATTAATCAGTAAATACTGTTATTGTTAACAGTTGTGTTGTCCATACAGCCGTTTTACTGTTTTTCTTTTGTGTTGAGATAAGAATTTGGTTGAGTAAAACAGAACAATTATGCAGGTTAATATGGGCAATATATTAACAAATGTTTATACTTCATGTATTTGTTCTTTAAAGTTCTTAGCATGTTTTTTTTGCTTTGTCGGACATGGCACTCATTTTACAATCCAATCTAACGTGCAAATCAAATATTGAGTGTTTGCTCATTTAAATCTCAAGGGAACAAAGTCTGAGGCACTAAATTAAAAGACTTGGTTTTTTGCAAATACACATGGTATATAATTCACTGGTAACTCTTATTACTTCAAGTTTCCCTTTGAAGAATTCAATTTACAGTATAGGTAGTATTAATAAATCTTTAATACTATGATGTTGTTGAATGCCCTAAACACATTATATGATGTCATATACAGTATCAACAGTTATACATTAGATATATTTCATACAGCATAACATATCTGTTAAATGTTAAGGTATAGGACTTAAGTAAAGTGTTCTTTAATAATTTGTCTAATTACAGTACAGACTCTCAACCTGTGGATTACAGGATAAAATGTGAAATCCATAACTGATGAAGATTGTTACAATATCCTTCCAGCCAACCAATATTTCCTTATATAAGCTGCGCATGAATTCACACAGAACAAACTGTTGGAAGTTTCTCTGCGTGGCTGAACATGTGCCAGGGACAGAGTTTACTACCACTGCTCTTCAATGTCCTCTATGGTCTCTGGCAGGCACCTGTTGCGTGTCTCTGCCAGCGTTCTCGCCACCGCTCCCCCGACCACAGCTACAGAGCACAGGACAACTTGGGGCAGTTCCTTCCAGACATCATCCAGTAGGAGGATCAAAGGAGCCACAGCAACACCCAGCCGCCCCATGAAGGAGTTATAGCCCATACCGTTCTGCCTGGAAGAAAGGTATTATTTTAGTATTTGTTGGTAGAAAACACCCCCATCACTTCAGGGTCCTGCAGTGTCGATATAGCACAAGTTGTTTAGACAGATTAAGTGTATTATTACCTTACAACAGTAGGATAGAGCTCGGAGCAGTAGAGCACAACAGTTGCAAAGGATGCTGAAGAAAACCCTTTTCCAATCACTGCTACCACTGTTCTCACAACAGACATATCTGAGACAAGAACATCAGTTAATCAATGCAGGTTAAAAATGAAAATGCTAGTCCTGTGAGTAATGACAGACAACGCTGTTACTGAAACAACATTTTCCCCAATCCTGTGTTCTAAGTATGTTGAAGTGAATAATTATCTTCATTACCTTTAGGTACCACAATGTTGATTCCAATACAGATGGCAGCCAACAGCAAAGCTCCCACCTCGGTGCGCCGCCTGCCGATCTTGTCCAGTAAGTAGTAAACTGATATTTTGGCTGGGAGCTCAATTAAAGCGTAGGTCAACTGAGTGAGATAGATATTGAGCCCAAAGCCTGTGATATTGAAGCTGATGCCATAAAATGTAGTAGCCACACAAAACCTAGAGGCAAAGAAAGTGCAAACTCATGAAAGCATCTGTTGAGACACCTTAATGCATTTTCATCTGGATCTTTTATAACTCTTTGACCAAAACACAACACATCATATATTTTACAACCTAAAACCACAGACCATGTCTCATTGGGAATACAGACCACAATGTACCAGTGCGCAGAGCCAGTTTCCTCATCTTGGTTGTTCGTATCAGATCGAGGTAGGAATAGGTCCGGTCTCTTTTCTCTGTCACAACAATAGTGGACAGTGTCTGAAAAAATGCAAACCAGCATTATTCTGTCAGCCTCACTCCAAACCACTGGAGGATAGTGTATTGATCGTGTTGATTTTTGATGGATTTCTTAGACCTGCAGTGTCATACTTTTATCTTGCCCCTTTGGTATGAAGAGTCAGAGTTTATGTAATATGTTGCCTGTAACATCTGGCCAGGGACAACAGATGAAAACGAGAAACAGCATTTCCTAACGGCCTGCTGCTATTTTTTAGTGGTCGTCAGGGAAAAGATGGACAAAGGGGGTGTTGTAGGGGCTGTCTTTCTGGACTTGCGCAAGGCTTTTGACACGGTGAATCATTCAATTCTTCTCTCCAAGCTAACTAAATTTAAATTGTCAGAAAATGTACTCAGTTGGATGCAGTCCTACCTGGCGGGGCGCACCCAGTGCGTTAGGATCAAAAACAATCAGTCCTCCTTTCAAAGCTGTAGCATGGGTGTTCCCCAAGGCTCAATCCTTGGCCCCCTTTTATTTTGTATTTATATTAATGACCTACCTACTATCTGTGACAACGTAGAAACAATAATGTATGCGGATGACACAGTCATTTTTGCCCACGGGAAAAATCATGAAGAAGTGGCTGTTACACTCTCAGACGCTATGGAGAGAATATCAGAATGGCTCCACCGGACACATCTCACTTTGAACACAGACAAGACAGTACTTCCACAAACAGAACAAGAAATATGTATATCCTAAAATAATTGTAAACAATCAAACGATAAAAACTGTGGAGGTATTTAAATACCTGGGGGTCACCCTTGACTCTAATCTGAATTTTAAAAAACACCTCAAAAAAATGTCTCACGCCTTGAAATTTAACCTCATGAACTTCCGCCACATCAGAAATTCTTTAACATCCAGTGCTTCTATAATGTACTTCAATGCCATGATACTTCCCTACTTAAGATACTGTATGCCATGCTGGTCTCAGGCCAATCATACTGCACTTAATCCAATCAGGTCTCTTTACGGACAGGCATTGAAGGTCATGGACAAGAAAACCAGACAGCACCATCATTGCAACATTCTTGTCAAACATAATTTACTAAGTTTTGATAATATCTGTAAACTGTCCAACATCTGTCTAGTTCATAAAATAATTAATAATACAGCTCCTCCTCCACTGAAAAAATTCGTCCTTCCTTGTTCAGAAAACAAAACAAGAGCTTTAAGATCATTATCGATATAGCGCAGCTGAGCAATTAGCGTGATATAGCTGCGGGCCGCCACAGACTCATTAATTAATGGGAAACACTGAAATCATCACATGATATTTCACTGGTCTTGTTTTTTGACTACCAACAGGCAGACCTAAAAATGTCCACAACACCTCCAAGGCACATCTGTCATTAACGCCACTATACTCCTATGTGCTGTAGCCTACTCTGTCTCCATCACTATGCCTTGCTGCCCTCTTCAACTTTGTCACAGTGATTGCTGGTTAATGTAAAATGCATCAGCACACAGGTGATGCAATGTCACCACAGACACCAGATTTGACAGAGAGATTAACCAGCATTAGATGCTAACCTCTGTTTTAAGAGTGTGGATTGACTCCTCTGTTCCATTCATCATGGCACATTTTTTCAGATACATCTGAGCTTGCTCCAGTTTTCCGTTGGCAATGAGCCACCGAGCCGACTCTGGCATCCACCTAATGTTGAAAGAAAAGATGTTTTTTAGTCCTGAATGTTCACCAGAAATATTGAGCTGTGGTTGGACACTTGTAAGATATAAGCAACACACAAAGGGAGAAGGGACTGTCTGCCCATTGACGGCACATCACCAAGTCCTTATTCATCAAAAGCCAATCATGCTATCCTTTTCTTTCTCCTGGAAGACATTGTCTTAATACGTTTTTGGTAAATGTAATATGTGGCTACAGGGTTTACTTAAATGTTAGACATTGTCAATCCCATTGAGTTTAATTGTTTGATGAGAAGATGTCGATGTCAGAGTCGTACCTCCAGGTCATTATGGCCAAGATTAGAGGTGATGTTACACTAACAATCAGTAACCTCCAGCCATTCACAAGATAGGCAATGCCTGCAAATACTGTGTTCCCAAATGTCCATGACAAGCTGTCGATCACTCCCACCAGCTTCCTGTGTTCAACGTCCACCCACTCCACACCTGTAAAAAACCCCCCCCAAAAACCAAACAAGCACCATATAACTTACTTTCAAAAGATGACAAGTCATAGTCTCTGTAGACCTGCATTAGGGTTTCTGAGGTGATGTATTGAGATACAAAGCAGAGATTATTTACTAAGGACAGTCGAGACGATGACGATGCCAGTGATGCAGAACCCAGTGAAGAACCTCAGCACTGCGAACATCACATAGGATGAAGAAAAGGCACTTGCAATGGCAAACAGCATTCCAGACACATAGGACACCAACAGCATGATCCTACGGCCGAACCTGTGAAAAATATGTAAGGGATAATGTATAGTTCAGAGGTTGTCATGAGGTCATGTTGTATGAAATGTATGTTCCATACAACCATGTTCCATACAACCCGTCGGGGTTTATTTCTCCATAACAACCGACCAACTATACATTATCCTGCTTAGAACACGGCCTACAACTAAATCATTCAATAATGTAACACAAAATAATGATTAAAATATATTTTATTCGTGTAAAATTATGCCGTTGCTAGGGATGCCGCTCTGATCAGCACAGCACAGAAAAGAGAAACTATGCAGGATACCTTATGTTTCATTTTTACCGTCATTAAACAGCTTCGGACTAATTGTAATGTTAGATAAACGACGTGTAACCTGTTACAGGGAGAGTGGAGGCCGGAGTCTCCTTATTTCCACATCGTGGCTGAAAAGCAAACTCCTCTCCTGTCCTCTCCTCTGCCACACAAACGCACCCCGCGCCCCGTAATCTCTTGTTTATGACAGATACGACTACACAAAATACATCGTAACGTGTATGGTAATCCATCGATCCACTGATTGATTATCATCAAAGGCTTCAAATGCAAGAACGGGAGGAGGCTCAGCAAAACAGCGGCCGTGACCGGACATGCAGAGTCAGCCGTTGCTATGGAGTCCGCTTCGCGTCGGGCCGAACAACGCCCCTTAGCCGTGGTATAATGAGCATATACCACGGCCTGTCGTGATATATTGCTTAAATAAACACCGCAGAATAACGGTGATTGACCAATCAGAATCGAGTATTCAAGAGAGCCGTGTTCTAAGTCCAAATAATGTTTCTAATTGGTTGGAAGCTGAAGTTATCATCTATCTTAAAGGGATAGTTCACCCAAAATTCAAATTTCACTCATTATCTACTCACCCTCATGTCGACTAAGGGCTGGGAGAATTTTCAGAGTCCTCCGTGCCTTCTCTAAGTTACGGGGGGGGGGGTCCGCACAGTGAGCTCTGTTCGCAAACGTCATATGGACAAATACTGCTGCACAGACCCCCTCGTAACTCCGAGAAGGCACGGAGGACTCTGAAAATTCTCCCAACCCTTAGTCGACATGAGGGTGAGTAGATAATGAGTGAAATTTGAATTTTGGGTGAACTATCCCTTTAAAGTTGTAAACTGTGATACCTACTTGTCACTCAAACTTCCAAAGGTCACAGCTCCAAACATCACTCCAATGAAGAAGATGGTCGCAGTTGCTTTGTTTTTCCCTCGTTTGTCGCACACCAGGTCCCACTTGGACAAGTAGGTAAAGGAAGAGGACAGATGACTTCTTCAGATCACTTATATCGTTAAGTTTGCCTTATTTACAACTAAAAAAAAGTCAGTCACCTGTGAAGTCAGAGTAGATTTGAAGGTGGTGTTATCGTACACCCATCCGGTCTGGCACAGCACTCTGGGCATGTCAGAGCTGTTGGACGGGTTGAGCAGCAGATCATACTGAGGCTCTTCGAACATCTCACAGGAGCTTAGAGTCCCGTCCTCCTGGACAGGAATACTGACAACAAGCCTCTGCGCCTGCGATAAATTCCTAAAATTATCTCCATCGTCTAGCAAGCTAATGTCACAGTGGTGAGAAGGAACTGCTGCTATGAAGTTGTTAAGCATGAAGTGGCAGGGCAGTGTGAAGCGGCCAATGAAGCTGATCACAATGATCATTTTCTGAAATCTTCCAAATCCATTGATATCAGCAAGGATGTTCTCAAACTTCATTGTGGCTGCTCACTGTGTTTAAAATGTCTTCCTTTGAGATTAAAAAAGAAAAACTTCTCACACACCCACGCATGGACACTTCGAATGAAGTGAACTGCAAACTCGAACCAAAGACCTGATAAAGAAACCTTTGGCATTTGACTTTCCCAAGAGCTGCTGTGTTAAAGCAGAGATGGGTGAATGTTTTACCTCACTTAACCACTAAAACAACTTGTCTGTGGGGCTGTGAAACATTTGTGTTAATAGTTAAAGCACAATCCTCATTTCACCCTTCGCAGAAATGAGTCATTTGCTGGTTATTAAGGTTCAAAATGAGTTTCCTTCAGAGTCACTGGACTCGTAGATGTGGACTGATGAGCTCTGACTGCTGGATTTAAAGAAGCCTTGATGTGGTTTTGTGGAAGTAGCCTATCATGTCCAACTGAGAGGAGACCCTCCAGCAGACTCACATATCACCTTGGGGATTGTACTGCTCAGTTATTCAATCAGTGAGCCATGTGGCAGCAATAAATGCATACAATCTTGCAGATGCAGGTGCAAGAGCTTCAGTTAATGTTCACATCAATCATCAGAATGGGGAAAATGTGATCTCAGTGACTGCTGGTGCGAAGTGAGTGAGTATTTCTGAACTTGATCTCTTGGGATTTTCACACAAATATTGTCTAGAAATTTTACTCAGAAAACTAGAAGCCAACTTTTCTTATATTCAAGTGTAATGTATAGTGGTGGAAAAAATTATTAGCAACAACACATAGCATATTTAAGAGGTTTCCGTTGTTTTTGTTAAATTGGCCACTTTTCATCATTTTTGCTCTATAAACCATTGAATAGAGCCATCATAAGGAGGTTTAGGTCATTTTCCTTACAAAAAAACAAGCTAGGCTTGTCACACAATCATGTTCCTTCACAGAAAAAGTCAAATTATTTACAAAGTCTGGACCGTAACCCCACCAAGCAAGAGGTGAGTTGGAAAATAAACTGGACAGATCTATTATGCATTCAAAGGAAAACCTTTGGCTTGAGTAGCAGAAGGCATGGGATAACATAAGGGTTGATCCCTCAGGGAATACTATGCCAGATAAATGTGCTGCTGTAATTGCTGCAAAAGGTGGACATACCAATGTTGGAGTTAAAAGTGGATAAAAACAGTACTCACTTCATCTGATTGTGCTTAGGGCAAGCATCTGCAAATTTCATGAAGACTGAACATTCATGAAATAAAATCATGTTTTGGAGGCAAAAAAGGTCAGGTATTTTCAGATCTGCTCTAATCACTCTACTTTAACATAGCTTTGTTTTATTTTCCTATATTATTCTACTTTATACCATCTTCCACATGTTTTGAGCCTCATTTTATGTATTAAATGTGCCATATTATATGCATCTGAAACTATTACTTTAATAATATTATTATTACTATTATGCAACTGTTTAACACTTGTGTGTTTGAAGCATTTGTTTCCATGTACATGTTGGTTTCAAATATTTATTGAGATTTGCTCAATGAATTTGTTTACAATTGTAGAATCAAATGTAATTTCTTTCGTTACTTGGAAAACAATTTGTTGTAAAGCAAAGTAAAGGAACAAACTCAATCCATCATTTGAATACATGTAAATACATTATCATAATACATAATCAGTCTTGTTACTTTGTGCGGTTAAAAAAAATTCTGTTTTTCTTCTCTTTCAAACATCATACAGGACCCAACATATCAACATACTGTATCTCTATAAACTGTTTATAGAGATATTATATTGTATACATTTAAAGGATCATAGGGCAGGATTTGTGAGAAAATACCCATGCGTTTTACGTTTTTTAAATAAAAGCCTAATGGGTGAGGAAGCGTTCAAAACCAAAAAGAACGAGCCCACCCGCGTGGATCCAAATTACTGTTACTGCCAGCAAACGACCCGGCACAACTGAAAGCCCTGTTAAAAGCCCCACCCCCCCCCCCCCCCGCCACTCTCTCTCTCTCCCTTCACACACACACACACATCAGCAGGCAGGTCACTAACTTACACACCCTCTAAAAGCCGACGTTAACGTTATCAGGCAGGTGGACAAACATCCTCTTTTGCCCGGACACGTCCACTTTTCACGTCCTGACCGGCGTGTCCGCGACGCGTCCATTTTTTTTTTTTTTTTAATGAAATCATGAATATGTCCGGTGTTTATTGGTTTTCATGGGACTGCGGACCCTGACGGATGCGGTCCGACACCGGGACCCGGCACGTTAATTCTCATTACCGGCATGTAGGAGCCCATATAGAAGATCCATGCATAGGAGCTCAGAGGAACAGACAAGCAGACCCCTGCTGCAGCACAGTTAAGAGGCAGGTGTGTGTGTGTGTGTGTCTGTGAGAGAGAGAGAGAGAGAGAACCTACAGTAAAATACCCCCCCCCCCCACCCCCCCACCCCCACTTGAGAGCAGATGGGAAAGACGAAAGACTGTAAAGAGTAAAGTAAACAGTGAAGAGTATGTGCGCGCTCCCTTGCCGGTGGCTTCGCTGGTTGCTGTAGTTACGCGCAGCGTCCGTCGCGTCACTGGCCGTTCTCATTTATCCTGCCCTATGATCCTTTAAAACTAAGAAATTTAGTTTCCTGTTATATTACAAGTAAGTGTTTCCCTTTGGTGCCACGGTTCGATCCCGAGAGGGTGGAATTTCTTTTGGAAATGTTTGAGAAAATAGCGATACACCGAACATGGCCTAAGGAAGAGTGGGTGACCCTCATTCAGGGCTCCCTGACAGGAAAAGCTCAGGAAGCTTATGTTGCTTTAGACCTCGCTCAGATTAGCAGCTACGATGTAGTCCGACAGGCAGTGCTTAAAGCCTACGAGCTAGTTCCTGAAGCGTACAGGCAGGGATTTAGGTCTGAGAGAGTACGTCCAGGACAGACTTACATAGACTTTGTCCGTCAACAGGAGGCAGCTTTCGACAAATGGTTGAGAGCAAGTGAAGTGTACACTTACAAGGAGTTGCGAGAGCTGATGGTTTTGGAACAGTTCAAGCAGAGTTTGCCAAAAGCTATACAGACCTACCTGAATGATCTTGATACCAAAACTGTGTGTAAGGCTGCTGAGGCTGCTGACAACTATGTCCTCATTCATAAGGACTCGTGGCATGATAAACCAAGTTGTCAGATTAAGAGGACGGGGGAGCTTGAACGGCGTCCTGGTGATAAAACTGGCGCTGGTTGGCGCCCCTTTGCGAACCCTCAGACTAGTGGGCGTCCACTTAAGCCCTCTCCGTTCCAGGGAGAGATCATCTGCCATTATTGTCGCAAGCCTGGTCACATTAAGTCACGTTGTCCATCCTTCCAGAGAAAAGACGGCTGGAGAAGGGAGGCCGGACGTTCAGTGCCCTGTAATCTTATGAGCCTGGATCCAGCCCACCGGCCCGTGGAAGCAGCTGAATTAGAGATGTTTGATGGTTTCCTGTCTAGTGGGAGGGTCGCAATTGAAGAAGGGGGTACTGAGGCATCAGTTACTGTTCTCCGAGACACGGCTTCAGGTCAGTCCGTCATGGTAGCAGGTACCATTGACCTGCCTGAAACCTCTGCCTTGGGAACATTTGTGCCTATTAAAGGTTTTGGGGGTGCGTATAGTGCTGTTCCACTCTATCGAGTGTTTGTGCGCACCAACATCTTCATTGGTTATGCTAAAGTGGCAGTGGCTCCTGAACTTCCAGTGAGGGGGGTGACCTTCTTACTGGGAAATGATTTGGCTCACAAACAGGTGGTGGTGACTCCCCTGTTGTCTCCAACCCCCTGTGATGTGGCGGAGACCAAGGTGTTAGAGGAACAATATCCAGAGGCTTTCGCAGTTTGTGCAGTCACCCGGTCTCAAGCACAAGCACTCATGGAGTCCACTGCTGGTAACACTGCAATAGTTGCAGGACCTATTGTGAAGGCAAAGAGGGTAAGTGACCTGCCCCCAGTTGACCTTGCGGACACTGCCTTTGCTAAGTGGTGTGGGGTGAGTGAGTTACCAGTTTTGAACCGAGACACACTGATTACAGCTCAGAAACAGGATCCCACTCTCAGCCCCCTTAGACAGGCGGCTTGTACTGCTGAAGAGAGTGAAAACATGGCAGAGGGTTTTTACTTTAAAGGGGAGGTGCTTATGAGGAAGTGGAGACCTCCGGCTCGTCCTGCTACTGATGAGTGGAGTGTGCATCATCAGATAGTGTTGCCCCAGGGCTATCGTGAAGACGTCTTGCGTCTAGCACATGAGACCCCATTAGCTGGTCACCTAGGCATTAGGAAAACCCAGGCTAAGATTATGAGACACTTCTATTGGCCCAAGCTTCATCGGGATGTTGTAGTTTTTTGTCGGTCCTGTCATTCCTGTCAGATGGTTGGAAAACCTAACCAGAAGGTCCCTGTTGCTCCTCTGACCCCTGTACCTGTAGTGGGAGAGCCCTTTTCAAAGGTTGTCATAGACTGTGTTGGCCCCTTGCCCAAAACTAAGAAGGGTAACGAGTTTCTGTTGACCATCATGGATGTGACAACCCGCTGCAGAGGCTGTCCCTCTTAGAAATATCAAGGCTAGAACCATCATAGAGGCTTTAGTGGGTTTCTTTTCATGCTTTGGGTTACCGAAACAAGTGCAGCATGACCAGGGAATCAACTTTGTGTCCGGTGTTTTCCAAGAGGTCATGAGCGAGCTTGGTATTTCTCAGGTTGTCTCGTCTGCTTATCATCCCCAGTCTCAAGGAGTGCTTGAACGGGCTCATCAGACATTGAAAACCATGATCAAAACATACAGTACTCAGTTCCCCGGAGATTGGGATGTTGCGCTCCCTTTTCTGCTTTTTGCTTTGAGAGATTCCGTGAGTGAAGCCACTGGTTTTACTCCTTTTGAGTTGGTGTTCGGTCATGAGGTTAGGGGTCCACTGAAGTTATTAAAGGAACAGCTGCTTCAACCTGAGCCTGAGACAACTGTGCTCCAGTATGTGTCTGAGTTTAAGGACCGCTTGTGGGCTGTGTGTCAGGTGGCAAAGGAAAATCTCCTGAAAGCCCAGAACCATATGAAAGCTCAGTTTGACCGGAAGGCTGTTGATCGCCATTTTGAGGTTGGGGACCGAGTCCTTGCTCTAGTGCCACAGCGAATGTCGGGTCTGAGTGCATCATTTTGTGGTCCCTATGCTGTTCAGAAAAAGGTTGGAGACAAACATTACGTGATTTGCACCCCTGAGGGTAGGCGTAAAACCAGGTTATGCCACATTAATCTGTTAAAGCTGTACCAGGCTCACTGAAGTGGGCCAGCTGTATCCTGTGTGGCTATGGGGAGAGTGATAGAGGAGGATGTCAGTGGAGGTGACACTGTTGGGTTCCGGTTGGGGAACTCTGAGGCTTTGAGATCTCTTGATGCCCAGCTGGGGCACCTACCGTCAGAGTGGCAGTCTGACTTTAAAGCTCTGATAGCCGAGTTTTCATCTCTTTTCCAGGATGTCCCAGGTCGTACAACCTTAACTGTTCACGATGTAGATGTAGGCAATTCTGAGCCAATAAAACAACATCCATATAGGCTGGCTCCGTCCAAGTTGGAAAATCTGAGGGAAGAGTTGGCCTACATGCTGCAGATTAGGGCAATGGAACATGGGCAGAATGAGTGGAGCTATCCAGTACAGGGTTTCCCGCAGCGCTTTCCTGTTAAGGCGGCCGCCTTAACAACAAAGAGCTGCCGCCTAAACTAACGTCTTAAAAAAAATAAAAATGTAGTGATATTCGCCGCCGCCGCCCCTGCCGTCGGACGATCGCCTTCATTCATCTCCGCATCCTCTCACACACATACAGAGAAGCGCGCATGCATAACAGCAGCGCAGCGCGTGGTGAAAGTGAAACTTAATACGGCGCCCCCCATCC
This sequence comes from Trachurus japonicus, assembly GCF_045865225.1. Classification (NCBI taxonomy): domain Eukaryota; kingdom Metazoa; phylum Chordata; class Actinopteri; order Carangiformes; family Carangidae; genus Trachurus; species Trachurus japonicus. Next base: position 20,049,810 of record NC_140907.1, read on the forward strand.
CGGAAGATCGATCGATCCGCTCGCACCCCCCCCCCCCCCCCCCCCAACCCCCCACCCGCCGACAGGACAGACACCACCTTAACTAACAAATTTTCTGGGGGAAACACTGCAGTAGTGCTAGTTCCCAAGCCAGATGACACTGTGAGACCATGTATTGATTATCGGAAAGTGAATCAGGTGACAAAAGCTGATGCTTTCCCAATTCCCCGACTGGAAGATTGTATAGACCGGATAGGTAGGGCTGAAGTTGTGTCCAAACTGGACTTATTGGAAGTGCTCTTGCAGGTGGACACTGCTGGTCTGGACAGGCCGGTTGCATACTACTCGAAAAAGCTTAATAAGCATCAGAAGGCTTATTCCACGATCGAAAAGGAGGCTCTGGGTCTTGTTTTGGCCATCAAGCATTTTGAAGTCTATGTATCTTATTCAGACCGGGAGGTCATTGTGTATAATCGCGTGAAATTGTGATCATAATCCGCTGACGTTTCTAGCCAAGTTCAAAACATCAAACCCGAGAGTGTTTCGGTGGGCGCTAGTGCTGCAGCCTTACAGCCTGGTGGTGCAGCATGTGGCAGGGAAGAATAATGTTTTGGCTGACGCACTGTCTCGTATGCCAGTGGGGGAGCCCACCTGAAGGCCTATTAGTCAGTTCCTGGTTTGGTCAGCATTTTCAGGGTTTCCTTCTCAAGGTAGAAGATGTGTTTGTAGCCTGATATCTTCGCAGAGCTTGCAAATGGGGTACTGTAGTTAGTCTGCCGTGCAAAAATGTTTGTGTACTTAATTATGTATTTGTGAATGGTGGTGTGGAGATTTTATGGAAAAGGGGAAAATTTGAAAAAACAAAAATATTACTAATCATAGTGTGGGTGTTACTTTTCTTTTTTTTCCCTCTCTTTATGGTGGGAGGGATGTTATGAGTCAGTCTGGTGGGATGTACGATAGAGTGGTTGCTAGGGACTCACTGACATACAAGTGAGAAGGGGGCGTGGTGTTGGGGGATTCTCAGGATTGGTGGCAGCTGCTCCCGGGGGGAAAGTTGGGATTTTGGGCTGGAAGGAGGAAGAAGGCAGAGGCCCACGAGGGAGACGCCACAGGGAAAAGGTGACTCAACGACACCGAGAAGACTGAAGCGACATCCACCGTTGGGTTTCCCAGGGCGCATGCTCATGCAGCGACCGGCAGCAGGTGTAGGCTCCGCGTGTCTGTTTTAATGTATGCTGTGTTTTAGTCTGTTTTATTTATTGTTTTTAAACCAGCATCACGGTTGGCCGTTTTAAAGTGCAGTGCCCCACAGTTTGGGTCACTTAAAGTCTGCAGTGGCGCTGATCTCACCATGGATTTCGCCCTGTTACAATTTGTTTGGCTGGCGTTCTACCTGGCCTGGAGGCCCGGCTGCTGCTTAATTACTCCCAGTCTCCCCGACCGGATCCAGGTCGGATCTGATCGGACCCAGTACACCAGGGAGGTTCTACTCAAGTGGAACATTGTCGGCGCTCCGAGTCCGGCGAACTTTAATTCTCCCACTTTTGACGGGATCCGCTCACACGGATTACGAGGATTGGTTCCCTCATCCACCGGCGGAAAACACCGGGGTCCAAGGACAAGGAAGAGAGGGAGGAGAGGTGGGATTCGCCTCAAAATGAGGGGTATGTCTCTATCTCATATACCTTTACCCTCCATCGTTCTCTCAAACGTCCAGTCATTACGGAATAAAACTGAGGAGCTGCAGCCGCAGGCCCGATACAGACATGAATTCAGGGACGCCTGTATTCTGGCTCTGACTGAGATGTGGCTGTCTCACAAAGATTTGGACAATGATGTGACAATTGATGGATTTGGGATACCAATCCGGCTGGACAGTGATGCTGCGGTCACAGGCAAATCATCCGGTGGGGGATTATGCCTTTTTCTTAATGAGCGCTACTGTGATGCAAAATCTGTCACCATCAGAGAGCGGCTCTGCACAGCTGATCTGGAACTGCTTTCGATCTCACTGCGCCCTCGTTACTTGCCCAGGGAATTTCCTCAGGTATTCGTCACGCTTGTTTACATTCATCCGAAGGCGAATGAAGGGAACGCATGTGAACTTATTAATCAGGTAACGCAGAAGCTTCAAATGATCTCCCCTGAAGCTCCTAACTTTATTCTGGGCGACATGAACCATTGTACTTTGTCCAAAACACTAAGAGACTTCCACCAGTATGTAACATGCCCCACAAGACGAGATAAGACAATTGATCTCTGTTATGGAAATATTAAAGGGGCATATAAATCCATCTCCCTCCCGCCCCTCGGTCTGTCAGATCATAATTGCGTGCATTTAATTCCTGCATATCGCTCTGTCTTGAAGAGGGGCAAGGTGCAGCACATCCGAGTTAAGGATTGGTCAGAGGAAGCCTGCTTAACTCTTCAGGGATGTATCGAAAGCTCCGACTGGGACATGTTCACAGAGTCTTGCTCTGATATTAATGAACTGACTGATGTGATTAGCAGCTGGGTTGTCTATTGTAAAGATCATGTAATTCCTGATAAGATTGTGAAAATCTATCCGAACAATAAGCCCTGGGTGTCCAAGTCCCTTAAAATGCTACTACACCAAAAGAACAGAGCATTTAGGGAGGGGAATTCAGAGGTACTTCGCAGCCTCCAGAAAGAAATCAAACGGGAGGTCAGGGCTGGCAAAATGAGGTACAAGGCTAAGATTGAGGCTCAGCTCAAAATGAACAACCTGGGCTCTGCCTGGGACAGCATGAAGACCATTGTAGGTCTCAAAGATGATAAGCCTAAGTGTATAGAGTTAAACGGCTACTCTTCAGATCTGCAGTTGGCCCAGGAATTAAATAAATTTTATGTAAGGTTTGACACACAGGTATTTTATGATAAACATGCTGAGCTTAGAAAAAGTCTCATTACTGCACCTTCTTTTTCTCCCTCCTTTGATGAGGACAGTGTGGTTAAGTGTTTTAAAAGCTGTAAACCAAGGAAGAGTCCAGGCCCAGACAGAATCTGCAGCCGTCTGCTTACGGTTTGCGCAGAACAATTAGGCCCTATTTTCTATTATATTTTTCAGCAGTCTGTCGCCCAGCAGGGGCGCATGGCGTCTGTCCGACTTCCCATTTGTCCGACTTCCCATTTGTCCGACTTCCCATTTCTCCGACCATACATTTCTTAATTTTTGAGTCCATTAGTCCGACTCTCTATTTCTCCGACGACCCAACACTTCGACTTCTCATTTCTCCGACCATACATTTCTATATTTTTACGTCCATTAATGCGACCTCCCATTTCCCCGACTTAAGTATGCCCGGTGTTACGACTCCCAGTAATTACGACAGTGTATTAGACCGACAAATCGGGCCCAGAAGCAGGACTTTGATATCAACTTAATCTCCTGTATTTTGACGGCGCCACAGTGTAGCCTAGTCTAGGCGCGTGGGTCCTGCTCTTGTTCCTTTTATGTGTATATGTATGTGCACAGTGCGATACAGTCAGCGCCACTGTCACTGTGCCTCTGCAACAATGAGTATTTCTGTCACACGGTGCTAGAGGATTGATTAAAACAAACAATAAGATTGTAATATGGGCTGGGCTGCACCTATAGTGCAGGCGGAGGGGCGGGCAGAGACTCTCTCTCTCTCGGGCAGTGACACGCTGTCATTGATTCATATTTCAGCACTGAGACAGCGGACAGCGCGCGATTGGTCGTACCGTAGGCTACACCTTAAAATAAATGTCTCCAGAACCCCCCCCCCCCCCCCCCACACACACACACACACACACACACACACACACACACACACACACACACACACACACACACACACACACACACACACACACACACACACACACACACACACAAACAGCGCAGATGCTGTGACCCCCGAACTGACTAAGCCCTGATCTTCATGGCCCATGAACGTTGGTAGAAGGAAAAAATAGAAAGAAAGGAGTTATCTGAGTGGTTAATTGTCATATCCACTAGGACCATGTTTTTTCTTCTTTTTAAATAGGATCTGTGAATATAATTTCCTCATTTATTGATGCAGTCATTTGGGCACTAAATGATCAGTAAAACAAGATGCCTCGAGTCCATATTTATGTTTCTTCAGTAGGCTACCTGGCTGATATCAGACTTGCCCACATCTGTGTTATTACAGTAACACTGGTGCACGTTGTGCGCAAATGATGCGCTGAGATCCGGGAGCTGTCCATGGTCTATAGCATAAATATTTATCAGTTGCGTCTGCACACGAGACACGTGTGTGTCATGTCAACGGGCTCTACAAACATATCATATGCCACGTAATGGGACTTATGGCTCATTTTTAATCAATAATAGCCTATACTGCACAACTGAAAATATTGTGGCAACTCCACAGTAATGTTCTTGTTATGATTAAGTTGTGTGATTTCTGACTGACTGTGAATGTGTAGGGTACGGGCAGGTAGGGTGGTTGGATGAGAAACTGAGGGGCCAGAGTGAGGAAGACAGCTGCGTCTGTGTGTAGGTGAGTGAGGGAGGAGGAGCAGAGGAGGGAAGGGAGAGCAGTCATAAGTTAGGGTTATGTTGTTGTAGACAGTAACGTCGGGTTGGACGCTACAGTATCAATAAAAACATGAGTTTAACATAAGCCTCAGACGTAAAATAGCCGCGGAGCGAGCCAGCTTCCTTTCGGCCCCGTTAACCGATTGTCGCCAGATGCGCCAGAGCGCGCACCTCTGTGCCAGGCTCGCGCTCTGGGCGATTTGTGTTTTTCATCTTAACAGAGCGCGCCAGAAATTAATACACACATTCACATGATACACATACCCACAGACACACAGCTGAGGGGCCGAGGCGCAGCACGGAGAAATGCGCATCTGGTGCCGCCCCCCCCGTGTGTGTGTGTGTGTGTGTGTGTGTGTGTGTGTGTGTGTGTGTGTGTGTGTGTGTGTGTGTGTGTGTGTGTGTGTGTGTGTGTGTGTGTGTGTGTGTGTGTGTGTGTGTGGCATGCACTTCAACCAAGGGGTAAAAGAGTGACATGGGAGAGCAGAGCAGCAAAAACATTTACCACTGCTCCAATGAATGACACAAACAGTAACGCCGGTGTCGGAATTCTGGATGGTCGAATTTAGCCCTGGTCGGAATACAGAGATTATTTTGGTCGGAGCAATGGGCAGTCGGACCAATGGGCCTATAAAAGTCGGATTAATGGGTAGTCGGAGAGGTGGGCCGTCGGATTTTGGGGCCGTCGGACTGACGTATGCTCCCCATTCAGCAGAAGGTGCCACTGTTGTGGAAACAGTCCATGGTAGTGCCTGTGGCCAAAGGTACTCACCCCAAGGTTTTAAATGACTTCAGACCCGTGGCCTTAACTTCTTTAATTATGAAATCTTTTGAATTACTGATCAAAAAGGAGCTCTTAGCTAGGACAGAGCACCTTCTAGACCCTCTTCAGTTTGCCTATAGGGCCAAGAGGGGTGCTCAGGATGCTTCACTCACCTTGTTGAACCATGTACTGAAACATCTAGAAAACAATAAGACCCACGCCAGGCTACTGTTTGTCGATTTTTCCTCGGCCTTCAACACGATTCAGCCACATGTGTTGGTAGAGAAACTGATTGACAATTTTGGTGTAGATCTGGGCCTTGTGGGATGGGTGCTTGATTTTCTTACGGGTAGATCCCAGAAAGTGAGGGTGAACGCAGCTCTGTCAGAGGAGCTGATTACATCCACCGGCTCTCCTCAGGGCTGCGTTCTTTCCCCTCTCTTGTATATTTTATACACTGATGATTGTCGCAGCCACCATGTAAATAGACACATCATCAAATTTGCAGATGATTCAGTGATTGTGAGTCTTCTTGAAGACACAGAGGTCAGTCATGGTCCTATTGTAAATGATTTTGTTTCCTGGTGTAAAGATGCTTTCCTTGAACTAAATGTCAGGTATGGCAACCTTGGTACAAAGCAGAAAAATGCCCTGCAGGGCATCGTGAAGGCTGCTGGTAAAATTGTGGGGGTTCGGTTTGTCGATTTGAATTGTCTGTTTAATACTCAAGTACAGAGGAAAGCCAGGAGTATCTGTCTGGATAGTAGCCATCCTCTTAGCCCTGAGTATGTCTGGCTTCCATCTGGTGTGCGTTTATGTGCCCCGAAGGTGAAGAAGAACAGGTACAAACATTCATTCATCCCCTCCTCTATTAGGATACTCAACCTGTTGGAACAGGGTCGATGATGTTGTGATGGTGGTGATGGTGATGATGATGATGATGGTGGTGATGATGATGATGATGATGATGTTGATGTTGGTGATCCTCACTGTGGCTGACACTCACTTGAACTGCCTGTTGTTGTTTATGTGATAGCTGTGATCTGTTGTATGTGTGACGATTGCATGTATAGTAATGTTTTTTAATTTTTCTACACCTACTGCAAACAAATTGCCCAAGCTGGGACAAATAAAATTACTTGACTTGACTTGACTTGACCACACCACCACTTGTTTTCTTTTTGATCGACACTTAATGAACTTAAACAACTGAACAAAGAGTGGGCTGTCCGGGAAACCGAAGTCAAGGGAGACGGCCGGAGCCGACCCATGGACAGGGCGCACAGCTAACCTGGGTGAGTTTTCCCACAACACACGACCCCACTCCAGATAGGAAACGACTACACTCACCCAGGGAATTAACTTCACTTACAAGTCGATGCATCACACAGGGACTGGTAGGTTCATGTTAGGTTCTGGGCTAACCTTTGGGAGGGGGTTTCGATTAGGTAGAGCCGAGGCGAGCCTAGCACCGTAACAGTACTATAGTTTTAGATCTTTCTGTATCATTGTATCTTAATGTTTAAAATTTGGCATTTTGATTTTTATATTTTGTTTGCTTTTTCTTTTTTCCCCCCTTTCCATCATCAATGTTAATTCTGTAACTAAGTGTAATGTCAGATGAAATATCAGCAGCAAATCTTAGACCTGGCTATAAAAGATTTTCAAAAGGAATATTGGAAACATGTCATTTAGATGTGGTTGACTTTCCTTCAGGGGAACAGTCATAAAAAAAAGTTGTGCTTGCGTTGTTTCTTTAATAAAGGAGCTTTGACTTAATTTCTGTGGAGCTATTAATCAGTAAATACTGTTATTGTTAACAGTTGTGTTGTCCATACAGCCGTTTTACTGTTTTTCTTTTGTGTTGAGACAAGAATTACATTAATACAATACAATCTAAAGTGCAAATCAAATATTGAGTGTTTGCTCATTTAAATCTCAAGGGAACAAAGTCTGAGGCACTAAATTAAAAGACTTTGTTTTTTGCAAATACACATTGTATATAAATCACTCTTATTACTTCAAGTTTCCCTTTGAAGAATTCAATTTACAGTATAGGTAGTATTAATAAATCTTTAATACTATGATGTTGTTGAATGCCCTAAACACATTATATGATGTCATATACAGCATCAACAGTATACATGAGATATATTTCATACAGCATAACATATCTGTTAAATGTTAACGTATAGGACTTGAGTAAAGTGTTCTTTAATAATTTGTCTAATTACAGTACAGACTCCCAACCTGTGGATTACAGGATAAAATGTGAAATCCATAACTGATGAAGATTGTTACAATATCCTTCCAGCCAACCAATATTCCCTGCATTAAATATAAACTGCGCATGAATTCACACAGAACAAACTGTTGGAAGTTTCTCTGCATGGCTGAACATGTGCCAGGGACAGAGTTTACTACCACTGCTCTTCAATGTCCTCTATGGTCTCTGGCAGGCACCTGTTGCGTGTCTCTGCCAGCGTTCTCGCCACCGCTGCCCCGACCACAGCTACCAAGCACAGGACAACTTGGGGCAGTTCCTTCCAGACATCATCCAGTAGGAGGATCAAAGGAGCCACAGCAACACCCAGCCGCCCCATGAAGGAGTTATAGCCCATACCGTTCTGCCTGGAAGAAAGGTATTATTTTAGTATTTGTTGGTAGAAAACACCCCCATCACTTCAGGGTCCTGCAGTGTCAATATAGCACAAGTTGTTTAGACAGATAAAGTGTATTATTACCTTACAACAGTAGGATAGAGCTCGGAGCAGTAGAGCACAACAGTTGCAAAGGATGCTGAAGAAAACCCTTTTCCAATCACTGCTACCACTGTTCTCACAACAGACATATCTGAGACAAGAACATCAGTTAATCAATGCAGGTTAAAAATGAAAATGCTAGTCCTGTGAATAATGACAGACAACGCTGTTACTGAAACAACATTTTCCCCAATCCTGTGTTCTAAGTATGTTGAAGTGAATAATTATCTTCATTACCTTTAGGTACCACAATGTTGATTCCAATACAGATGGCAGCCAACAGCAAAGCTCCCACCTCGGTGCGCCGCCTGCCGATCTTGTCCAGTAAGTAGTAAACTGATATTTTGGCTGGGAGCTCAATTAAAGCGTAGGTCAACTGAGTGAGATAGATATTGAGCCCAAAGCCCGAGATATTCAAGCTGATGCCATAAAATGTAGTAGCCACACAAAACCTAGAGGCAAAGAAAGTGCAAACTCATGAAAGCATCTGTTGAGACACCGTAATGCATTTTCATCTGGATCTTTTATAACTCTTTGACCAAAACACAACACATCATATATTTTACAACCTAAAACCACAGACCATGTCTCATTGGGAATACAGACCACAATGTACCAGTGCGCAGAGCCAGTTTCCTCATCTTGGTTGTTCGTATCAGATCGAGGTAGGAATAGGTCCGGTCTCTTTTCTCTGTCACAACAATAGTGGACAGTGTCTGAAAAAATGCAAACCAGCATTATTCTGTCAGCCTCACTCCAAACCACTGTATTGATCGTGTTGATTTCAATGGATCTCTTAGACCTGCAGTATCATACTTTTATCTTGCTCCTTTGGTATGAAGAGTCAGGGTTTATGTAATATGATGCCTGTAACATCTGGCCAGGGACAACAGATGAAAACTAGCCTTACTGGCTAACTCTGGCTCACTTGCAGTTTTTCTGTTGATGAGTGTTGCACTGTCCCTCTCAAATAAACCAATAAATTAAAAAAAAAAAATTAATTAATGTTTGAGGTGAAAACTTTCTCATAAACCTTTCTTGATGCCTCTGTGGTGAAGATTTTGATGTGGTCTTATTTTGTGGAAGTCTGTTAGATTGATTAGTGTGACCTATTGAACCCAAATCTGTTTGAAGTGAGGATGACCAGATGACCACAAGATAACCATGTGATTTATGAAAGTATTGTAAATGCCTGTAGGGTAACATTTGAAAAAATAAGTGTTGTATCTTGATTGCTTTATTGCCTGCATCTTATGACTGCATGGAGACTGCCAGAGGCTTAAAAGTCAGTATACAAAGGGGCTGCAACCACTGCTCAGTGGGCACAACCCTGAGCTACTACTGCCATGTGGTTTTGTGTTGTGTCCTTCCCGACAGAGAATGAAATCATTGCGCATGATATTTCACTGGTCTTGTTTTTTGACTACCAACAGGCAGACCTAAAAATGTCCACAACACCTCAAAGGCACATCTGTCATTAACGCCACTATACTCCTATGTGCTGTAGCCTACTCTGTCTCCATCACTATGCCTTGCTGCCCTCTTCAACTTTGTCACAGTGATTGCTGGTTAATGTAAAATGCATCAGCACACAGGTGATGCAATGTCACCACAGACACCAGATTTGACAGAGAGATTAACCAGCATTGTGTGAACTCAATGGGCCCTATGCACAGCGCCACTACTTCCTGAACTTAATGCTGCTCCTTTATTTCCTGTCTGTGTGTCTGACCATTGTGACTACTCAGACACACCTGGATTAATCAATAATTTGTTTGTCCAATAATGTAAGACAGGAAACAAAGGAGCAGCATTACGTTCAGGAAGTAGTGGAGCTGTGCATGGAGCCCATTGCTTGAATGCAACAGACAGATGCTAACCTCTGTTTTAAGAGTGTGGATTGACTCCTCTGTTCCATTCATCATGGCACATTTTTTCAGATAAATCTGAGCTTGCTCCAGTTTTCCGTTGGCAATGAGCCACCGAGCCGACTCTGGCATCCACCTAATGTTGAAAGAAAAGATGTTTTTTAGTCCTGAATGTTCACCAGAAATATTGAGCTGTGGTTGGACACTTGTAAGATATAAGCAACACACAAAGGGAGAAGGGACTGTCTGCCCATTGACGGCACATCACCAAGTCCTTATTGATCAAAAGCCAATCATGCTATCCTTTTCTTTCTCCTGGAAGACATTGTCTTAATACGTTTTTGGTAATTGTAATATGTGGCTACAGGGTTTACTTAAATGTTAGACATTGTCAATCCCATTGAGTTTAATTGTTTGATGAGAAGATGTCGATGTCAGAGTCGTACCTCCAGGTCATTATGGCCAAGATTACAGGTGATGATACACTAACAATCAGTAACCTCCAGTCATTCACAAGATAGGCAATGCCTGCAAATACTGTGCTCCCAAATGTCCATGACAAGCTGTCGATCATTCCCACCAGCTTCCTGTGTTCAACGTCCACCCACTCCACACCTGTAAAAAAAAAAAAAACCCCAAAAAACCAAACAAGCACCATATAACTTACTTTCAAAAGATGACAAGTCATAGTCTCTGTAGACCTGCATTAGGGTTTCTGGGGTGATGTATTGAGATACAAAGCAGAGATTATTTACTAAGGACAGTCGAGACGATGACGATGCCAGTGATGCAGAACCCAGTGAAGAACCTCAGCACTGCGAACATCACATAGGATGAAGAAAAGGCACTTGCAATGGCAAACAGCATTCCAGACACATAGGACACCAACAGCATGATCCTACGGCCGAACCTGTGAAAAATATGGACGTGTCTAATTGGTTGGAAGCTGAAGTTATCATCTATCTTAAAGGGATAGTTCACCCAAAATTCAAATTTCAGAGTTACAGGGGGACTGAGCAGCAGTATTTGTCCATATAATGGTTGTGAATGGTGCTCACTTTTCTTCGTCCAAAATGACACACCAAAAAACATCCAAATACCTCCATACTGCTTGTCTGTAATGTCCCTCTTGTATTGAAGCCCCGACATGAGAAATTGTTCCGAAAAAAAATTAATAAGTCTATATTTCAAGCTTGTTTGTAGCGGAAGCTCCCATTGTCTCAGTTCACTGCTCTTCCTGTGTCAGTGCAAATCACACTGACTGGCGGAACAATTTCTCATGTCGGGGCTTCAATACAAGAGGGACATTACAGACGAGCAGTATGGAGGTATTTGCATGTTTTTTGGTGTGTTTTTGGACGAAGAAAAGTGAGCACCATTCACAACCATTATATGGACAATTACTGCTGCACGGACCCCCCCCCCCCCCCGTAACTCAGAGAAGGCATGGAGGACTCTGAAAATTCCCCCAGCCCTTAGTCGAAAAAAAGTTGTAAACTGTGATACCTACTTGTCACTCAAACTTCCAAAGGTCATAGCTCCAAACATCACTCCGATGAAGAAGATGGTCGCAGTTGCTTTGTTTTTCCCTCGTTTGTCGCACACCAGGTCCCACTTGGACAAGTAGGTAAAGGAAGAGGACAGATGACTTCTTCAGATCACTTATATCGTTAAGTTTGCCTTATTTACAACTAAAAAAAAGTCAGTCACCTGTGAAGTCAGAGTAGATTTGAAGGTGGTGTTATCGTACACCCATCCGGTCTGGCACAGCACTCTGGGCAGGTCAGAGCTGTTGGACGGGTTGAGCAGCAGATCATACTGAGGCTCTTCGAACATCTCACAGGAGCTTAGAGTCCCGTCCTCCTGGACAGGAATACTGACAACAAGCCTCTGCGCCTGCGATAAATTCCTAAAATTATCTCCATCGTCTAGCAAGCTAATGTCACAGTGGTGAGAAGGAACTGCTGCTATGAAGTTGGTCAGCACGAAGTGGCATGGCAGTGTGAAGCGGCCAATGAAGCTGATCACAATGATCATTTTCTGAAATCTTCCAAATCCATTGATATCAGCAAGGATGTTCTCAAACTTCATTGTGGCTGCTCACTGTGTTTAAAATGTCTTCCTTTGAGATTAAAAAAGAAAAACTTCTCACACACCCACGCCTGGACACTTTGAATGAAGTGAACTGCAAACTCGAATCAAAGACGTGATAAAGAAACCTTTGGAATTTGACCTCCCAAGAGCTGCTGTGTTAAAGCAGAGATGGGTGAATGTTTTACCTCACTTAACCACTAAAACAACTTGTCTGTGGGGCTGTGAAACATTTGTGGTAATAGTTAAAGCACAATCCTCATTTCACCCTTCGCAGAAATGAGTCATTTCATTAAAGCTTCAGTTGGTAACAATTATTCAGTCATATTTGCTGGAACTGTCACTATATTCTGATGGTCAGACATTAAATGAGTAATTTAGGACAAAATCCAACTCCTCTGGCTCCACCTACAGCCTGTAATCGTATTTGCCAAAATCCACCGCGACCGACGATTCTCCACCAGTCAGGTAGAGGGAGCAGGAGGAGCAGCCAATCGCCGCTCCTACACGTCGTGCTATGGATACGGTACATCTTCTGTGGGTGCGTTTATGGCTACTTTGTGTGTGTCTGTGTGTGTGTGGGGCGCTTGGCAGAGGTTCATAAAAGGACCTGACGGAGTATTGTCTTGAAATTTCCGACCAAGTCGCGGAGTTTACTTTCACTTTCGTCAACTTACCAACTGGAGCTTTAAGGTTCAATATATTAAAGGACAATTCCAGGCGAATTCAACTCGGGGTGTATTTTCCTATCATTTTAGGTCTAAAAGAATGAATCTGAAGATTTTCAGTTTAATTGCTCCTGTTTTGCGGTAGTTGTGTCTGTCCCCGCATCGCCACGGCAGCAATGAATGGGAGTGGATGTAAGTTCCGCTGTTTAGGCTGTTTACAGCCCTCAAAGCCGCAATTTTTTTCCACAGACAGCGTCTCCCTTCAAAGTCTCCCGGAGTCTCGCGCGAGCCCGAAGTTGCAGTGCTGGTGTATTCAGGCGCAGTAGGAGCTACCGCTTCAGGTGGCTACTCAAACATGCGCCGAGAAGTTTTTTTTACTTGAAGCAAGTAAAGAGTTGATATTCCTGTGTTTATGACACAAACGGTAGCTTTTCCCACTGCACCTGAACACACCGAGCACGGCAACTGGGTCTCGCGCGAGACTCCGGGAGACTTTGAATTAGATCTAGTTTTACAAACATGTCGGCTTGCTTGAAGTAAATAAACTTCTCGGTGCATGTTTGAGTCGCCATCTGACGCTGTCTGTGGAAAAAAATTGCGGCTTTGAGGGCTGGAAACAGCCTAAACAGCGGAACTTACATCCACTCCCATTCATTGCGATGCGGGGACAGACGCAACTACCGCAAAACAGGAGCGATTCATTCTTTTAGACCTAAAATAATAGGAAAATACACCTCCGAGTTGAATTCGCCCGGAATTGTCCTTTAACATATGTTTATACTTCATGTATTTGTTCTTTGAAATTCTTAGCTTCTTACTCCTCATCTCATGTTTTTTTGCTTTGTCGGACATGGCGCTCATTTTACAATCCAATCTAATGTGCAAATCAAATATTATTATTAAGAGGGTTATTGGCTATCAAATTAGTAAAATATCAATACAATAATAGTGTGGTGACGTAGGGACAAGGGCGGGGACTGCTAACTCCATCCGCTGACAGGAAGTTAGCCAAAACGACCGGATCGCTTACATCTGCTTTAAGTTAATAATTATAAACAAAATAACATTATCAATAGCTGCAAAGTTGAAGGATTTAGAAGTTCTACTGCGTAGAGGTTGGCATATAGCCTCGTAAACCAGCCTCTCGCGGAAGTGCATTTCATTTCATTCCGAGGGAGAGTCTGGCCTCATCCCCATTCTAAGCGTTTGGACTGAAACCCTCAGAAGGCCGAGCCAATCAGCGTCGCCCGCTGTGATTGACACAACACGTTGGCCAATCAGGGACCGACTGGTGCAACGCCCCGTCACTACACCAACTTGCTGATTGGCTGAATGGGGTTGTCTGTCAACGCTACTACCAAAGATATTAAACCGTCTTTGCTACTACTCCCGCCCAGCTCCCGCCCACCCCAAACGCTTAGAGGGGGGATGAGGCCAGACTCTCCCGAGAAATGAAATGAAATGCATTTCCGCGAGTGGCTGGTTTACGAGGCTAGTTGGCATACTCACTATTGTACAACATTAACAGACGAGTAAAGTTTCAAGGAAGTTTATTGGACACATCTAGAAAATCAAATAACAAAACATGAAACTAATACCCCTTTCCCACTGGTCAAAAAACCCATTAAAACCCGCTAACAATCGGCTTTTGGTGGCAGTGGGAAAGGCGCACCGAGCGTTGACGCGGGTCAAACGACTCGGCAAGCGACGCGGTTTAAAATCGGCTCCGATCGGCTTGCAGTGGGAACGCCAGACCCGGGTCAACCCGCTAATTTACGTGATGACGTTGAGCGTTACGTGACGCCACGTCATCGCGCTGGTCGTGTCTCATATCTCACTGTGTTTAAAATGTCTTCCTTTGAGATTAAAAAAGAAAAACTTCTCACACACCCACACCTGGACACTTGTACCCCTTTCCCACTGGCCAAAAAACCCGTTTAAACCCGCTAACAATCGGCTTTTGGTGGCAGTGGGAAAGGCGCACCGAGCCGCGTCGACGCGGTCAAACGACTCGGCAAGCGACGCGGGTTAAAATCGCCTTTAATCGGCTCGGCTCTGCTCGGCTTGCAGTGGGAACGCCAGACCCGCGTCAACCCGCTAAATTACGTTATGACACTGAACGTTACGTGACGCTACGTCATCGCGCCGGTCGCGTCTCATATCACGTACCAAAACAAAGCTCTGCTCCGCTCTGCTCTCATCCGAGACTGGGATCAAAAGATCAGAGAACACTGACCAAAAACGATAGAAAAAAAGAAAAGAAAAGAAGCGACAGTCTGTTTAACTGACGTGTTGTGCCGCGGACGTCCGTCATCCGGCCGCAGCAGACTCTCTGTCCTCCGCGGTCCTGGTGCTCCGCGGCGGGCGGCTGTGGCATGACTGTGTGTGTGTCTTGCACCGCGGATGAGAGCGGGGCGACTGGTTTATGCTCTGTCTGACTCCTCAGCGGGGGTCTACGAAGGAGTAAAAAGTAGGGAAACATGTTGCTAGGCAACCATGTCAACCACACATTCTATGATTATTTCATTATCACGAGAAAACGGTCTTTGTTATCTCGAGATAACGAAATAATAAGTCGTTATCACGAGAAAACGATAATAAAAAAATTTATACGGACTTGGCCCTTTAGGGCTTCCGTACTTTTTTCCCCAGCGGCGGCAGCGGCCGGGCTCACACACCCTCACTGCCAGGATGTCCTTCCCCGGGTGTGTGAGCCACCTACGGCCGGGCACCGGGGTCTGTGGAGCGGGTTGATGAAGCCTGGTTGTCCAGACCAGCAATTGCTCTGGTCCCGACATGATTCACTCACAACACTGCGGCTGTAACGTTATGTTGTGTGTGTTGTAGCCTACTTTTCACGGTTAAATTATCACCGCGACACACACACAGAGCGGCGAGTCAGTTAATACGTAGTAGCCCCCTGCTACGAACATACAGCGGCTAACCAGCTGCTACTTCCCTGTAAGCAGAAGCGATTGCACCGGGGAAACATGTTGCTAGGCAACCATGTCAACCACACATTCTATGATTATTTCATTATCACGAGAAAACGGTCTTTGTTATCTCGAGATAACGAAATAAATTAATTCGTTATCACGAGAAAACAGACTTTGTTATCTCGAGATAACGAAATAATAAGTCGTTATCACGAAAAAACGATAATAAAAAAATTTATACGGACTTGGCCCTTTAGGGCTTCCGTAAAAAAGTAAGCAAAAAAAAAAAAAATCCGGCACAAGAAAAAAAAAAAAAAAGTCAGATGAAAAAAAAAAAAATCCGGCACAAGAAAAAAAAAAAAGTCAGGCAAAAAAAAAAAAAAATCCGGCACAAGAAAAAAAAAAAATCCAGCACAAGAAAAAAAAAAAAAACCAGGCAAAAAAAAAAAACTGCAGAGGCTTGACCACGTAGCCTACCACAACAAAGCGACTGTCGGCTCATGACAGCAGCAGAGTGACAGACAGGCCAAACTCTGCAGCGCCATAAAAGTGAACAATAAAGCCGATTAACTTTGACTCAATGCCGGAGTATGACAATGAAAACACGAATCACTTCCGTGTCCAACTCCTGTTGCTAACGTACAGCAATCAGCAATGCATGTTCTTCATTGCTGTCCCCCATATCTACAGTATGGCTGCCCCCCCCAAAACAAACACAAACACACAATCATTTATAAGTTACATAGAGACGTTATATGAGCTACAGTAACGTTTAGCGTGACTAAACGTGACTGGAGACACCTCCGTGATTAGACCACCGCGATCCAGGTCTCTGCCTCCTCCTGTAGTATTTACAAATACAACTATACAGGCCTATCTCCTCTCCTCCTCTCCTGTAGTATTTGTAGTATTTACAAATACTACTACAAGAGCCTGTCTGTCACTCTGCTGCTGTCATGGAGCAGTCAGTCGCTTGTCGCTTTGTTGTGGTACGTGGTCAAGCCATAGGGTCAAGCCTGCAGTTTTGTTTTGTTTTTGCCTGGCTTTTTTTTTTTCTTGTGCCGGATTTTTTTTTTTTTTTTGCCTTACTTTTTTTTCTTTCTTGTGCTGGATTTTTTTTTTTTTTCCTGACTTTTTTTTTTTTCTTCTGCCGGATTTTTTTTTTTTCCACCTGACTTTTTTTTTTTTCTTGTGCCAGATTTTTTTTTTTTTTTTGGCTGTTTTTTTTTTTTTTTTTGGCTGGCCCTAATACTCCTTCGTAGGGGTCAGACTCGGCTCATTTTGGTCAATGGGAAAGGGGCCAAATGCCGATTGTTAGGGGGTCGACCCGCGTTTAAAAAACCCGCGTCGACCCGCTAATTTTAGTGGGAAAACGGCTTTGGAGTGAAGTGAACTGCAAACTCGAATCAAAGACCTGATAAAGAAACCTTTGGCATTTGACTTTCCCAAGAGCTGCTGTGTTAGCAAAGATGGGTTAATGTTTACCTCATTTAATCTCACCTTGGGGATTGTACTGCTCAGTTATTCAATCAGTTAATAAATGCATACAATCTTGCAGATGCAGGCGCAAGAGCTTCAGTTAATGTTCACATCAATCATCAGAATGGGGAAAATGTGATCTCAGTGACTGCTGGTGCGAAGTGAGTGAGTATTTCTGAACTTCCTGATCTCCTGGGATTTTCACACAAATATTGTCTAGAAATTTTACTCAGAAAACTAGAAGCCAACTTTTCTTATATTCAAGTGTAACGTATAGTGGTGGCAAAAATTATTAGCAACAACACACGGCATATTTAAGAGGTTTCCGTTGTTTTTGTTAAATTGGCCATTTTTCATCATTTTTGCTCTATAAACCATTGAATAGAGCCATCATAAGGAGATTTAGGTCATTTTCCTTACAAAAAAACAAGCTCAGCTTGTCACACAATCATGTTCCTTCACAGAAAAAGTCAAATTATTTACAAAGTCTGGACCGTAACCCCACCAAGCAAGGGGCGAGTTGGAAAATAAACTGGACAGATCTATTATGCAGTAGGTAGCAGAAGGCATGGGATAACATAAGGGTTGATCTCTCAGGAAATACTATGCCAGATAAATGTGCTGCTGTAATTGCTGCAAAAGGTGGACATACCAATGTTGGAGTTAAAAGTGGATAAAACAGTACTCACTTCATCTGATTGTGCTTAGGGCAAGCATCTGCAAATTTCATGAAAACTGAACATTCATGAAATGAAATCATGTTTTGGAGGCAAAAAAAGGTCAGGTATTTTCAGATCTGTCAGCTGTATACTACTGTGTTTTACTAATCACTCTACTTAAACACTGTAGCTTTGTTTTATTTTCCTATATTATTCTACTTTATACCATCTTCCACATGTTTTGAGCCTCATTTTATGTATTAAATGTGCCATATTATATGCATCTGAAACTATTACTTTAATGATATTATTATTACTATTATGTACATGGAATAAATGCTTCAAACACACAAGTGTTAAACAGTTGCATGTTGGTTTCAAATATTTATTGAGATTTGCTCAATGAATTTGTTACAAACCAGAGAAAATTTAGAATTGTACAATCAAATGTAATTTCGTTACTTGGAAAACTATTTGTTGTAAAGCAAAGTAAAGGAACAAACTCAATCCATCATTTGAATACATGTAAATACATTATCATAATACATAATCAGTCTTGTTACTTTGTGCGGTTAAAAAAATTCTGGGTTTTTTTTCTCTTTCAAACATCATACAGGACCCAACATATCAACATACTGTATCTCTATAAACTGTTTATAGAGATATTATATTGTATACATTTAAAACTAAGAAATGTAGTTTCCTGCTATAGGTGTTTTCACAAATATCCTCTTTTGAAGAATAGGAACAAATGAATGGGGTCATTGTGTGGCATGATTTGATCACTTTTATTGTAATGCTTATTTATTGTAAAATGCTGGAAAACTTGCATGATAATATACTAGTATTTTGTGAACAGCTTGTTTCTTCTGCTGTGTTCATACAGGCTTTTTGGTTGCAATGATATAAACATTCAAGGCGACGATTTCTCATCTGATGTGGAGACTGATCGTCTTCTGAAACACACACACACATAAAACGTTTTCATTTATTTTCCTGTGCTCATTATTTGGAAGCATTGTGAGAGTTATAAATAAGAACCAGCAGTACCTCGTCTGTTCCACGTCCTCAATTGTCTCTGGTAGACGGACGTTTCGTGTCTCTGGAAGAAAATATGCCGACATCCCTGCAGCAAAGGACACTAGGAAGAAAACAACACTTGGAAGTGAGGGCCACACGTCCTCCAGAAGCAAGATGAGTGGGGATATAGATACACCTAAACGCGCAACGAAGGAGCAGTAACCCAGTCCATTTTGTCTGTGAAACACAAAAACACATTTGTAGTGATACACAATTACAGCCCCCTTTAACACTGATGGATAAGGACTGACCTAAGGACTGTCGGGTAGAGCTCTGTTGTGTACAGAAATACAGCAGTAAAAGATGCCTCTGAAAACATCTTGCCCAGGGCTCCTACAGCTGTCCGATACATCCCCATTTCTGAAAGAAAAAAGTAAAACAACCACCATACAAGGTAGAGCTAAGAGTACATTTTACCTCCACCTCTTGTTGTATTTCAAGTTGTGTTGAATGTGAAAATTAGTCTTGTAAACAAGTTCTCCTTTGTACACACACACACACACCACAATAGGATCCCTGAGACTTTTACTTGCCTTGACTGTTATTGTTGATGTTTATCTATTTGTTGTAAATCAAATTCTCTTTTTTCTAGTGTCTGAGTTGTGAGCGGACAAAAAAGGTCTTTTAAGTTCAGCAAGTTAACTTTTTTTTTACTTATTTACTCGTTTCTTGGGTAATCAATAATCAAAAAATGATTTTATTCCAAGTTTAGCCTTTTCTGTTTTTGTTATCTGGATTACAAACGTATTATTTTATACAGACTAAAATGATTTAACTTTTCACCTGGACTTCCAAACTATTGTTTAGAGCAAAAATATAATTAATTAAAAATATTTAAAAAAAATTCACTGTAAGAGAAAGGACTTATAGTTTAAGGGTTTCATTTAATTTTAAACATGGAAGGGTGCAAACTATGAAAGGTTATTGTATTTCAGTTTATTGGGCGAAGCAGTGAAACAGTTTGAATGTAGAGATAAAGGGATGTCCAAACATGAAGCACTTTAGGATGTACAAAAATATAAGTTACAGGGAAGCAGGTGTTAAACCATAACGGACTGTTTACTGGGTATCTTAGTTTATCTATTATTTATTTATTTACTTACTACGTATTCATGTAGTTGGTTTACTGTTTTTGTTTTGTCTTCCTTGGTTAACTACTTAGAAGTATTATTGTCCAAACCTACATTTTAAAGAATTTATGGATTTGATAACAAATATAGATATATTGTATTAGTTATTTTATTAATTAATGGCAGCACATTTAAAGGGAGCCAAAGGATTAATTAATTTTGGTTGAATTATGGAGAAGGGGTGGGACTACATACATTTTTAACTTAAGCCCACTCCTTTTCAGACATGTGAAGAAAAGTCTGCAAAGTCCAGCTGCTTGCTTTCATTGTTTCCTTTTCTTTCTTTCTTTTTACTTACTCTATTTTACATGTTCAAAATAAAGATTTCATTCACCCTTATTCACCTTCATTCACCCTTGTTGTTGTTATAACCTCAGTTTTTCAAAATAAAAAGACAGACCTGAAATGATGATTTACCTTGAGGGATAAACATGTTGCAGATTATGCACAATCCGGCCAGAAAAAGTGCTCCAGCCTCACTCAGCCTTCGACCTACTGTTTTAAAACTAAAAAAGATCAATACTTTTGCTGGGATTTCAATTGCACCGTAGATGAACTGTGTGAGATAAATGTTCAAACCAAACCCACTGACATTCAAGCTGATTCCATAATAAGTGCAGGCCACTCCAAACCTATGAACAGAAAGCAAAACAGAGAGTTTATACACCTGATCCAGACTAGTTTCTGAATGGCTGCAAGGTCTTGAGCTGAAAATATCAACCAAGACTGCAGTTGTCTATTTCAGGACCTTGGAGTGTTTCAAGTTGAAGATACTGGACATGTCTCATGAGGTCCATAGAACAACTTTTTAAATGTTTCTAAGGCCTCAGTTGTTTGAAGGTGAAACCAAAATAAACATCGTTCTGTACCACACAATGCCAGTCAGTAGAGCCAGTCTCCTCATTCTGGGAGTCCTCACAAGGTCCAGATAGGAATATTTTCTGTTTTCATTTTCTACAAGTATGACTTTGGTCAGGAACTGAGAGGGGGAAGGAAAATGAAGAGTTAAATGTGCTGGGGCATCCATCTTTGATTAGTAATAAACAGATTATGTAAAAAAAAAAAAAAAGTTGTACCTCAGGCTTCAGGTCAGTCATGAACTGCTCTCTGTTGTTGATCTTTGCACACTTGCTGAGGTAATAATGAGCACTTTGGATCTTTCCGTTGCTCATAAGCCACCTGGCGGAGTCGGGGAGCCACCTGCGACAACATTTGCTTTGATAAACAGATCTTTCATCCAGACTTATGAGTCACATCCTCGCTTCATCAAAACTAACTGATCTTTAAACACTTTCATTATAACCTATGCCAATACATGGGACAATTATTTTTTATTACCACCAGCAGATCATTGCCAGAAGCATTGGGCTGGTTGCTACGGCGCTCAGGTGCCTCCAGTCATTCACAAAATAGGCCACAATGGGAAGCAGCGCAGTACCAACGCTCCAGTCCAGGCTCATGAAGACGCCCACTGCAGTTCGATGCTTGATGTCCACCCATTCAACGCCTAATATGAGCAATGATAATAAATGAGTCCTATTAAAATATACTTGAATATAATTATGATAGCCTAGTGGACAGTTTAGCAGACCCAACATCTTCTTGTTTGTATTCATTGTCGTGTTTATTTATGTATACACAAAAGTCAAACGATACGTAAACGTGTAATATAATTTAGTTCTGTAGAAGAATTACTTAATGAATCACTGAATACTTTCTACATGAATTGATGTTTGTTTTTGTTTTCCAAAACATACAACTACTAGAACACAAAGTAAAACTCACAAAGGGCAAGGGTGACTACACTTATTCCAGATAGTCCCAAACCAGTGAAGAACCTCATGACAGCAAACATGGTGAAATTGTAGGAGAAAGCACTTGCATATCCAAAGACTGTGGTTATCACATAGGACACGAGAAGCGCTCTTTTCCTGCCAAACCTTTGAGATAAAAAATAGTAATAATTGATCTCTTAATAATACGTTCAAATGTACAGTGTGAAAAAACAACAATGGTTTATAGATTTTCATTGAGTGGTTTTTAATGGTCAGTATACTGCATTGACTATAACTGAGACCTCACAGGACAACAGACTGGATTACAGACTCCATACAGGTGCAGAGAGGCTAATGTAAAATGAATCTATGATTATGAACGATTATGGTGATGATTCACCCATACACATGTATGAACACAAATATAAAGGTGCTTGATTTGAGAGCTTAAGACATGAACACCTATCACTAAGATATCCAAATACTGCTGCTCCGACCATGACTCCAGTGAAATAGATTGTGGCTGTGAGTCTGTTCACACTTCTCTTATCACAAACCAGATCCCACTATAAAGGAAAAACAGAAATCAGACTTTATTCAATGCTTTGTATGTGTAAAACAGTAATAATGAATAAATAAATAAAACTTACCTCTGTGGCCAGACTTGATTTGAAAGTGGTGTTATCATACACCCATCCATTCTGACATGGCACTGTGGTAATATTGGTGTTGGAGGAGTTGAGCAGCAGATGATACTGAGGCTCTGCAAACATCTGACAGGAGCCCAGGGTCCCGTCCTCCTGGGCTGGGATACTGACAACAAGCCGCTCCTGCAGGGATAAATTCCTAAAACCAGCTCCATCATCCAGATAACTGATGTCGCAGTGGTGAATGGGAATGGCTGCAATGAAATTGTTTAGCAGAAAGTGAAACGGCAGAGTCATACGAGGAATTATTAACATGATGATGATCCCCATCTGGAATTTCCCAAAGCCATCCACCTCTACCAGCACATTGTCAAACTTCATCCTGCGAATAAGCAATGCACTTCCAACACGTCACTCAGAGACAACTGCAAATATCACAAAGAACACAGGATGTGAGTTTGAAAGCTGCTAGCCCTTTGTATAAGGTGAAAAGCTGGAGGTTAATGATCAGCTCTTGTGTGTGTGAATGTGTCATAAGATAATGAAAACAAACAGTTTCTGCTCACTTGAGAGTGTGAAAATAGTCTGACAAGTAACATATTTTTTAAAAAATCAATAATTTCCCAATCACCATGTTAATACCATATACTCTATCACTGAGCAATACAAATCTCCACCTGGAAAGATTTAAGGGAGGATCGTTGTCTAAAGGTTAAACACACTTGCTTGTTGGAAGAAATCAATCGAATAAGTGTCACAAATATTCAAAGGTCACTGAACCTTTAAGAACTGCATATTTTCGGTTCAGGAATCAAATAACCTAAACAACTAACAATCAAATTACCATTAGAGATTTTCACATTATCTAATATCTGGTTTGGCTTAACTCTGTGTCTCTTGTTTAACAACCAGCAAGAAATTTATCTGGTGCAATACCAAGGAGAGACTTGTCTACTTGTACAACACATTTGCATTCAAAGGGAATTTAGGAATAAATTACACCACTGTATAATTTAAAATTGAATTAAATATATTGTTGAATGTCATTTTCATTTCATTTCAACACAGCAATGTTACTCCACTAATCCTTATTATTCAGAGATAATTTTAGGGACGTTAATTAGGGACTATGTGAACTATGGTTCACAAAGCTCTCACTGGCCTGGCAGCGAACAGTTTGATCTCAACAGTAAAATATTAATCCAAGACTCATTTAAACTCTGGATTCATTAAAGCTGGACTCTCACTTTTTGAGTTAATGAAAAACTTACATTCACCATAAAAAGATAATATCACCTATTACAACAAAGCCTGGTCCCCATCCATGCAATTTATCCAAAGCTGATCCCTCCAAACACTACACTGTTCATTCGTTTTTTTTTTATTCCCAACAAACTCAACACCCCTCAATATGCCTGCTCAATACCCCTTGTCCCAGTTCCACCCCCACTCTTTGTTTTGTAATGTTCTGTAATCCCCCCTTGTCCCATACTGTTCTGTACTTGTCTAAGTGTCCTGTAATGTGTGCATACATGTTCAATAAAAACATAATCAATACAAATAAAAAAATAAAGCTGGACTCTTTAATGTGTTAAAGTTTGATGGCAGCACTGAATACAGTAAAATCTCCAAAAAGCCAACAAGCTTATAAAAGATTCTTCACAGGGCAAACTTTATAACACACTTTACTATGTGTATGTATCAATCTATTCTAATGTCATGTAGAGTGGGTATTCATTGAGAATAAGTCTGGGAATATGACATACACATAATAATACAATATCTGTCATATAACAGTTTGATAAAAGCAACAATCACATTCTCATTTAGTTTATTTGTTACACTTTTCTTTGGTCTCTTCCTCTGTTGTTTTCAACTGTCCAACTCTCTGGGGTTCAGCACACAATTTAGACAGGACGACTCTGGACAGTTAAATTCTGACAGACTGTAGGTGCAAGCCAGTTGGTTCAAGTATTGAGTTTATCACAGTGTCATTGATACTGTCATTGTAACATCAATTCATCTTCAATTATAAACTTTAACCAGCTCTTAATAAATGTCAGAGAAACATTCTAGCATCAAATAGAGTTATGTTCATTGACTCTCCTTCTTCCTTGTTG
This sequence comes from Trachurus japonicus, assembly GCF_045865225.1. NCBI lineage: Eukaryota > Metazoa > Chordata > Actinopteri > Carangiformes > Carangidae > Trachurus > Trachurus japonicus. The sequence continues at coordinate 20,074,337 of NC_140907.1, forward strand.
ATCTGCAATACAGATGAAACTTTAATCAGTCATGTTTTCAGGAGAGGACATTGGCAAAATATTCTAGTAACCTTGCTTGTTCAAAGTTAATTGGAATACACCGGTGAGGTGGGTAATTGTTTACAGTGCATGCAATCTTCTCTAAAAGTTGTTTCATCTTTACCTCGGTTTCTCAATGTCTTCGATGAACTCTGGCAGTATTGTGTTTAATGTTTCAGGCAGGAGTGATGCCACCAATCCAGATGCAATTGCTACTGCACAGTATGCGACCTGAGGGAGGAGTTGCCACACGTCCTCCAATAGCATGATGAGTGGGGATATGGACACGCCCAGTCGCATTAGAAATGAGGTGTAGCCTAAACCATTCTGCCTGAAAAAGCAAAGTCAGGGGTGAACTTGTGGTACATCTGCTGCCAGAAGAACAGAAGATCATTGTTATGAGACTGGTTACATGATTTTGCTGATGACTGACCGTACGACTGTGGGAAAGAGTTCAGTTGTAAAGAGAAACATGATTGTGAATGAGGCCTCTGACAGAGCTTTTCCAAGAACGGCCACCACAGTCCGAATGATCCACTGATCTGTGGAAAAATATGAAAAACTTTGGCCAAAAGTAATGTCGGGTATGTAGAAAAAAACCAAAAAAACAACCATATTAAATTATTAGATTAAAGCAAAAAAAAAAAAAAAAGACCTTTTGAAACAAACATGTTGATGAAGAGACAGAGCCCGGTCAGTAGCATGGCCCATGTCTGACCAGGCCTTCTACCAACTTTCTCCAGGAAGAAATACACACCGATCTTCATTGGCATTTCAATGGATGCAAATATAAACTGTGTGAGATATGGATTTAATCCAAACCCAGTGATATTTAGACTTATCCCATAATATGTAAATGCGACTCCATACCTAAAAAAGGAAAAGAAAACCTCTGTATTAATTTGTCGATTCTAACAGCAACATGGTGGGATTTTATTGGGGGGCCACTTGGTGTCAAACATTTTTCAATTAAATACCATATTGATATAGTATAAAAATGTAATTTATTCATAAAGACATATATCTTACATGATTCCTATGATTGAGTTGTGTAATTCAAATACATTATCACTATTTTCTAGTGTTTTCTAGTGCTTTAAAGAAATAAGTTTAGTTGTTTGTATAAGATATTTTAAAGCGCAGAATAATTGAAACCAAAAACAATCAATGTTTATCAGTGAACAAAAACAAACACAATAGTACAACAGTGCTGTTACAGTAAATATGTGCGTTACACAAGTCAAATGCTAATGAATAGCACATTGTACGACTTTGACAAAAGTATAGTTTGACTGCAGAACTGGAGCCAGGCAATCATTATCTTAGCATGAAACTAGAAACAGGAGGAAAAATCAAACCTGGCTGCATTCAAAGTTCAAAAAACCACCTACCCTGATGATCACTGATTAACATCCACAAAGAAACATGTGGAAAAAAAAAACAATTGGGACTTCAGAAGATACTAGAGGCTAGTTGTTTACCCTCATTACAGTCTATACCCCAGGCTAAGACAATCATTACCCAGAGGGTGATCTCTTCAAATTCACTTACCCCATCACCCCTGAGCATATAGCAAGTTTCCTAATTTGTGGAGTCCTGAAAAGATCAACAAAAGTGTACCGCCTATCTCCAGTTTCACTTTCTGCAGATTCAAGTAGTGTCTGTGAAGAATGAGGGTAAAAACACACAAATCCAGTCAGACAGTTCATTTTATTATTTTATGTAACTAATGCTTTTTGTTACTATTAGGTTGTCTGCTATCCAAAGTGAAAACAGCAGTGAGATATACATTTGGTGTGATGGTGGTCATGCAGGCTTTTCTGTTGTTCATTTCTGCACATTGCATGATGTAATCATGAGCAGCATCCGCCCTCCCACGAGCCATGAGCCACCGAGCAGACTCTGGAAGCCACCTGTGGACGTGTCACAGGTGAGTAGTGAGTGTCTCACCACTTTGTACCAGGAATCAGCTTTTCGTGCTGTTAAGTGTGAAACGTATGAAATGTAAATACCTCCATGCAATGATGGACAGTAACAGGGGTGAGGTCACTGCCAGAATGAGCATATTCCACTCATTTACAAAGTATGCAACTCCAACCAGAAGCCAGTTCCCAAGTGTCCAATCCAGACTTATGATTACACCAGAGAAAGTCCTGTGTTCAATGCTGAACCACTCCACATCTGCAGAAACATCACAAATAGAAAAAACAAACATATGTGAACCAAGCTACAACAATTTTTCTTTCTCATCTCAGTCAATTATTTACATTGTTTTAACACTATCCAACTTACTTAGAACAATGGAGATGATACTTATTCCTGCAAGTGACATCCCTGTGAAAAACCTCAGGATGACAAACATCGTATACGATGTGGAGAAAACACTTAGCACCGCAAACATCAGGGATGTTAGATAAGAAACCAGCAGAATCGGCCGTCGCCCAAACCTGTTCAGGAAAGGTAATGATGAATAAAAGTATCCTTCAAAGAGATTCATAGTCCACAGAAAATAATATATAACAGTAATAATAAGTCACATGATGGGAAATATTTTTCATGTGTGACCAAATAATTTCACATCCCATTCATTTATAATCAATTTCGTTTCTTTCTTTTGTTCTGATTTAATTGTTAATTTGTTTGTTTTTACACACTTCCTACTAAAGTTGTCATTTTTACTATAAAATTCATGATCAACAGCCACTTTTCTCTGAAGGTTTTGACCTCATCTGTTACAGAGAGTGAAGGATGTTACATACTGTGTTTTTTCACTGACAATCTTACCTGTCACTGAGAAAACCAAATAAAGGGGCTCCGAACATAACACCAATGAAGAAAACTGTGGCAGTTGCTTTGTTCATCCCTTTTCTGCTGCACACAAGATCCCACTAAATAGAAAATGTTTAAAACGTAACAATATATTGCATATAATAGGGAATATCACAAGCCCTAAACCACAATGATTACTTTTTGTCATGCATTATATTCACTGTACTGTTGTTTTATTCTAACACATTACATCATTGAGGATCAGATCACACTTTGAACTGAATGACACTTACCTCTGTTGCCAAAGTAGATTTAAAAGTGCTATTGTCATACACCCATCCATTCTGACACTGCACTGTAACTGTATCCTCACTGCTGTTGTCTGTAGACAAAAGTTGATATTGGAGCTGTGAAAACATCTGACAGGAGCTCAGAGTCCCGTCCTGCTCGGCTGGGATGCCAGCTGCCAGTTTCTGTTCTAGAGTTAAATTCCTGAAGATGCCCCCATCATCCAGAGCACTGATGTTGCAGTGGTGAGCGGGAACAGCTGCCATGAAGTTGTTCAGGAGGAAGTGGCATGGCATAGTAATTCGAGAGAAGAGCTGAATCAAGATTAACCTGATTTGGAATTTCCCAAATCCATTAATGTCTGAAAGTATGTTGTCAAATTTCATTTTGCTGCATCTGCGTAGAGTCAGAGGGGAGGAAATACGACGTAATCAAGGGATATATACCAGCCCGGTGTTAATCATTGTAGTTCTTCTGTTAAGACTTGTGGAGTTAGATAACATGGGGTGACCCTTTACTAGTGTTACTAGGCATGGGCCGGTTACTGATTTGACTGATTTACGAATTTTTGTCCCTCCAAACCAGTTGTCAAAGACAGACAGACGCCCTCATCAAGCGTATGTAGGATCTGGTATAAAAATCAGCCTACAGGTGGGATAAATTATGAATGGTCTGTAGGGTGAAGATCCCAAAATAGCAAACGTGGGACAATGACAGTTTTTATTTCGGACAATCATTACCAATGAGAGGGAGTCAAAGGTGTTGATAGGTTCTAAGTTTTAGAAAATTAACATGACTGTAGGTTATACTACTGGTGCTTTCATCCTCCAAATGCAAGACTGCATAACAAAGTAGAAAATGTCCTCACAGAAATCGTGAGAGTGAAGTTGGGGGCACTGGCAATGTATAATCTCTGTGAACATGGGAATTGAAAGAAATGTGGAAAACATCTGCACAACTCCAAAAGATCAGCTAATACAAAAAGGTCCAAGTGCACTGTAAAAAGGCGTATCACAAAAAAGAAAATAAAAGAAATAAAACCACATGTGAAAAAGTATGCAAAATTTATGGGGCAAAGGATAAAATCGCCTCTCAGCTTCCCTCAGCATGTAGACAGCATTATTGTAACACCTGAGAGTGCAGCAGTGAGGAGTCATCAGCGCTAAGCCGGTTAGCCTGTGTGTAACCAATTAACTGCCACTCCCGGAGGAGGGATGCACAAAGGAGAAACTTCAAGAGGCATAATTTACATCAAGGTCACATAACCAACTGTCAAAATATATACATCACAATAAACATTCAAAACACACATAAATACAGTGGTGGTTCAAATGCAAAGATAAGACACGTTAGGGGGTATGAATAAACCCCGATCGACAAAATTGTATAGAAAAGCCCAACTAATTTTGTATAATAAGTGCCGGTTTCTAATATGGGAATCGAACCCATGACCGTAAAATCAGGAGTCACACACTGGACAGACAGACACATGAGCATCTCTGTCTCTCTCAACACTGAAATAAAGGAGCTGTCAACCTGTCCATTTTGACTTTGTGTGAGTGTGTGTGTGGAGAGTCAGAGGAGTCCCTAATGAACACATGCAGTTGGATAGGTCAGTGGGTAATGCCATTGATTTTGGACCAGGAGGTCAGGAGTTTGAATCCCAGTCTTGCTAACCAACTCGGGACATGGTGGCAGCACTGTTAAGCAGATACAGGATAGATGTAAGGCTGGGTCACTTTTTTTCTTTTTTAGTATTGATGGTTAAACGTTAGACATCCTTTAACATGGATGCTTCATAGAAACGCTTTTCGAAAAAGCCCAACCCAACCGTAACCCACATTTAAATGTGTACTAATAATTGCAGTTGGGTATTTCCTCCCTATCTTCCCTTATTACTTCTGCAAACCACTTCATTTATAGTTCCATGTACGGGCAGCCTGTCATAGAGAACAGCAGTCTTACCTCATTTATTTACTATACAGCAGCTTTATGATGTGGAGCTTTAGCCAGAGTTTAACCCCATATGATACTCCAGTTTGACAGCAATGAAAAATTATTATTAACAGAAATTGTAACTGCAGTTGAAAAGCAACCTATGTGTGTGTGTTTGTGTTGAATGTATTTACATCTCTCAGTAGTAGTAGAAGCAGTTTCTCAACTGTTGAATTACTTAAATTACTCAGTAATTAAATGTAGTTGAAAGTAATAAAGAGTCTAAATGACCAATGTTGCACTGATGCCATCATTTCAAATCTGTCTAAAAATATCTGCTAAGTTCACTTTGTGATCTTTCTGCATGATGCTAACTGAGCTGTGTCTGAGGGGGCTGAGCCAAGAGCTGCTCTTCTTCTCTGTCTTTAAAAAGAGCAGCAACCATGAATGAGTGAGGCTACACTGTTGGTGAGTGACCTGAACATCTACAATCAATGACTAGCGCTCTGAATCTCTTATATGTTGGTCCTGCACTAAAACTGTCAGCATGTGCGGTCAACAATGCTGGACGTCGACTCATGAGACAACTTCTGGACAAATGTTTTTTTCAACTGTTTTTGGGAATGAATATTGTAAGTAGTGGATTTGGTGAGTAATTATTTGATCAATCTCTTTGCCCTCTAAATAGCAGCTTTCTTGTGCATTCTTTTTATTGGTAAAAGTAAACCATAAGTAAATGATTCACCATTTACCAAATAGACCTGGACATGTGAACAGTAATGTAGCAATGGGTCAATATTTAAAGCATTATCACTAAGTGTTTTATTTATTTGATTCAAACATGTGTGTTGTCTGTAGCCCAAATATTTCTAACTGTTGCTGCACCTGTTTGATATAGTATGGAGCCTATGGAAAATACAGCACAGTAATTGCACAAATACGAAATTGAGTTTGTTCTGTAATAAGGCTGCTGGGCTGAATCATAAAAATACATTTGTGGAGGCTGTTTAAAAACACGTTTCTCATTAGTGGTTGGGGGCACAGTCTAATTATGTAATAACATGGAAACATCTAATCCGCAAGAGCTCAGTCCTCACAGGGGTCATACCCCAGACCAAGAGTTCACCCATTTGTCAAGGATGCTGACTCTCTGTTTCCATGGCAATAAGTCAACATAGTGCAGTTACTGCCATACTAGGAAACAGAAATCCCGCAGCACTAAAGCAAGGTTTGATGATGGTGAAGTGTTAAAATGAAGTGGAACCAAGTGTGAAGAGAAGCATGGGCATGGGACAAAGTGTCCAAGAGACTATGATTCCTATAGTAATCCTGGAGTTACTGTTTCATCAAGCTCTCTATGCAGTTTAAAGCTATTTATCTGATGCTCCAACAACATTACAACATCCAGTCCAGTAATGTGTTAAAAAAATGTGAATGATACATAGCAGTGACCATGAGATCCCAAGATTTTGATCATGTACATTGGCAAGAAAAACTGAACCCTTTGGAATTTCTTATTTTTCTGCATGAATTGGCCATTTAATGTGATCCAATCTACATCTAAGTCCCAAGTATAAACAAACACAATGTGCTTAACCTAATACCACACAAACAAGTATAATATTTCATGTCTTTATTGAACATATCCATTAAACATTCATAGTGCAGGTGGAAAAAGTAAGTGAACCCTTGGATTTAATAACTGGTTGAACCTCCTTTGGCAGCAATAACCTCAACCAAACATTTCCTGTAGTTGCAGATCAGAACTGCACAACACTCAGGACGGATTTTAGACCATTCATCCTTACAGAACTGCTTCAGCTCAGCCATGTTCTTACAGTAGGATGTCCGGTGTGAATGGTTCTCTTGAGGTCATTCCACAGCATCTGTATTGGATTCAGGTTTGGGCTCTGACTGGCCCACTCTGAAAGGTGGCTAGCTACTCTAGGTCATTGTCCTGCTGCATCACGCAACATCTACTGAGCTTCAGCTGGTGGGCAGCCACCCTGACATTATTCTGTAGGAACTAGGAAGCCTGGATAATCTCTGGAAGTCATTTTGCCCTTGATGATGGCAAGCTGTCCGGGAGCGTGCCTATGTTCCCTCAGCCCTATGTTCCCACTGGACTCTCTCTACCTATCTGGACTCTATCTATCTGGCCTGTCTAGCCTCTACCTGGTCTTTTTACTAAACTTAACCAACTCCTTTCTTCATTGCCTAAACCCAACCAATGGTGGGACCAAAGGGCTGTGGGAACATAGGGCCTAATTTTCAGTGACAACAAAAGTTAGAAATGTGGGAACATAGGGCTGTGGGAACATAGGGCTGTGGGAACATAGGAATGACCCCAGCTGTCCAGGCCCTGTCCAGGTCCTCCACCATACTTCACCTTTGAGATGATGTTTACATGCTGGTATGCGGTGCCATTTTTACACCACGTGTACAAAGAAAAACAAAATTAATCTTAGTTTCATCAGTCCACAAAATATTTTCCCATTAGTGTTGTGGAGTGGCAAATTTCAGGCATGCAATGAAAAGCAAATCAATTAATGCAGAAAAAACCACCAGGAGCAGTTTGGTGTCTGGAAACAACAGTAAATGAATAATGGGTGGGCAGCTCAATCAAATCGATAGTGTGGCTGCCTGTATGGTATGCATTTCCAAGGTATTGGCAGGTGGGTTGTTTCAAGTATCTTGAAGAACTTGTCACAGACCTTCTGAAGATTTAAAGGTAGGGTTGGAGATCCTCAGACTTCTCTCTGAAGCCACAGAGCACAGGCTGGGTTCACATCAAGGTGAAGCCTTGCTACATGCGACGGTACTGCGGAAAGCCGCGTAGCTCACATTTGGATTACACTGGGTCGTGCCGCAAAGTATCGCCTTTGTGGCCTGACACTGCGCAGATTTGCTAACTTTCCTCCAGCTTTTTCTCATGGCTCATTCACCTGACATCATAATTAACCATCCAGCATCCATCTTAGAGCTACATTGCCACCTACCAGACTGCAGTGTGGTCATGCTTTGTCTCTGATCGCGCAGAAACACAGCTTGACTTGTCAAGATCCAATCATTGAGAATGTCACCTTCAACATGATTGGATGGTGATTTTCCTGGCTTCGTTCCACTGACTGACTTTTTTCATTTTTGTGAAAAAGCATTAAAATACTTGGTTGCAATCGGGATGTGGAGAGGATTTCAAGCAATTCAATAAAACATGCCACAGAATAAAATCTCCAACCCTACCTTTAAGCTGTCTCAGAGTCTTCCTCATGGAGTCCCAGACTGACTCCATGATATTGACAGGAGGAGCTCTGAGGAGGCCAGACAATCTGTTGTAAGTGAAAGCAGTTCTTAATGACTTTGGGTGTTTGGGATCATTGTATTGCTGCAGATTTGCAATTTGGGACCAGTCAGACCTCTTCCTGTGCAGGACAGATAAAGGTCTACAAATTTAGTAAAATGTGGATGTAACTTGTTCAGTTGTGATTGTTGTGATGTGAGTTGTAACCATTTTTGTTGCATTAATATCAATTGTTTCCACCAGCTGTGGAGTCTGAGGATGACAGTAGCCTATCTGTCAATGAGTTCTTAGGGTGTAGAGTGACACTGGACAGTCCATGAGGTTTAGTTTGGCTGTGATATTTATATTAATAATCGTCAGTGCATGTCCCACAATTTGTTTTGCGACCATCAGCACAACCAGAACAAGCTCCGTGTCTTTTTGCTGATGGCACAGTTGGTTTAATTCTATGACTTATGGCACCACCCTCTGGTGGATGTTGGGAGGTGCTGAGGTTTGCACTGTAACTGGTTTGGGATTCCCTGCTATTTTCCAAACTGTAGAACAACTGCTGAACTTACAGAGTTAGTTTATAGATTGACATTGTGTGAGTGCGAATATGAACAGTTTCAATAGACAGTTGACTCTGACTTTCACAGTTTTTATACTAGCTCATGAAGGTTATGTTTTCTGCTTATATTCATTAATTAAACAGAAAACAGGATTCAGTGCCAGCTTTGACCTAAACTTGGAAAAAGTTCAACAACAGTATTTCATTGGGAAACAGATCATTTTTGATAGAAGGAGATTAGATTGAATAACTGGTAGCTTGTAAGAATCATCCAAGTGAATAATGCAGTAGACATTTTTTTTTCTTTTGATAGATTAACTGTTGATACAACTTAACTTTGGTAACAAAACAAACACTTGCTTAAACTGAGCCAGAAGGTAGCCCAGTATTTCTACTATGTGTAAAATAAATAATCCCTGAAATTTAGTTCTTAAATGGAAATGCTGACATCCATTTCAGTGCTGATATTTTTCTGCAGTGATAGATACAGAGAGAGAGAAACCCTGCTGTATAAACAGTACTTCGGAAAACAGCCACCCAATTGTTTTGCTTATACTCCTGGATGTGAATGCTGCTTCCCCCTTGATATTACATACCATTCCATTTAGAGCGATGGCAGCACTGATGGAGCTGCCAAAGTAAAGCTGCACTTCCTATTGGGGATAGGAATAATGATGAGAACTGCATAGTAGCCACAAATATTACAAAGTGCACTAATGCTGAAAGCTCATGATCTGAACTGTAAACACTTCCTTTCAGTGGTGTTTTGAATTTATGTTGCTAACATGTAATATTAAAAGTATGTTAAAGTATCTGATTATATCACAAAGTGAAAGGCTGCTCAGCCTGAAGTTGTTTGTCTTTGTTTTAATGAAGGTATCAGTGGTGCCATCCAGGACCTTGTGAAACAGCATTAAAAATGGAACCAGAAGCTGTAGATCCAGACAACAATGATAACTTGGCTCCTTGGTCAGGTTCAGATGGTTCCCAGGAACTCTGTGCCTCTGAGTCTTTGGCAGAGTCCTACAATGAGGATGATATCAGTGATGAGTACCCTTTAGACCCACAGTCTCATCATATCCCCACGTCTAATCCTCAGTCCCCAGAACGCCTTCAGTCACAGGCCTGGGAGTCTGCAGGTGAGCAGCAGTCCCCGCCTGAACTAAGTGGAAGTGAAGAGGATGTCTCATACCAAGAAGAGGATGACATGTACCTTAGTGAATCAAGAGAGTCGGTTACAGAGTCTCCTCATATCCGAGCCTCAGTATCATTGTCCCCACTCCCAGAGCGCCCTGACTCCAGGCCTCCCGCTGGCCAGATATCACGACTGCATTCCCCGTCATCTTCCTCCTCTCTTGGCTGTGCTGCTGACATGACCCTGGCCTTGACCCTGACCACAGACGAGCCACTGGGAGCAAGTAATAGGCAGGACTCTGGGACTGGGAACAGGAGGGTTGAATCTTCAGAGGAAGGAGGGAGTGGTGAAGCACCTCCTGCTTCTGTCTTCTTTGAAATTCCAGACGAGGGTGCTGAGCAGGCAGAGAAGTGGAACTCGGGGTCTGACACAGATCTGTGCAGACCTGACCGGCACAGGGCAAGGCACACACGTAAGTGTCTATCTTCTTTTCTCCTTTATATATATATTTCAGTGCACATACACATGTAGTTAGGAGTTAGTAATGCAAACTGTTTAACTCACCATGATTTTATTTTTTAATTGAAACAATGTATGGTTCATTAGCATATTATATTCTGTGTGTGGTTTAAATGCAGCCTGAGCCAAAGATTAACTTTACATAAGTCTAAAGTTATATTTTCTGCTGGCAATCATTATCATTGATACGTGAGGCAAAACAGTTAATTTAAACGATAAATAAATTGTGCAAAGCATTGTGGGTGCTGGTTATTTTCATGCTGGGGTCTATTTGAGGTGGAGTTACAGGGAGAATTCCCATGGCTTTAACAGTCAGAGCAGGATAAGAATAAAATATGACCATATGATGAGAGTGGCAGAAACAAATTTGACAGACACTAGCATGTGTCACCCTGGCCTGTCACCCGATCCCTTTTCCAATCGTAAGACTGGACTGCAATGGAAAGTGAGCTCCTCACTTTTCTTGCCTCATGGACCCCCCCTAAGTTAGCTGTAAGTAAATATGATGCTTTTATTAGTGTGCTTGCTTCAGCAGGGGCAACTTTAAAATTTGTCTCACTCAACATGAGTGTGCTTACTTCACATAATAATAATAATAATAATAATAATAATAATAATGCTCAGCCAACATGTTACTACGTATTGATGCACCTTTCGAACTGAGATCACATAATATCAAGGCTAATGTTTTCTGTAGTTTGTTTATTTTAGTGAGCACTTATAATTTCAATACTTCTACCTCACTGATAAAACACAAATATAAAGTAATGTGCGTTCACAGTTTATTTTAAGAGTTGCATGTTTTCATTTTCCCAATGCCCCTCCCTTCACTCTCTCGCTCTTTCTCTCTCTCTCTCCCTCTTTTCCTGTGTCTCAGGGTTCAGCCACAACGAGAGCCAATCAGAAAGGCATGTTAAGGAGACCAAGTCTAAATGTAAACGAATTGCTCAGCTCCTGACTGATGCACCCAATCCTCAAAATAAGGGAGCCTTGCTGTTTAAAAAACGTCGCCAAAGGGTGAAGAAGTATACCCTTGTGAGTTACGGGACGGGTGACAGCGAAGACCAAATAGAGGAGGAAACTGAAGAAGTCAGATCAGCTGGGTATAACTTCGTGGCAACAAGTGATTCTGAGTTAGAGGAGGAGTTTTCTGTTTATCACCAACAGCATAATTTAAGTCTGAATTGGGGAAGTGTTCGAGAAATGGAGGCGCTACCAGAGACAAAAGGGAAGGGAGTTTTGATGTTTGCCCAACGCCGCAAACGAATGGATGAAATTGCGGCAGAGCGAGAAGACCTGATGAGTAAAGGATTACCTGTGGGGGAGTTAACAGAACCTGAATGTACAGAAGCACCAAATATTTATGACTCTAAGCAAATGTACATGCATGCTGATCAGGACAACTACATGGATGCAAGTCACAGGCAGCATGTAGAATACCAAGAAAATATTCAACAGATGAACCACCTGGATAACGTGTCAAGAGCCCTGGTGCCAAACAGAACTGCGAAGCCCTTCCTAGGATTTCAAGATGGCACAACTGCTCATGCTGTCATGCCCGGTGGAGTTGTTCCAGTGACAAAGAGGAACGAACCAAGATTCATAGTACCTGTGCCCATTAACACCAACCCACAAGTTTGGTCGCCAACCGGAGACATTATAGCCTCAAGAGATGAGCGAATATCTGTTCCAGCGATCAAGACTGGAATCCTACCAGAGTCAAAAAGAAAAGCCCCTGTTAAACAGCCGGCACAAGGATCAAATCTTCACCATCAAAGCAAAGGGGACAGGAGGTCCTACATTGAGTCAGAGGAAGACTGTTTTAGTCTTGGTGCAGAAGCTTGTAACTTTATGCAACCCAGAACAATGAAGCTCAAAAATCCACCTCCAGTTGCCCCAAAACCTACGATCAATCCATCCTGTCCACCCTGGGTGGGGAGAGGTCCCTCTGGTGAGCCATATCCTCCGCCAAGAAGCCCAGTGTCACAACCCTCCCACAGTTCAGGGGGGCCTCATAGTCAGCATTACTTACAACAGCAAGATTGGGCTCAGTCTCAGCAGATGGCCAACCAGTGGGCACCAGATCAAACCCAAGCAGCACTTCAAACACCTGTCAATGCCTGGGCTCCGGTCAACTCCTCTTCTCAGCTTCATCTTCAGCCAACCACAAATAGCTGGAATCAACAGGCGCCACGATCCCCTGTGAGTATGCAGGCCCACAGCCCTACTTACAGCCCACATCACCCACCCTCACCCTCAAGGAATAAGTCAGCTGAGAACTCAGTTGTCTCTTGCCCACCACAAGCAGAGAAGTCATACACCCACGCATCAAAAGCAAGGCAGGCTTCTCCAAAGGGCAGAGTCTCTGACAGAGGTATTAATCGGGCTGGTGATGGTTCAACTATGGCAGGAAAAGGTGCAGAGTTGTTTGCCAGGAGACAGTCCCGTATGGAGAAGTTTGTTGTTGATTCTGAATCAGTGCAAGCTAACAAAACAAGATCTCCATCCCCAACTGCGTCCCTCCCTAACTCCTGGAGGTATTCCTCCAATGTCCGTGCCCCCCCACCTTTATCATACAATCCCCTTCTTGCTCCTTTCTACCCTCCGTCTGCAACCAAGCAGGCCCCTTCTACAAGCCCCAAAATCAAGCCCAAGACCAAAGAAAAACCTAAAGCACCCCCAAAGCACCTAAATGCCTTAGATATTATGAAACATCAGCCTTATCATTTGGACTCATCGCTGTTCAAGTATGATGCAGTCCCTGAGGCCAAAAGCCCCAGCCCCAAACCAACTACGGTGTCCAAGTTTGAGGTTACCAAAAACCTTAAGCATAGGTCTGCCTCTTATCATACTCCTTACAACACCTCTGAGCATGCTGTTCAGGGCAAGGCAGAAGCCCCTGCTAAGTCTCCAGGAATGGTAAGTCCCCCAAATTCTTCTGCCCACGAAAACACAAGATCAGCTGAGCCTCTTGCAACTGACAAGCGCTTGGATGACAAGCACACTGTCACACCTGCAGCAAATCACATAACCAGCAAGCAAGCACCAAGCGCCCGACCCACAAGCAGGTCCTCCCAGCATTCATCTACTAGTGAAAGCATAGCTGCAGCTTTTTCTCCTGCGTCTCTTATTGCTAGAGGTGCACGTCAAATGGCTCCGCGGCCAAAATTCTCTGCTAAGAAGCCAGGAGTGTCAGGCAAACAGTGGAAGCCTGTTGCTATGCTTCATTTGTCCTAATACTGTATATGGTCAGGCTTCGGAGTTGTCAACACTGAGACGATAGAGCACAATTATGTCTGCCAACTTGCTAGCATCTGAAATGTCTTACTTAACTGGAAATGTACACCTTTGCACTGTCTAAATATAGGCCACCTAAAAAATCAGTTGCAGTGTGCAGCTATATGTAGCTGATAATGTACAGCACACATGAAAGGGGCAATTCAATGTACTGTAAACCTAGTTTAAAATTGTAATGGAGAACAAACTGAAACAAAAACCTACATGACGTAGCATATCACATCATCTTCCTAAAAGTTGGAAGGTGCTTTCAAAAGGAAATATGAGACAAAATCATGTTGAATGATTCTCAGGAAGTGCTATTATGTGCAATATTTGCAGAGAGAGCCTTGTTCAATTAAGGTCTCTAGTTTGAGTTTCTTTAGTTATAATTTTGTTTTTTGTTTTTTTGTAACCAATAAGATACTGATACTGTAATCACCACTAACCCCAAAAGTACACACACAAATATCTATTTAGTTGTCCAAAATTTGTCTGAAATATTTAGGTTTCATAATTCTGTCATCTGGGATAGCAGTAACTCAAATTCAGAATTACATTTACATAATATTTTTGAATAATTTAGTGTGTTTGGGGAGAAATTGTATGCACTTCTTTTTTTGGATGAAATTCCTTCAGTCTCATTCCAAACTTTGATGACATCACAACAGCTAAAATCATGCATCATCATGTTAGTTGTGATCATTTACCCTGATGACTTAAAATGTTTTTTATGTGGATGTGTTTTCTGCAATCATCAGTTATGGCCAGCTATTGAACTGTCTCTAAAGTCATCAGTCATTCTGTATCCTCTTCCTCGATGTAAAACATGAGCAGAATACCACAGAGGTTTGAGTTGGGTGTTACTGACTCACATTATTGATAGCGACTCAAAACGAAAGTCTTGTTTGTCTGTCTTTCTGACATATCACTCTTTATTGCACTTCTTGTCATCACACAACACTGTCATGCCATTAAATTTCTCTTTCCTCCTACCTGTGTACTTCCTGTGTCATGAGCTTTGACTCTGTCTTCCTGAGCTGCTGTCACTTCATTTTCTTGGTCACCCACATATCCTCCTGTGCTTTTCTTACTGCCTCACACTTTCACACTTATTTTTACCGCAAGTTAAGCAAGATCCACTGCATCACTGATTGTTTTCAATAAATTATAGCTTGTATTGACATATTATGATAAACTGCTGAAAGTTAACACTGTCACTAAATGACGTATGTTTGGACAGAGGGACATACTGTGAAAATATACATTGTGATTGTTTTCACAGCATTTCTATCAGTCTACCTTTAGCCCTAAATGTAAAATGTTTGGAACTAAAGTCGTTGCTAGCAAAATCAGAAATCCACTATGAACTAGAGTTTACATTTTGCTATTCTATTGATGACAGTACTTTTTTTTGTGTCAATTACAGTACAGACCAGATTCTGCTCAAGTACACACAAGCACAACAACCAAGACGCAATGACAAATATTTTAGCACATTTGTTTTTCAGGAAGTTTCTCTGTTTGCCTGAGAAATACCAACAACACTAAATTTTGCAAGGACATCACAACATTTATGGAGATGAATCAATCAGATATGCCAATATTTACTCCAAGTTGTGACTAATAATGGAAATTTAGTATGGCAATATTTTAAACTGACAAAATATACTCTTTTAGAGTGAATATCCTCTCAAGAAGAGAAAACAAAGACAAGCTGACTGAGAAATAGTTCCAAGCAAATTTACATCATCTTTTGTAAATGTCTTTCATGTAGTAACACTGCTACTTGTACTGTATTTTGAGTTTCTGGGACCAACACCAGGTAAGTTCTGAAAGATTTTTCTCTTATTTTTAGTATTTATTTAGTAACTAATGTTGAATGGAGGTGTCTTTCCATATATTTATATCACAAAAAGATTTTTGTGTGATTTCTGGGAAAACCCAACCCAGCCCCACGTGCCCTCTGTGTTTTTTAGTGTTACACTGACAAAAAATCAAAATTTGCAACAAAACATGATCGTTTCACTCTAAAGACCATGTTCAGTATAAATGAAAAGGTCAGTCCAACTAGAGCAATTACCACTCCTTTGTTGACTACAGTGCATTATATAACTTCAAGTAAAACATGAAAAATGATTAGCTGCAGAACCAGAGGGTGGCAGCAAAGTCTGCAGCACTGCTGTCCCACCAGTAGGCTGATGTGTGTTTTCTTTCAGGGTTTTGGTCGAAGCCGCTCTCTGAGCCTGCCCAGACGACTGAATTCGATGCCTGCAGCTGGCCTTATGTCACCCGCGAGCACACCTGGACCCCAGACATCTTTTCAACCAGCACAGAGGCAAACATCCTTCCAAGAAAACGTCTACAAGCCATTGTCTCCATGGGAGGCGGCATCCAGAAGCCCCCTTGGTTCAGTGGATGAGGCGTTTGTGTTTCAGAGCCTCCCGTCATCTGTTGCCTCTAATGTCAAAGCTGCAGGGCAACGCAGATCTCTGCCAGAGCCGCCAGACGAATGGAAGCGCAGGGTGTCTCTTGATCCTCCAGCTGTCAGCAAGAGTCATTACCATGCAGCACCTGCTTTCCAAGCTCCATCTCTGAGCAGGACATTTTCACCTGAGAAACCGAAACCAGCCTTCTATGGGCCCCCATTCAGACCTGCACAGCCTCTAAGGCCTGGAGTATCCCCTCTTGCATACATGACATCCATCCCCAGTCCAACAAAGTGCTCTTCCCTCTACGGTGCAGTCTACAGGAGTTAAGATGAAAGGGAAGAGAAATACACATGTCGATTAACACAAGTATAAACAAATTAATAGGTTAAAGCAGAAGTAAGCGGAATGTTTGTGTTACAGATATAAGTCTTAAATAGTTCTATCTTCCGACGGCAATCACTTATATAGAGTGTTTGGTCCGAAACACGGGTCACTCTGCTCTGCTGTAAGCCCAGGAGAAAACTTTCCTTGTATCCTACAACCTTTATCCAATGAGGAGAGAGAACGGCATAAAGGGGCGGTCCTCTCTGTGTGTGCAGCCAAGGGATGCGCGTGAATGTGGTGACGTAGGGACGAGGGCGGGGACTGCTAACTCCATCGGCTGACAGGAAGTTAGCCAAAACGACGGGATCGCATACTTCTGCTTTAAGCATAGTAGAAAACAACAATTGGCCCAGAAAGATGGATTAAGTTTGATGTGTGATGATGAAAAAATAGGTTGTTGTTGGCTTATTTTAGACGCTTTATCAAGTTTGTATTATATATTTGATGGGAGAAATGGGTCACACATGAATAATGTTGTTTTTTTTGTTTGAGTGATCACTTGATTTGAAGAGCACAACAACTCACTGTAGCTTCTGTGTTGTGTTGCTGATGAGATATTATCCAGATGAGCATTGATGGGAGATTTTGTGCAGTGATCTTTGAGAATAACTTTGGTGGACCAACCACCGCAGTCATGTTTTAATGAGATGAAGCATGTGTTATGTAAGTTCAAGTTAAGGTGTAGCTGAGAGAAAGTTGGTGTTGCTTTTTTTTTCCAGTGGAGTTGTGTTTGAAGGTGTTGGTAATTATTGGCTATAGATATCTGGTATGAAATAAGGCACTTAGGAAAAACTCTAATGTGACTTTTTCATTAATTTACCTCACTGGGCCTTTGTTATCACTTTTCATGATTTCACATATATTTCCTTCAGTGATGATGATTACAGATGTTACAGACTTATTTTGTTCTAATGATTTGTATCTGCATTGCTATTGCAGTGGAAATATACTAAAGGAGTGAACAATTTAATCTGTAGCACTTTCCAGTGACAGCCAAGTGTAAACATACTACTTTTTTTTGTAAGTTAAAATGTTGAGAAACAGGAAAGCAGCAACATTTTTGAATCCTAACAGTGATCTTTACTCAAACTGATGGTTGAAACGCGAGATTAAAAAATGGATAAATGCTTAATATTTTTTAGGTTAAGAGGAATAAATGTTGCATGCGTACATTGATGGAGTATTCTACCTTTGGTCCTACACTGTGTGCTTTTAAAGTGTAAACCGAACCTCAGGTTCTGTCTTTGAGTGTGAGGGTTTTAACAATATAGAAATTTCTAAAGTAGAATCTAGAAATGTATAATCAGGGTTTTGCCGAACTGTGTTTGATGATTTTCTTTAGTAAAATGTTATATTTTTTGCACTTTTTAAACACAAGCTGAAAAATTAAAAGTCACAAAAATGTTTTCACGTCTTTATAGTGTTGTTTTTGGTGTTGATCCACAATTTTCAGCATCACGTTAGTGTAGATGAAAATGTTTGTGATCCATTTTCTGGTCATGTGTTAAGTAAAGATTAAAATAAGGTCACACCATGACCTTAGCTCATGTTTCATCTGAATTTAACCCCCTCCAGTGATTTGTATTTCATTATCCAAAGTCACATAATTGCACATGATGACAGTAACACAACTCAGTTTTAGGAGAGTGCAGCTGTCTTGACGACCGCCCCGACGTCGCAGAGGTTACATCAACCCACAGAGAAGTGTTGACTTTGAGGATTCAAACCAAGGAAAGAAGTGTGTCTGGAGGGAAGTAGCTGCCTAAAGAACATGTGGGTATGTGTGTGTTGACCATCCTCCCCTCTCCCCCCGGTAGCTATCCTTGCCCCATGGTGTTTGAGAGTGGTTATGAGTGTTTGGCAGGTTAAATTTAGCCTATTGATGTAAGCTGCATTCCATTCACAACAGACACAGAGACACACTCACAGTCTGGCTTTAGTGCCTGTGAGTGTGAAGATCAGGGAAGATCAAACTACCTTCTGTAGTTGACCCCTGAGTCTCCGTGTCTCCCCCTTCAAGGAAACAGGTTGCACACTAGGGACACCATCACAGGTACGGACAACCCTCATCAGGGTCTATTGTGTGAATATGTGGTGTATTGTAATTCTGTTGTCTGTGTACGTTAAAGCATTCAAGAATGTCACTATATTGTGATTGAAGAAATTTGGCTGCATCGAACTAACACTTTTTTTTATTTCATTGAAATAATAGCAGTCATTTTTGTACAATCTTATGGATTAGTGATTAATTATACATATTTTGTCTGACTGACAAATTTTGCACGTGGTCTATTTTGCATGGGATTCATTTAAAAAAATCTCATAGCTGTAAATTCAAAATGCAGGTTAAACTGAGCTATTGAAAATTTTAGATTTTTTTAAAGATGTATATTTATACATTTTACTGTCTGGTATCATGTTTTACATTTGAGAAAAAGTAAACACTAAATATATACAACCACTGAAATCTAAATCTAAAGTTATTTTGGATAAAGTCTCCCTGCACTTTTTGTCTTTTTTTTTTTTTGTATTGTTGAACATTTGCTGTGTGAATTTAAACATACAAACGATACAAATGTAGTACATGATATTCACCCTTGACCTTTACACAGGTAATTTATCTTGTGACAACATTAACAAGGGATGCCACTAACGTTAGCTCACATACTCCAAACTTTGGTCCAAAAGATGAGGCCAGATTTAAGAATTACGTGCGTGGTACCAGTGCAAGTACAATGGGGCTTTGGGATTATGCAACACATTGTAATCTGTTAAATGTAACCTCTACAGAGATTATTACAACAAGGCAAAAACTGATATGGCAGATTTAAACCGCTGGGCACCTCACAAGCCATCTTCAAATTCTAACATATATGGGAATGCAAATGAGAGGCTTTTTAACCTAAAAAAGATATGCATAGTACCAGTGTGTTATGTAACAGAGAAGAATAGAGCAATAAATATGTCTAATGAAAGGAGGAGTCGCTCTGTTTCATCCTGTCGTTACCCTGACCATCTGTTCTACTCATCATTTCATAAAACTAATAACACAGAGTTATAGATTCAAGGTTTTTTCTCTGACATCTAATAAACAACAACCTTACAGCTGCACTCAACAAACACCAGACTCTGTGTTTTGCTAACTCTAACACTGCACTGATGTTCTATGGGATCACCTTATTAGGAGTAAAACTCCCTCTTTATGACTTGGGCAGAACAACTATACATCCTGTGTCCTGTATGTGTTTCCAGTCCTCCTGAGTTCTGCCAACCTTGCCAAAGCCTCAATGTCACAATTCTGTACAATGCCAACTGGAGAGAGGAAGAAGTGTGCAGCAGCTATTTGCCGAGAGGTCCATGGTACCAATGGTATGATGTTAGAGCTGAGGCTCAGCGGACAAACACACTGCTGCCAGAGAATATCCATTCTGATCTGGGTTCAAAATGTCAGGGCTATTCTCCAGCCCTTGCCATAAATAAGCGTACGGGGTGATGTACTACCTATGGTGACTAATCCTTTGTCGTTGTCCTTTTCAAAAGTCTATTTCTGGTTGGGTGGGTGGGAGAAGGGAGGGAGGGAGATATTGCGGGCCAACTGTGTAGTTGTTTGGATAAAGTGAAGGTTGGTGACAGCTGGGGTACATTCCGTCACTATTGGTGGATGAGGGAGCATCGTGTGCATCCAAAACTAATTCTCCACTACAATGATAACTCATTTCCCATGACAGGACAGAAAAAAAGAAAAGTTTTGAGGTTTTCGACACCTCTGACATCTTTTTTTCTACGCTCCGTTAAATCCCTTCAGCTGACAAATCAAATCAAGTATCAAGTGTATATTTATATTGTCGATCCTGTACTTTACAACTTTAAAACCAGGGTGGGTTTAATCCAATATAGCCCAGCTGCAAAAGCCACTTTTCCCCTTCCTTAATCAAGGGATCATAGTCTTATTTACTTTTAATTTAAATTTTTAAGTTATTTTGTAATGAGTACAGCCAAATAAATGTACGATTAAATAAACGGCCAAATAAAATGTCATGCTGTAACCCTGGGTCTTTTGGGACCCCTCATCCTATTATATAATGTTATTTAATCTAATAATATTGAACAGAATGGGGAAAATGTGTCATTTTCTATGTTATCCCTTTCACCTTTACTCAGTGATACATGATATCAATTGTTTAAATATTTGAAAATGTTACCTCAACACTATAATGTATGTAATGTATATAACAACACTGGTACACTGGCATTGATCATACAATCCTCAACATCATATGTGTTTCTCATGTCTGTTGCCTGACAGGGGACACCATGGATCTCGGAAAGAAGCTCTGCACTCCTAAAGACATAATGTTGGAGGAGTTATCGTTGCTCTCCAACAGAGGTTCTCGGCTTTTTAAAATGCGCCAGAGAAGATCTGACAAATACACATTTGAAAGTATCCAAAATGAGGCGAACACACTGCTCAATGTAAGTCTGAATAACCCACATGGGGTCATTTTCATGTTTTTGAATGACTGAATGTATAATATCTTAGTTGCCTGTATGTTACTCATTCAGCAAATTTATCAGGAAATATTCTCTTGGAAAAAAATTGTTACGCCACATGGATGATAACAGAGACATGTGCCACGTGCCTTCTGCATCCTCCTGCCAAACCCTCTGAGAGGCCGCTCAGGCACTTTGCTGAGGAGCTGCTCCCTTGTTATCAGTGCCTGCGTGTGTGTGTGTGCATGTGACGTGCATATGTATTTGAGCACAAGATAGACAGGAGCAGTCAACCGCGAGCCAACTTTGATTGTTTAGTTGCGCAACTGATATTTCATGCCAAATTGAGTGTGTGTTCTGCTCTGCTTTATTCTGTTTTCCAGAATGATATTTTAGCTGAGAATACACACACTGTGGAAATAAAAGTGGACGCACCCGGCCATGGAAATACTGCCAACGCAGAAACCACTGCTTCAGGTAATAATGCTCCTGAGGAGGTATGGCTGTTTGTGTTGACAATATGGGACATTTTCATGTAAAACAACTGATTTAAAAGTATAAGACAATCTGTTATTATTTTAAGTAATAAAATGTGCAAACTATACTGTCACAAAAATATTGTAGTTGTAATAGCTGGTAATATCTTATGGTATTTAATTTGAGTATGCCTCCATGTATGTAACTATGATTATAGAAAAGTATTCCATTTATTTTTATTTCTGAAAACCCAACAGAGCCCTGTGCTCATTCCAAAATGCTTCAGTAGGTTTCATCCCATATCGACACATTATACGATGAGTGCACACTTCAGCTATGTGGTATTTTAAGGCCTCGCATCGTACTGATGGACAACTCAGTCTGTCTGTGTTAAGTGTTCTCTAAGCACAGTCTCTATTCATAATCCTATCCACTCTAAAATCCTCAGCCTCTCCCCCCAAAAAAACTGGCTAAAGAAAACAGCTCTGTGTTAACCCTTACCTGCACATCAAGCTGTCATATGATCCTGCTGCGACTTTAGAGCAACTTTATGATCTTACGTTGATCCCTTCTGGTGTATCTGCTCGTTTCTGTTCTAGACGCGACTGCAGAGAAGTTAAACATCACAGCTATGCATAAGTCCTATCACTCTCCATGGGAGGAGGCGATCCTCAATGACCCCGACCTTGCTGAAACCCTCAAACTGAGAATGCCTGAACAAGACCCACGACCAGACCTTCCTGACTACAAGTGTTTCAATAGGTAAGGGTAAATACAAACAAAAAACACACACACACACACATTTTGGGGGAGTAGCCCAGAGTCCAAGAGACAGTAGAACTCACACCTTGATCTAAATTACAGGGTTGCCACCCCTTTTGGCGGCTTTGAGAAAGCTCCCAGAGGAATCACGTTCAAACTCCCAGAGGTGGACCTGAACCCCCCCAGCTACCCAGAGCTCCAGGAGCCAGGGATCAAACGCCCCACCTTCAACAGGACGGCCCAGGGATGGATATCTGAGGGCACCCATCTGATCCTACCCACTGTCACCCTGGAGCCCGCCGACATCCCAGAGTCTGACGACCTGTAGACGGCTCCATGTGATCTGGCAACATGATGCTGGCTATAATATTGTGGCCTAATCCAATGATGACGACACAACAGTCAAATTATTAGCACATTTGCAAATTCTTACCAGTATTTTTGGATTATTCTCACGCAATGGACACAAAATGTTTCATTCTTTTGTTCCTCACTTGACTAGTACATTCGCTGTTCACTAGAAAATCTGTTTCCATAGAAAGTCGTGTAAATATCCAAAAGAATTTGCTACACACAAATCACTAAATCCAGAGTTTCAACTGATGCTGAAAACTAAACTGTAAATTTTTTATAAATTTCCAAATGAAAAGAGATCTATGTAATGTAAATAAAGAATGCAACTTATTTATTGATGGAAAACAACCAAAACTGGAACATGCAGTAAGTTATATAGTGTGTAGTATTCTTATTATAGATAGAGATTAATAAATAAGTGAAACCTTAGATATATTTAAAGCTATATATAGATATACAGTAAATATAAAGATTAATTAATCTCTATTGAAAAATACATATTACCTAAAACTAATTATTTTCCACTTAAAGTGTGAAATAAAAGAGGAAGTTCCGTTTCATGTCAAGGCCCTAGGTCCCTGACAGAAGCAGAGGAAACAGGAGATTTCACGGCGAAAAATCAGAGGTGTCACGAATTGAGGAGGACCGAGGAAGCCGGACTTTGACTTGTGATGCGTGGAGTTGTGCCAAAGAGCTTCTGATTAGAAACACTGCATCTCATGGACTCAAAAGCTTTGAGTTTGTATGTAAACAGGAAATAGCCACTCCCTGCTGAGAACCATGTTACACAGAGACTGTTACACCTGCCCTGTCTGGAGTGCAATGACAGTAAAGAGTGAATATAGATGTTTGTTTGTTTGTTTGTTTGTTTCATTTTGTAGTAGCACAAAAATACACTGGATGACTGTGAGTGACATGTAGTGTCGACTTGTTTCTGTAAAATCAAGCAGAAAACATTTGGGGAGCACGATTTTACTTTTACTTTTAATTTAATAGTTTAAGTTTAAGTGTTTGATGTGTCAAACACTCCTGCATACAATAAGTTCATATACATTACATACACAAACGTACATGTTTAATGTGACTCCATGTGCCCACTGGATGAGGAAACATTCACAAAGACAGGTGGGAGACAGCAAAGCTCTAGAGGATTGAATTCAAGGCCAGCGGGAAACAAATCTCATGACTATCATTTATCCCAAACCTCAGTACTGCATACCATGATACTCTTTCATCTGTTTCCTGTTTGCACAATAAGAAATATGAATTTGTATGATCTGTAATTAAGTCAGACAGTGGCATTAGGAGACACAAAACACCATTTGCGTGTGTTTTTTCTTACCTACACTCCAAAAGATGAGCTATTCTATGTATTGAGATATAACTGTGAGAAGGTCTAGAGGTTTGACAGTAATAGTATCTGATACTGACCTCGATTCAAAGGGGGGGGGGTGTTCACTGGAAGTTAAGGCCGGTCTTGACAAAACTCTAACAACTTGACAACAACAACAAAAAACTAACTGAACTAAAACTACTACACAAACGCCAACTCATAGTTACTGATGATGATGTGCAATTCAAACAATACACTGGAAACTGAAAAATAAATGAAACAGATACAGACAACAAAGTCCAAAAATAACCTTAAGGACAGTTGAGTCTGGCAGCTCATCTCAGCTGTGCAACATTCAGCAGCAGAAATATGTAGCCTCATTTTCTCAGTGTTTTTATAAATAATACCAAGAAGTCTCTATGTATCCCCAGGGAGACTTCAATGCCAAGATTAGAGACATGCCAAACACAGTTATACTGTATTTATTCACACATGTCATTCTCAAAGACTGCACATGGCCCACACTCTCTCCGTATACATTCACTTAAGTATACAGAGCTGAATATATCAAAATCCTGTGTGACTTAAGCATCCAACTCAGTTCATTATACAGTACAGCATGCCAATGGTATTATGTCTGATTATTTTCTCAATTAATTAATTGCTTTGTACAAAATAAATTGACAGAATAATTCGGTGATGTCTTCAAATAGCTTTTTGTATTTAATGCAAAACAAAACCCCCCAAAATTACTAGAGACAGAGACAGAGAGATGGAAAAGTGGCAAATGTTCACACTAGAGAAGCTGAAATCTTTACAGGATTAATTTATTTGGGTATCAAAATAGAGCTTATATCTCTTTCAATCAACTGATTGATTCATCAACTAATGGTTTTACCTCTATTTTAGTGCATCGTTGAAATGATTGCAGATGCCTGTTTAATATCATTGCAACACATACAGTGGTGTAAATAATGGACTACTGTAAGTGCACACTGGATTTACAAGAGGTGAGAATGGAAGCAGCTGATGAAGACTTGACATGAGACATGCCGATGGTTTAAATCACTGCATCACCACATCACTCATTAAATCCTGGATTTGTCAAACAAATCTGACATTTTGTTTCTTCCCTTTTCTTTTGCTTCTTTTGATCTTTTCGACTGGAAGGTTTTTATGTGTTCACTGTGTAATGAAAACATCTCAGCAGATCTGCTATAAAAAAAAACTGGGAGAGAGACAGAGACACACACACACACACACACCAATTACTGAGTGTGATTTTTGCTGACGCTGGCTTGCATGCACCATCAGCCTCTTTTAGTCGTCCTGTCTACTCTTAAAAGCTGCTCCGCTCTGCAGGCTTTCCCCTGCCAGGCCTCCATCTGCCCCGCTTTT
The DNA here is from genome assembly GCF_045865225.1 of Trachurus japonicus. Taxonomy (NCBI): domain Eukaryota; kingdom Metazoa; phylum Chordata; class Actinopteri; order Carangiformes; family Carangidae; genus Trachurus; species Trachurus japonicus. Next base: position 20,099,780 of record NC_140907.1, read on the forward strand.
TTGTCCTGTTCACTGCAGCGTCAGCGTCACGGATGGAAATAAATGGTAGATTTGGAATATTTCTCATGTTATCAGCTTAATATAATGTGTTCATGTGCATCCACATCACGGCTGGTGAGACAGAATTACATACAGCCTCTCTGTGGCTGGTATAAAGACACCATCATAATTTAAACATTTGGTATTTCTCTTGGACTCCACACAGAAACAGGAAACTGAGCTCTGTTCTATTTGACATTTATAAAACACAGGCAGGGTTTAGTCCCCACAGTGCTGCGTGATTATGAAACCAGTGCAGTCATGTGATGTCTTCTCTCATCATCATCATGACAAGTTGGAAGTCTGACCTTCCGCCAGCACAGTTTGCCATGCAGGGATTGAAGACTGCAATACAGCAGCAGTGCACTCGAGGCTACACTAGGGGCGGAGTTTGACCTCTCAAGTCTCAAAACATCACTAATCCGCGTCGGACATTCTGGCACAGGCCATCACCAGCCCCGCTCCTACCAGATCGGGACGCAGTTTCACCGAAAACCCACTGTCCGGACCGGGTTGTATGTGTGTGGATGTGTGTACGGATGTGCGTGTGTGTGTGGCAGCAGACACAGACTCGAGCTGTGAGCGTCGGAGGGTTGTTCGGTGAATGCTGCACTATGACAGATAGTGCGTTACAGGCGTCTGGACAGATCTGCAATCATTTCTAGCCCGGTTCTGATTTTTGCAGGATTTGGCGAGAAAGTCGTGGGATTTGCGCGTTGACAACACAGACCGCCCTGCGCCTTCATTGGAGGCGACCAGTCAGATCTCCGCTTCCTTTCACGGTGAGTCTGCTCACCACTTGTTTACCCAACGCATGAATGCAAGTTGCGGCATATGTATTGCTACTGTAGCTGGCTGACCGGGGCGCCGTTCCCGTGTACAGCTGACCGTGAGGCTGGTGGAGCCGCTGGCACCATGCCTCCTGCTGTGGAGACGCGCTTGACGGAGCCTGTGGTTTTTATTTAGGCTGAAAACAAAGGATGGTCCAAAGGATTCAGTTAAAAAAAGAAGAAGAAAAAAAAATAAAGAAAAGAAAATGGATTTATGCCCTCGCCATGAACTCGATGGTGCAAAGATGGGACCGCACAGGCCTGTACAGGCATCACATGGTCTCAGAGGTTGCTGCAGAAACATGTGGGCACATAAAGCCATTGTAGCCTTCAAATATGAATTTCAAATATATATATATATATATATATATATATATATATTTTTTTTTTTCAAATATGCACTTGTGTTGAAAAAATAAGGGGTGAAATCAAAGGCATGCAATCAGTAATGTTTGAATGGACACATTTACAAATGGGCTAAGCTTTTAACAATAAAGCATCTGGATGTGAAAGTTCTTCATCCCATCCAAAAAATGATACTTAGGTGCCTGTCAGCTGATCATTATTGAAAATACTGACTTTTTCCACCTATGTGTCAACATTACATGTAAACAAAGTAGAGGAGCAGATATGAGAAGCTTGCTCTTGTTTACATGTGGATTAAATGTTGTGTGTTGAAATTCAATGTAACTGAATTTCAAACAAGACAAGTAATGTTAATATGAATTATTAGACCCTGTGTGTTTTGTTTTTTTATTATGATGGTATATTATCATAAGGAAACAGTGAGGAGTTGAGGACAAAGCCAAACTGTACAATGCATTATACTTTTTAAAAAATGACTATTATATTTTTAGAAATTATAGCATTTGTAAATTTGTATATAAGATATCATTAAAATTTGATACTGTATGTGTAATATTAGGATTTATTGTAATGTTACTTGCATTATTAGTGTAATTCTACTTTTGTACTTTTACATAAATGTTCAAATAAACAAATCTAAAAGTAACACAAAAAAAAAAAGTATTTTAATTGTAGGTTTCTGTAGGTTGTACAGTACGTTGTTATGTTCTTGCATCACCCTTTGTGGTCACTGCAGACTGGAGGGTTGTGATGGCTGCTGAACTAAAAGCTCTTATCTCTGTAAGTCTCAGCAATGATACGGTATTTACAGTGTTAACTTCCAATGTAAACTTAGCTTTCATCAGTTATATTTAGCAAATGTGTTTGAATCCATCGGTCTATTTTTTTTTACCTTATGCCTCTCCCCGTCCTCCTCTCCCCAGATTTAATCCATCCGTTGCCATTTGATGTCCAGCAGCACATGGCTGAGACTGCCTTGTGGCTGATCCCGACGATGCTTTCTACTAACCGCTCTGGAGGTGCGTGGGGATGAAATGGATGGAGCCCATGGCCAGACCAACGCACCAGCTCCCACCTCCCAGCATGTCCAGCTGCAGCAAGTCTCCTCCAAACTCTGGAGAAGGTAGATGACATGATTTATCTGTCATCTCATGCATTACGTCATTTGGAGATAATGACCAATGAAAACTGTGTCCAGAATGATATGACTTTTTATCTTCCTTATTCAACTACCAGGGTGTCATGTAGTAATAATCCCATTTGAACCACCAGTATATCAAACTGTTGAGTAGCTGATATCATACTGTACATCAGGCAAGAATAGGAAAAAAGTCCAGTATCAAAATTACATCAATTGGAGACGTTGTTTAGCTCAGTGGGTAGAACAGGCGCAGCGCACTGGTGGCTCTTTGCTGCATGTCATTCCCCCTTTGTCTGTCTCATTATTTCCTGTCTCTCTACAGCTGTCCTATCAGTTAAAGGCATAAAAGCCCCAAAAATACTTAATTTAAAAAAATTACATAAATTGGCCTCCTTAGTTCACAAACACCTGGCGATGCAAAAAGGCAAACTTTTGTGTTCAATAAAATTATGTTGAAATGTTTTTCAAATCAAAGCTCTTTGGGGAACAGTGTTGTAGAGAAAAACCCAGCTGTCTATTTTAAATACCAAACATACCAAACAATACGATGCGATACGAGACAATATGATACATTATTGTTTCCATGGGGACTTTTGTCTTGGATTTCAGTTACATGCAGCCACATAATGCCAAAAACTGATGATTTTTTCATCAGTTGTAGGCTCTAACTCCATGGCATGGGTGAAGATGTTCAAAAAACCTGCAGGAGGCCTGAAGAAATCCTATCAGCCTGGGAGCATGCTGTCTCTGGCGCTCACCAAAGGTCTGCTGAATGAGCCGGGGCAGAATAGCTGCTTTCTAAACAGTGCTGTTCAGGTGAGAACCATTTTCCAACAAATCATCCTACTGAGAAAAAGCTTCAATTCCTTCACTACAACTCTACCACTAGACCTTTGAAGTTCACTGTCACTCCAATTACAAAACTGCGAACTACAAATTATTCTTCTAACATTTCAACACTCGCAAACTTAGTCTTAAACATTGCACTGAAGGCCAGCATATACAGCATGCCATAACATTAACTCTTGAAGCTTAAAAACTACTGCAAACAAACATCTTTCAGTTAAGGAGATGCTTCGACTTAATCACATGGAAAAAATATGGGCTGAAAATGATTAAAAGCCGTAAAAAGCTGCAGAATCCAGTGTTGATTTTCAGTTGGTGAGGCAGCACGAGCAGATTGTCTTATTACAGTACACGAAGGCATTTAATATAAAAAATGAAACTAAAATATGAAGACTTCAAGTGCTGTTTATAATTCTTCACAGGTGCTTTGGCAGCTGGACATTTTCAGGAGAAGTTTGAGGCAGCTCTCAGGTCACTTTTGTCTCGGTGACGCCTGCATTTTCTGTGCTTTGAAGGTTTGTCAGCTTTTCAGTTAAAGCTAAAGCTGTGGTTTGGTTTTGTCTGTTAAATATGTCAAATTTCCTAATAACAGTAGTCTTCAGGGATAGTTTGCAGTCATGAACTTACCAACGGTACCAACCACTATTTTATTTTTTCTTTCAGAGCATATTCAGCCAGTTTCAGCAGAGCAGAGAGCGCGTGCTCCCCTCCGACAGCCTGCGTAATGCCCTCGCTGAAACTTTTAAGGATGAGCAACGATTTCAACTTGGCCTCATGGATGATGCTGCTGAGTGCTTTGTACGTTTCACTCAAAAGTCTTCTCCACCGTACTTCTGTACTGAGTTGTGTTATAGTGCTGACACTGAAGCTAAAAGGCTCTTATTAAGCTTTAAGCTTTTTCTGCTACATGTATATTCTACTCTATTAAATCCCTGTTAGGGTATTGGTGTCTTGTGTTTCAAATTTTAAGATTCAGACTAATGTAACACTTCAATGTTTGTTCTTGTAACTGTTGCATATCTAACAGGTGCATGTGCATGTATGCAATACTGTATCACCTGTTACTTCTAATCCATTAGGAGAACATCCTGGAGCGAATTCATTTACACATAGTTTCAGACACTGCAACTGATGCTTGTTCATCCAAATCATGCATCACCCATCAGAAGTTTGCAATGATGCTTTATGAGCAGGTAACTAAGATTTTCACAGCCATAATTGTGCCATTTGCTAAAATGTAAAAAAAAAAAAAAAAAAAAAGCAAAATCTATTCAGTGATCTTTATTTTCCTTTTGCAGTTTGTGTGTCGCTGTTGTGGTGCATCTTCAGACCCACATCCGTTCACAGAATTTGTACATTATGTCTCAACCACTGCTTTATGGTGAGTACTGAATAAATGACAAACACATTAAACAAGGTTACTACAAAACACTGCTGTCAAATTAATTGACTGACATTTGACTGCAGTGTTTTCACTGTTATTGTTGTGCTGTTGTAAGCTTAATGTGACTTTTTGACTTAGAGTAGCAAATGAAAACACATGTCATTGTCGTGTAATGTCACAACCTGTTCTGTAACATCCACCATTAGATTTAGTAAAATCATCATACTTAACACAGAGGGCTGGTAATCATGTCTGTGTCTGTCCTGAAAATTTTCCAAAAGGCTGAATTTGCCAGACAAGTGTTTCATTTTATATTTTCACAATTGAAGATCAAATATGAGGCTCATGTTTGTTTTTTGTGCAACAAGTGCACGATGGCTGCTCAGCTCACTTTCTGTACAACGGGAAAAGTAATTCTTAAACTATGGTTTAATTGAACCCTCTCTGACATTGAGTGCATTTGGTAGGTGAATAGGTGTACTGGATGAAGTAGGCAGGAAGTGAACATCCAAGATTAAAACAGTTTTTAAATGATGACAAGTTTGTTACTGCATGAAAAAAATAGTACTGCACCGAGATTGTAGTGATTGAAAATATCCATTGAGTTTTTCTACTGTTTATGACCAGTCTCTGTGTTGATGCATTGCACGCACAGCCAACAGGTTGATCGTATGTTGGGGAAGAACGAGCGGCTCAGGTCCGACATGTTTGGAGAATTGCTGCAGGCTGCAAACAACACAGGTGACCTCCGAAGCTGCCCGGTATGTGATTAATTGCTATTGTTCATTTTAATGTGATGTCTTTCTTGAATGACTCAACAAATCTTTTCAAAGTGGTGACTCGGTGCTTTACTCGGCTGCTCTGTTCTGACTGTTTTGTCAAAACATCTGTCTGAATTCAATCGTTAAATGATGATTCGATACAGGCAGCAATTAATGGATAATTTAGCTGAACAGTTAGCATGTTAGTGTGAAATTAACGCAAAATGATTCTTGCAACTATGCAGAGTACACTCTGTGCTTTCTGCTGTGACACTGCACTTGAAGCGGCCGGAAGGAGACAGTGCCAGACTAGTGTTAGGATATAAATAGCAGTAAGGGCTTATCCACTGTTTTTCTCTCTCATCTGTATTTGCTGCCACTGTCTTCCTCTTCAGTGTGCATCACTGTGGTGAAGCTGAGTGCTCTGTTCCAATAAACCCATTATTCCCCCAGAAACGTCAGACTGCAGCACTGACTTAACGATACTGATGTGCAGATAATACTGGCTCTTTTCCAATTTTGCAATAGTCCTGATTGTGGCATTTTGAAGTGATGAGTCACATGAGTTTAATTTCAGTTTTGTCTGGTTGTGACAGTGAGACTGAGCCACAAACTAGAGGACTAAACCTAATCATTCATTTCTAATTGAGAGCATCAATTCACTGCACCACTGGTTTGAAATGTGCTATTCAAATAACCTTTGTTAATATTTACATTATATTTGTATCTTGTTAGCTCATAAACTCAGGTTTTAAATGAAACCTAAAATGCTCCTTTATCTTTGTTACATGTGCTATATAAAGGCTACCATCTCTGTGTTACACACTGAAATGTTTCCATGATATTGAAGTACTTCTTAACTAAAGGACAATCCCAGGCAAATTCAACCTGGGGCTACAGTATAGTTTCCTTATATTTTAGGTCTAAAAGAAGGATTCTGAAGATTTTCTTTTTAATTTCTCCTGTTTCTGTCTGTCCCCGCATCGCCATGGCAGCAATGAATGGGAGCAGACCGATCTTGTACTTTTTAAGCTATTTATATCCCACAAAACCACTTTTTTCCCACAAACATGTTTATTTCAGGAAAGCCAACATGTTTGTAAACGGAGTTGTTATACAAAGTCTTGCGCGAGAGTCAAGTTGATGCGCTCATGTTTACAGGCAGAATAAACAATATCCAGACTTACTACTCTTATTACTAAGACATTGTTGCTCTGAGTTGATATTCCTTTGTTGATAAAACAAACAGGAGAGACCTGTAAACAGAGTTAGCCGTCAACTTGACTCTCATGCGAGACTTCACGAGTTTGCACGAGACTTCGTGAGACTTTGTATTACAGCTCCGTTCACAAACATGTCTGCTTGCTTGAAGTAAACAAATCCCTCGGTGTATGAATAGCCAACTGACGCTGTCTGTGAAAAAAAATTGGGGTTTTAAGGGATGTAAACAGCCTAAACAGCGTAAAATCAATCTGCTCCCATTATACGCTGCTATGGCGATGCAGGGACAGACAGAACTACTGCATAACAGGAGCAATTAAAACGAAAATCTTCAGAATCCTTCTTGACCTAAAATATTAGTAAACTATAGCCCCAGGTTGAATTTGCCCGGAATTGTCCTTTAAAGGAATATTATTAAAATGCAAAATGTAGCCTAATTGTTTTTTGTTATTTGTTAAAAAACAGGGCATTCATTTTTCTTTTCTTTTTTTTTTTTTATGCATGATGATATTATTATGGCTCGTCTTGTGTTTTTCTGCATAATTTACAGAGCGACTGTGGCCAGAGTATCAAGATCCGCCGCGTGCTAATGAACTGTCCAGAGATCGTGACTATAGGATTTGTTTGGGATGCTGAGCAGTCTGATCTCACGGATGAAGTAATTCGGTCACTTGGGCCACGTTTGAACCTGTGTGGAGTAAGAGCATCATCTTTATCATTGTTGTTTATCTGTATACTGTAGAGCAATTTGATCTTTAAAGAAATGCACATCCTCCATAATGAGTCTCATTTCTCAGTTTTTATTCCTTATGTTTGTAATAGAAGAAATGATTGGGGATTGTTAGGGATATCAAAAACTGCACACATAAACGCTATTCTCATAGGATTTTGCAGACATCAAACTTCAATTTGCTCTCTTGCAGCTTTTCAACCGTGTCACTGATGAAAATGCCAAACGGAGTGAGCTACATCTGGTGGGGATGATCTGTTTTTCGAGTAAACACTACTCAGCTTTTGCCTATCACACCAAATCTTCAAAATGGATGTTTTTTGATGATGCTACTGTAAAGGAGGTTAGGAGCTCTACTATTAATCTGCTTTATCCCCAAAGTCTACTACCTGTTACTGTCTGTTACATGCTCTTATATCACACGTTCTTTTTTCCGCAGATTGGATCTAAATGGAAAGATGTTGCCTCTAAATGCATCAGGGGGCATTTCCAGCCACTTCTCTTATTTTACACTAATCCTGAGGGAAGTCCAGTCTCCAATGACGATGCACCAAGACAAACTACAATGTGTCCCCGTTACAAAGCCCAAGTTAATGGAGACGTAATAAGTAAGAAAACCTCCCTTGTTATCTTAACACTGCATCTTTGTTTTTAGATATACAACTATCATAGTACCTTTGCTATTAAAAAATGTGTAAAGACACAGTATGGATGAAGATGCTCTTTGTGCAACAAACTTTGAATATTCAAACATTTAGTGATATAAATGTATTCAGAAGCCTGTTATAACTCTTTCTGCACCATCTTCAACTAGCAAGGTGTATTAAACATCACCACAGCAGCATTAGTCTTCAAAAGTTGAGGTGAAGCGGAGGTTTCAACACAAGTCGTCTTCTTTCCTTTGAAAAGTGAGAATGGTAAAATCCAGTTCATTATTTCTAGTTTCATTTCTGCTTATTAAACACGAAACTTGTCGTAAATTATCCCATTCTGACTATAATCAGTTGTCATAAAAGAAATAAATTGTCCATTTCTGTTGGTTAAAAGCTATGTATGACAACAACTGCTTGTTTTTCTAGATTTGATAGATAATGAGTGAATTTGGAATTTGAGCTGAGTCAAGACAGACATAATCCATCATAAAATGCGTAGCCACAAAAAAATCTCAGAAGTTATTTTTCCCCATGTGGATGTGTCAGAGGGGATTAATTTGTTTATCCCATGGCTACTGGCCTGCAATTAAAAAAGTATGGTTTGTTTATTTTGGAAGCAGCATCCTCTTTTAATTAAACCTTTGTGTAAGGTACAAACACTCTTCAACCTTCTTGGAATAAACATTGAATTATTGAATAGTATCACCCACAGTTTATAAAACACACATTCACATCACAGTATAAAAAAGTGTGTAGTCTATATGTATGCCACATTTTCACATAGGAAGTGTGTGAGCCACACACATGAAGGTAACTTTATTATTTTAGTCATTCTTCACAATATAACCAATGAAATTACTTACGCGAAGTTGACTGTGCACACAGTGCTCTACCTGCTCCACCATGGAGGTTACGTTTTCACTCGTGTCTCTTTATTTGGCAGCAGAATTACCGTTTTGATTTGCACTGATCTTAGTGATGAATTAGGCAAAAGAAGATTCAATTAAATTTTGGGGCTGATCTGAAACATTAGAATTTTTGTCTCCAAAGTTTGTTGTATGATGTTTGACCCTGGTGTATTTTACAGTACATTATTTAGATTAACAGCAGACAGCAACATAATAGTAATGATGATCAATTAGGGCAAGATAGGGATTACAGTATTTATTTGTCTAATAATGTATTTCCAAAAAATCATATCTATTGCAGCATCTGAACAATTTTTCTGAAAGTATCATTAAGTGAAATTAAATATCAACAATGACAGTGCCTATGACAATAACGATGTCACTAACCCTAACCCACAAATTACAGTTATGGTTTGCATTGGGATTGAGTGTGTTGTTAAACCGTGGGCAGAAAGACTGTCCTGCCCTGTGTGCTGGCTTGAACTTGACATGAGGATGATGCCTCTGTTGCACGCAGATTACCACCCACGCCTCCCTCCCTAATCCCTGCTCCTGTGGCCAAGCGCACTCATGCTGCTGCTTCACAGTTGCCACTCCTCCCCTAGACGTTTCCCATGTTTGCTTCTGTTAAATTATCTGGTTTTTATCTGGATTTTTTTGGCAATGGAGTCTTGCCAGTTTCTGCTTTAGTGTGGTGGCCAGACACTGTCACTGGCATGGGACGCGATTCTTGTTTTTATGGAAATAAGCGTAAGTAATTTTTTTTTAGGTTTCAGAGCCAAGCGTGGCTCAGATTGCAAACATGCAATTCACTGTTTACTTTCATCTTATTTGTTTGTTTTAATTTATTTGATCAAGGTTTACTGTAAGTTTTACCTTTTCATTTCTTCCACTTAACCTAATCCACTCTTACAACTGCAGCTAACCAAAGCAACTCTTCTGCAGCATTAATGCACATGCATTACTAAGCTTGAGAGTCTCTGTACAACTTCAAACTAACATGATGAAGTGTGTAATAATTATCTGGCAGTTGTGTGAATCTACTATCCTTTTTCAGTAGGATTCTTGTACTTATGTCAGTATTAGGCTACACGAATAAATCTGAAAATCCATAATACTAAAGCTTACTCACTGCTGTTACTCACTGCTGTTGTGGCATGCAGTCATGCACATGCACTCACAGTGATGCAGTGTTTATACCTTGTGTTTCAGAGAGCATGTCCTTTACCTGTTTCCTTTTTTATTATACTGTCATTATCTTTCACTGTAGAGTGGAACAAAAATATGAAGCTTTATCTTTAAGAGCAGTACTGATAGTTTAAATAAAGAACAAAATGCTGCTGCAGACAGTGATCTAAATAAGATGCAGCAAGGAGGAGTTGAAATATAAAACTGAAAGACAGTGGCAGCTGTTAGGTAAATGTGCTGATTTGAAGGCAGATGTTTGCACTTCACTGCAGCTGTTTCTCACAGTGACCTGCTTGCTGCAGAGGCAAAGAGACACATCAGAGTGTTGGCAAGTGTGTAAGCAGTAGTCTATTTCAACATGCATGATGCCCTGGCATGTGCTTATAGGTGAAGAAACATCTATTATAGCTGGAATTTGTGATGAATGACAAAGGAAGAGTCAGTAGTGACCTGACTGATGAGCCTTGGTCAGAGAGTAGCAAATATCCTGTAGTCTTTTCAAACTAGATGCCTGCATTGCAAACAGCTCTGACAAACCTCATTCCAAAAATGTCACTGATGTCTTATGCAAGTAGATCAAAAAATTTAAGGTGATATAACAAGAATTTACTGATATTGTTCACTCGTATTAGCAGACCTTTTTGAGAACCTGGTAGTATTTCACAGATTAAAAAAGGAAAAAGCTCACACACAGCCAAAATGCAGTAGGTGCTGAGTCTGAGAAAGTTAAACAAGGCATAAAAGAGAACTCGCAACACTGTCTTCTCCCGAAATAGATTTATTCAAGGGCTGCATATTAAAAAAGACAATGTTTCTAGCGACTGGCTCTTCGTCAGGTCAATGATTTGAACAATTACATTCAGGAGCTTCTCATATGATAAGCACCTATATGTAATTGTTCACAGATTAACATGAAGTTCAGTTTTCTGCAGTGAAGCACAACCACTCATCTGTCATTTCATTTATTCTTCTCTCCTCAGCAAAACATCCCCTTGGCAGCCCTAACAAATTCCAAGAGCCTTTCATGGAGAATTTACAGAGGCCAGGTGAAACATCGAAAAAGGACAGAGGGCATCGGAGAACTGACCCATCACAACATAAAGGTAAGGCATCGTGTCAGTTTCATGGGTATGGGGGGGGGGGGGCTGGAAGGAAAACTGACCTAAAAAAGATACACAATGAACAATAATTCTATAAATGATCTGTGTTGTGTAGAAATGGCACATGCAAGATCATCACCTCCTCCTGAGAATGGACTGAGGCCCCCTGTGGACCAAAAGTCTAAAAGCTATCAACGCACCGAGAAGTCATCAAACCATTCAAGCAGAGGATCTCAGGAGCCACGTGGACAGTCCACACTGTGTGGTGGGTACTGCCAAAAGAACAACACTTCCCCAAGTCGCTATGATCAGGATAGCTGTCAGGAGCAATGGGAAAAGGGTGGAAGTGGAGGAAGCCGCAGTAAATCGAAGTCCACCTGGAGACCCGTTCGGGAGGTGTTAAATGTGGACACTGTGCTGAATGAACTGGAGCAGCGGCGTCAACAGCAACACGACAGCCCACGGCGCGGTAAGCCACCACAGGAAAGGCTACACACCGAACCGAGTCGAGACCGCGAGAGGGAGTATGTACGAACCAGAGACGATCGGAAGCAGAAGTGTTTGATGACAATTTACGAGGATGAGCAGAGGCATGAGACTGAGAGCCACAGCTCTGTAGAGTCAGAGAGCAGGGCCAACCAACAGAGGGGCAACAGGCTTAAGGGTGGCCCCAAGGCGCTACTGCGTAGTGACACCTGGACCATTCAGAGGACAGAGTCTGGCTACGAGAGCAGCGACAGGCTCAGCAGTGGCTCCACCAATCCTGACTCACCTGGGGTTGATGGCGTTGTTGTTAAAGACCAGAGATCAACACCAGAGGCACAGTCGCAAAGGTAAGACACAACTGTGCAATTGTTTAGGACTTCTGTTGAAAGACAAATGAGGGTGTGGAGTACTGGATACTGACAATCACTGACTACTTATTTTAAGAAACTGTACCTGCAACTGTCCAACTTCTGTTTTGTCTTTTTTTCACATGGGGAGATTATATTACCAAATGATTTATCACATGCGTACCTCTTTTTTTTTTACTACTATATAAACTATAAAATCATTGCATGTTTCCATGGGATTACCTGTCAAATAACTAGTGTAATATTAATATATCAGGAAGATGACTGAAAATCCACTAATGAAGCAGATGTTTGATCTGTAGAACTGTCGACAATAACTGTCTACCTAAATTGTGTTTTAGGTAGAAGTGAAAAATAAACTGGGAAATACTGTTTGAAGCTCATTCTTGAAATGTAATGGAAATTAAGATGACTCTCCAAATTAACTAAAAAGTAAATACAGTGAGATATTAATAAGCTGATGATGTTGTTCCTAAGTAATTAGTTAGGTTTTAGGTAGTTACTTGGTAATTTACTTGTCTGCATATCTTTAAGGTGACTGTAGAGGTACTAGGTTATACGTATCTTCATAAATGCATGCCTTGTGTGACACACAGTGATGAACAAATCGTAATCTGTTTTCTTTGAAATTATTAGACAAGACTTAATGTTTTTCAGCGTATGGTTTAGGCATTGCCTTTAAAAAACAACAACAATGCAGCAAATATGAAATATGTTAAATTCCCATTAGCCTGAGCAAACTGTGTTTTTAGAAAACATTCTGTTTTTCATTGGTTTCTGGGTCTTAGTTATGTTTTTGTGGCTGTGGCTGTGGCTGTAGTGATGACCTTTACAATTGACTGTATTAACTGACAAACTAGCTTGAAAACATTAGAGAATAACTTTAATCTTTTATTTCCAGCCAGCTGCATCAAAAGGGAGGTGATGCAAAATCAAATATGTCTTCACCCTCATACAATGGTAAGTTTTAACATTTACAGAGCCACATTAGATTTTCCAAAGTAAAAATCCCAGCTGACATTAACTGTAATGAGTGAAGTAACCACTTCCAATTTGCTAGAAATATTCTTTTTTTAGTTTTTTTTAGAGCATAAAAGAACATGTCACTGTTTACATGACTTCTCACATTACTACTCTGCAAACCTCTATTCTTAAAAGATAAAAAAAAAACAAAAAAAAAACAGGGTTACATGCAATTGGCTTGAGTATATTAATGCCTGACTCTCATGTCTTACAATTAAGTGTAAGAAAGGTCATTACATTTATGCCCCATGCAAGTAGATGTCTGGCACAAGAGAGCCTACCTGTTTCTCAAACAAACAAAGATAAAGTGTGATCCACATCCTCTACTGATAATGTGAGAGTAATTGAAGACTGATTAATGTCTGAGTTGATTTCTGAGCTTGTTCTGACTTGTTTAACCTCTTCACCCAGTCAGCCTTGCAGAGACATTAATCTGATAATAATCCCACAAAGCTCATTCAATAGCACAGCTGGACATGGCTGCTGGCATTGTCATAAATATCTTTCTGTTTCACGCACTACTCTGAGTCTGCTACACTTGATACTTTATCGAGGCTATGTGCATCTAGAGCCAGTGTTTCCAACCGGCAGCTTTTATCCTTGCATGGGCCTCTCCAGGGCAACAGCAAAGGAAAAAAATAACACATCTATTTTTAAAGGGAAGGAATTCAGCACCACACTGCCTGTCGCTGCGCTGGTGCACAGAGCGCGCACACTGGTTTATCCAGCTGTGAGGAAGTCTAGCGAGATTAACACACTGCCGCCACCTTGTGTCCTGAGAAGACATCTTAGTCAGACGTGTCAGCCCCTTTGTCTTTGCTTAGTTTCTCTCTATAATTAAGTATTTGCCTGTCTGTGTATGTGTGCATGGATGCGTGTGTCTGCAGATGCCCAACTCATAATTAGTGAAGACGATTAGAGCAAAGTGGAAAACATTTAAACTTAGATATTATTCTCAGAATTCAGAGAAAAATAAATCTGAATTATGAGAAGTCTGAAATCTGGATTCTGAATTAAATCTCACAATCTGAGGAGATTAAAGACAGCTCAACTCCTCTTCTTGAGATTCTTTTCAGGACAGATGTCTTTTGTTTGTTCCCATTTGTTAATATTATTTGTGATTTTTATCATTGGATATAAAATATTTTTAACCTTTTATCAATTTTGCCATAGGCCAGAATAGTAGTTTTGTGTATCTATCCTTTTTCTGCATAATTCCACCCTAGATACTTTTTTACAGTATATGTACACACTTGCCAAACTAGAGCAAACCTGTCTACAATTATATCAAAGGCTCATATTTCTTTCACTGTGTTTTTATCAATCTTATTCAATATCTTATAGGCAAACATCAATCCAAACCTCAGGGAAAGAACCATGACCAAGTTTCACATTCACATCTAAAGTGCAGTCCAAGTTCAAGGTAGTATCTCCTATAAATTATGTAAAGTTTATTGAAACTACTGCAATTAAGAATATATCACATCTACAGCACATTGTTTCCAAGTATTCCCATTCTACATGAAAAATGACTTCCATTATTCTCTGGTATAAACAACTGTCTCTCTTTTTTGTAGACGGAAATCAAAGTACAGTTGTAGCACCTCCAGGAAAGCAGTGTCTTCAGAGAGGGACTCTGCTGGTGCCGATAACAAGCAGAGTGATCAGCAGGAGCTGACAAACTGTACAGCCCTGAGGCACATCACAAAAACCAGCAGCTCAGAATGGAACAGCTCTGATGATCTTGCTCTCTCAGAGCCCGAGGAAAGAGAGAGCACTTACCGCTCCAGCAACAGCGAGGCCGTCCCCTCTGATTCCCAGTGTCCTCATATAACCCTGCCATACCACCCGCTCAGCAGTGTAACTGCAGAACCTCTCCCAATGAACAATCAGCGTCAGATTGGCACCACTGGGTCACCTCACCCCCGACCCACCCAGCGGATCTCTCCTCACCAAGGTGAAACGAGCCACGCCGCGTTTCGTCCGAGGATGCTTCAAGAATCGTTTCCATCAACTCCTCGCCTTTCGTCTTCATCCTACATCAGTCCTCACAGAAAGCCTGACATGTCAGGCCTCCGAACCTTCTCAGATGCAAGCTCCAAGTCGGGCTCCGACCCAGAGAGAAGTACCCCGTCGTCATGCGAAAGTGAGGAACGACTAACTGGATGCAGAGTGGAGCAGGCGGTGCCAGCTCAAGAGGTTTCTCTAACAACATACTTCAATGTGGATAACTGTATGACAGAAACATACCGTCTCAAGTACCACAACCAGAGGCCTCTTGTCCTCTCTGCCACAGTGCCACGGACAGTGGTCGCAACAGAGCGCAGAGATACCAGCCACACACTTTCCACTGACACACACTCACAAGACATGCCAAAAGCCAGACCTGAAACAAGTGAGCCTTCCTCTATCTATGCTTGCAAGTTTTAGTATTTAAATATTTTAAGAATTGAACTGGTTATGTTAAATCTTTTGAATCCCCGAACAATTTCCAAGATAATTTTGAATACTTTACCCTTCTATTGCATGCATTATCACATTACCCTGATGCAAGGTATTATTTTTATTGTCCAGTTCTTCCTGAAAGATAATGGAAAAGACAGAATGACAGTATTGCCCTCTCTGTTGCTGTGTAAACATACACTAGGGGACGCTCTTTAAAAACTATTTTAACAAGATTTCCTCCTTTTTTTTCCATTACAGGCCATAATAGCAATAAACCCACTGCAAAATGGAACCCAGTGTCAGCCAAAGGACTGGATGATCGTGGTTTTTTATGAGTGTTATTTGGTAAGTTTTGTTTACTAGGATGGTCAGTGGAGTAATAACTGGATGCCAAAGAGTTTAGAGAAAGGAAACGTGTTCTGAAGCGCGCCATCTCCAAATTGAGCGGAATGTATTTATGCAAGCTTGTGGCATAAGTAAAATCTATTTCTAAAAGCTGTATTGTTTGACAGACGATCAACTATTACATATGCTGTCTTCCATTGACCTGCAGCATTGCTGCAAAAAGATTTAGTTTACCAGAATCTGGACTGTTTTCAGTTTGCACAAAGGGGTTTTTGAGTCTTTGAATCACCTTATGTCAAGTTAAAAATATTTATTTTTTTATTTGTACAGTAGTCCTCAAAAGTGCTGCAGAGTTGAAGATATACAAAGACATGTAAAGTAAGGCGTAGGCGATATTGGTGAGTCACCATAAGATTGATTGTACTATGGTTTGTGCAGTATGTATACCAAGATGACAGAGTGAAGTGTGATAACAAATCACACCATGATAATATGGTTATCAAAGGTATCTTGAAGACACTTTATCAGACTATGATGTCATTCTATACAACAAAATAAAACCTTCAGCAACAGGTTCAAGGTAGTTTATTTAATCACACCAAAGGAGAGTGATTTTAATAATATTGGAAATGTTCTTTTTTTTCTGGGCAGCTTACTGATTTTATGCACATTGAGGGCTTTGGGTCACCAGGAAACAGATGTCGCAATGTTCACTTACATTCAGTTACTGATTTGTTTCAGCTGTTATCGTTTATCAGTTATTTTACAACGTTTATGTGTTAATGAATGATTGCAGGCTGCCCCGTAACTGCCAGCCTCCCATTGGCTGTAAAAATCCATCGAGAACAATACGAAATTCAGTGTTTTGTTCATTTTGCTGGAAAATTATAGGCTTATGTCATGTCATTCATAAAAATGTAGAGGTCTTGGAGAGAGAAACAGACTGTGTTCAGTTTCTGTCAGTTACAAAGCCTATCATTGATGTTGTGTAGCATGGGGCAGCCCTAAGGTTATTCAGCAGGTCACTGTATATGATTATGTAAACCTGTGTATTCTACCTTCGATTGTGCTGGTTCTTGTAATCCTTTTTTGTAATTCACAGTGATGTCAAATTGTATTTTTCCAGTCTTCCTCTTCAAGTAGAAAGATTAAAACAGGTCTGTATTTGCAGGTATTTTCATAAAGATGCCAATATACTTAATATGCCTCTCTGATATTATTATTATTATTGACCATTCAACACAACACACATGTATTGTTGTTAATAAGATAAATGTTCTGAAACCTGCATGTGGCCTTTACAAAGTCTTACTAGCTGTGTGTACAGCATAAGCATGAGCATGAAAATACTGGACTGTGGGTCCAAAAGACATAAATTCTATTGGATTTGACTTAATTGTAATAAAATACAGTATATTAATGAATTAGCATTTTGTATCTAAATTTGATTTGGAAACTTTTTTTTAACACTTGGATGATGTTCTGTTATCTTGCTCATGACAGAACACGTACTTTTTATTTATGCATCCATTGTAAATATAAATATATGATGCAAACTTTACACTAGAATATGACTGTCCAAGACATAAGAGCATTCACTATAAGTTACTTTAACATTACTTTATCGGCAGACTTTTAAGACTTTGTATTCTGTACATTAGACATTCCTGAGAACACAAAGAAATATGTGTTACTCATTTTTCAAATATTAATATCAATTTTCTTTTATTGCCACTGATTTGCCAAGTGTTTTCCTAAACATCCTGCCATTTACACATGTGTGTTTCCACTTGCTTTGCTTGTTTTTTCCCCTCAAGGTTTTGCTCAACTATTGTCACTGCACATGAGTCACTACAATTGCTGTTTGTGTGTGTTGTGTTTGAGTTGTCTGACATTAGAGATGAGAGTGTATGTGTGTGTGAGAGAGAAAGAGGGTGTAATCACACTGAAACATTTAATCAAAGCTTCTATTTGCATTTTCATGGTTTATTTAATGACACGGTTAAAATTTAAGAAAAAGGAGGCATGTTCTCCTGCCTTTGAAACAAATTGATTGTGCCGTAGTCATTTTAATTTGTTTGTTTTTTTACTGTTATTTTAAGACATCAAATGTACTAACTAAATCATAAAGACTAAATTACTGGATTGGATGTAACTGAGTCGAGTATATTAACCAGGTTATTTTAATGTCTCACCTGCAGGTGTTTCTGTGGTTTGTCCATGTTTTATCTACAGTATTTTTCCTGCTATCATTAATTTCTGTATCCGTAAGAAAAAACTATAAGAAATTTTATTTTACATTCTGAACTGTCTGTCTTCAGTTGTATCAAAAGTGCCTTGACATTTTCAGTATGAAGTGTTTGTGTGTGTGAGTGAAACCACACATGAAATGATGGTGATGAATGAAAGGGATGGAGGATGTCATGCAAAACTTTTGAATATGCAATGCTGATAGTGACATATCTGCTGACAATCCTCCGTGCGCGCCATTGTATTGTGTTTGTGTATGTGCGTATGTGTGTGTGTGTATGTGTGTGTGTGTGTGTGTGTATGTGTGTGTGTATGTGTGAGGGGTGGGGGTTGTTAGAGGGATGGATTTGTTGCCAGGTTTAATCTTCCTAAAAGCCCTTTCAGACTTGGAAGCTACAGCCTCAGCAGCAAGAAGCAAACTCAGCATTTCACTCTTCATCTAGCTGCAATTGGCAAGTTTGACATGTTCAAATGTCATCAGCAAAAAGTGGGACAGTCCGTGCTTTTAAGTGGCAAGTGCATCCATCCCACCTCCCGGGTGGCAAAGCTGGGTGCTTCTAAGTTTGAAGGAGCCTTGATTTATGACAAGAATTTTTTTCCCAGTGCTTATCTTGGGTTGTTGTGTATATATATATATGCATTTGTGCGCTTGGAAAAGAAAGCTGACTACTGCAGCAATGATCCATAGCCCTCACTTGAAGGCTTTACATACTCAAGACGCCCATTTGGGATCTTTATGTCCTGTGTTACATAATATCACAGTCCATATCTTTTATCTTGTGCTATGGGGTCAGAACCTGATTACACTCTACTGCATCAACAAAAGAGAACTTTCCACTTTGTGTCACTGATTTTATCTGATAGAGCCTGACGTGAGTCCTATTGTCATCATACCTCTGTGTGTGGTTAGGATTCGGCCTGATATTACTGCTGAACTGAGTTGTCGGTGCTTAAGTGGTTGACTTCATGACTAGCATAAGTATAGACCAATTTAAAGAAACATGTAAAATCTGTCTACACTTTATATTTTTGTAGATAATATATATTTATTTTTATTCATTGTTGAATAAAGTTTAAATTATTGTATCACTCTAAAATGAGTTGTTTTAATGTGTCTTCTTTAAGTTCACATTCTCACTGAAAGTGATGATTTCAACAAAACCAGGACACAGGACATTATTGCTTTATTACTGCAAGTATCAAAATCCAGTACAATTCAAATATATGGCATCACAAGTAGTGCAGTTGTCATTGGTTAAGTTGTTAGTAGTTGATAACTCAACACAATACTGTATGTAATCTTGTAGTCAAACATCTGTGGTCTAACCCCTCTTGAAAATCCTCTTTGCCTCCACACCTTCGTAGCTGTAGCTCTGTTGAAGAAAGATGATATGGATGGAGATGACAGGTATCATGTCATATTTCTACTGTATCATTAGCGTCCTTATCCATAACATATTAAGAACTCTCTATCAGTATAAGATACAGAAATTTTGACGAAAAGCACATTGCAGTATCTTGTGACTCAGACACAGAAAGAGCAACAGCGGGAATATCAAATAAAAACATGTTTATGGATAAAAGATAAAAGTGGGATTTTTGGAGCCACAATTACATAAACTCATTTTACCTGTACAAGTTCATCTCCCTGCATGATTCTGGTTGTTGTCAGCTGCTTTCCATTGTCCTTTCTGAGGAAAACCCCCTTCATCATGTCTCCCTCCATGACCCATGAGCCCTAAAGGGTGAAACAAGAATATAAGCCAGGACATAGAGTAAGTGCTAGCCAGGTAGAAAAAGCTTTACGGAAATGCTGTGGTGATTGACAGTTTTATGGCTGTGATTGTTTGTGACACTCTGTACAAAGGTTAGCGTAGTGAAAGTCAAACACTGTTTTTGTATGGACATTTTTGTTTGCGTGTGAAACAACAAGTATTGAAAAATGATTGGATAATAGTTCAGTGGTGTAATGATGGATAAAGGTCCTCCAATAGGTGACACTTACTTTTAGTTCCGTTCCATCTGCAAGGCTGTACTCAAATTCGACCCCCAGGGTTAAGTCTAATTCCAGGGTGCGGAAATTACTGCTCTCCTTGACGTGAAACTTGTCTCCAGTCTGCTCGATGATTATCTTGAGGTTGTCGTGAGCGGCGAGCTTCCTCTTCACCATGTTAATTCCTATCAACAGACAACTTGAACATGTTCACTGGGCTCTGAACAATCCCAGGAAGTTTGGCAGGATTTAATCACTTTTCATGCGCATGCATCACAAAGGTTGTTGCTTGTTTTGTGCATTTTGTCAAGGGTAAGTAGGTACAAAAGTCAAATCCCAAACCAGCCAAGTGTACAGGAGGTCATTGTGCCACCAAGAGTCTGTATTTGAGAACTTAGGTCTCTTTTTTAAATCAAGTTTTATGATATTAATTTATTGATTTGATTATTGCACCATTTACAAACTATTGCAGATTTGACCTAACAAATTAAATCTTTATCCCCACTTTGTTGCTCATTTGACATTCTGACTTAGAAACAGCAGTCATCATAAAATTTAATAACTACACTTTCACACCTCATCAGTATCTCATCAAGTTCCTTATCAGCACTTTATAATATTTACCGTCATCTTTTTGCACATGGCAGAGACAGTTATGAAACACACTCTTACTAGTATCATCAAATGCATCAAATAGGTACCAGCTATTTAAGAAACATCTTAAACAAACTTAAGCAGATTATAAGTAGTTTGACATCACTCACCCATTTGTTCCATGAATTTCTCATAGTTGTCATTGCGGTCAATTTTCCAGGTGCCGTTGAAAGTCATGGTGGCTGTGAGGGTTGAACTGGACAAGTCTGCAGCAGGGAGTGTCTTCCTCAAAGTCCGCCGCTCCTTTTAAACCACACACTCCCTTATCTGACCATCTATCTTAATGCTGATGTGGCAGTTTAAAGATCATACTTTCCTCAAGGCAATATCCAGCACTTGCAGCTGATTAGGCAACAGTGGGTCTAAATAAAAAGAATCACACCATGTCCAATAAACTGTGCTGTGTGACTCTGTGTCGGTATCCTGTTTTACCTGTATCGCTGTTTACCTTGGGTGTTGGTCTATTCCACATTAACTGTAACAGTGCTGCGCTGCACTGCAACACATGAAGCGGACTGTATTTAAAATATACTGGCTTTCTAAATCAAATGTCTGGTGTGCTTTGATTTAAATACCTATTTTATGCCATGTACCTCACACACAAAAAATAAAGTCAACAGACCTGTTGAAGCTTGTGTGAAAAAAATGTTTGCACCACTTTAAAGTTGACCGTCTCTGTTGTAGGCCTAATTGCGCCAAACTTCTTGTCACTCATTAGATAAGGCGCTACTACACCTGGTGACCAGTTGATAATGCCTTTCTGATGAAATCTTTTACCTTAATCTGGCCATTGATGATAAGAGACCTTTGATCTTAAACACACACTAGTGTACACAGTCATCATTTGCAGCTCATTGTGTAAGATAAGCTCAATAAGTTTCTCTGCATAAAAACAAATATTATCTCAGTGTAAAAATGATTTTTGTAGATTTTGAGTAAGGTCTACTTGTTATAACTGAACGGTAGATAATAATTTACTAATACCAAATTACCCGAGGAGTCAAAAAAATGGCAATTAAATATTTACTTCCCAGTCAAATCTGATTTAGCCATGAATAAAACATGCACAACATGCCAGATCTTCCTTATCTGAGTTTGGTAGTGGCACGAGAGACCTTTGCCTGACCTTTACTTCCACCTCAACCAGTCAGCCTCTTATCACAGAAAGGACCTTTCCACTATGACTTAAGCGATGAAGCCAGCAGATGAGCTTGGGACATAGTTGATTATGTCCTACTGAAGCTAATCTTTAACACATTTATATCACACTAAAGTTAATTGTAGTATCAAATCTAACACTTACACTTGCAGAATGATGAACACACTACTCTGCATTTAGCATTGCCCATTTTGGATGATTATGAAGTATGTTCCTGAACAACAGGAAGTTGTTTATGGTGAGCCAAGCTTTACTTTCAAAGAGAAAGATGAGAGATTCTTCCCAGGATGTGATGAAATCACAAAACTCCCCAAACCTCACTGAGTTGGTGGCTCAGCAGCAGGTCCCAGCAGTGTGTTCCCCTGCAACTGGACAGTTGGGATATTGAGTAAAGGGGGAGGAGAGAGATGGATTTAGGGGAAGGAAGTGGGTGGCTCAATTTACCCTTTTTTTGGACATGCTATATTATCAAAATTGTTATGTTTACGCTCATTCTGTTTGTTAGGAACAAAAGTATATTGTCTTGACATAGTGATTCTGAATATGAAAAGCTGCTCATCTTACCCCCCTACAACATCCATGGTGCCAACAAAATCCCAGAATCTTCCCGAAAAGTGAATTTCAGTAGGCTAATGTATTTGTGTAAATTTCCAGCCCCCACCAGATGTCCCAAGCTGACATTTACACAAACCTCTTCAGGCACATCTCGGAGCAGATGAGCTTTTCAGACCGGCAAGAACAGTGTGACATGAAATAGATCTTCTTGCAGCCACATTTGATGAGATGTGTAACGGTGGCTGGGGGATCGCGGGTTGTGACTGGCACCAAAAACAAATAGGCCTACATCTGTGACTGGGGACTGGGGAAAGTTGTGTTGCCCCTCTCTGAGCAGCATCCAGTCTTTGCAGGATTATTCGGGTGTCAGCCTTCTCTTGCAAGCTGTGTAGATGTCGTACATCCATACTTTATCTGAAAGGCAGGAAGCTTCTACTCTTCCTTGAGAGGAACTGTTTTGCACACTTTTCCAACCGGTATGCTGTTTTTTTTTTACATGGTAGTCAGAGGTTTGCCACCCTGGCGTCTCTCCCGTGTGGAAACAGTCTATTTATCCACCAAAAAGCCACTCATAGCCACAAATAATGCTCAGAACAGCACCAAACTTCATCAACAGTACAAACAGGATCCCAGCACATAATACAAAGCATCAAACATCTGTTAGCTTTGCCTGGTTTCTACTGAAAAGAGACCAAAACAACTCACCCACTCTCCTCCAGTAATACGTTATGCAGCAACTTTCCGCGTCCAGCAGCGTCCAGCAGCGTCCAGGCACTGACAACACACGTCCGAGGCCGACTGGCAGCACATGGTTTCAGCGGCCATGGTCAGGCAGTGACCACACTGACCACTTGATTCCCCCAGGCCCAGCACATAGACTCCACCGGCAGCTGTCCCTCTTTCACTTTTCTCCTCCATTTCCTTCAGCTCGTCTTCAGTAAACTCGGTCTCAAACTGATAGGGGCCCAGGCGCCCATCGAAATGAAACTAGTTGTCGTTCTTGTTCTCAAACTGCATAAACTCAGCCCTGTTTGCTTAAGTTATGGTTACAGTTAGTCAGCTGGCGTGGAGGCGACTACAGAGTGAAGTAGAGTCCAGCAGCTCAAGGATGAAAATGTGTGTATTACTCCATATAATGCAGCCAAAGTTCCTTTGTATCTTGCCTATCAGTTTATAAAAGTTATTATCGAGTGTTCACAGGTAAATGAACGGAATTGGGCATTTCTGACTTTAGATAATTGCGGGGAAACAATCACGTAAACAATCGCGAGATTACACGCGACGTCACACGCGAGATCAGACGTTTGTTGCCGGAAGAGACTGCCTGTAACATAGTTAAGCAGACATAACAAAAGGGACAACACAGCTGAGTTTATGCAGTTTGAGAACAAGAACGACAACTAGTTTCATTTCGATGGGCGCCCCTATCAGTTTGAGACCGAGTTTACTGAAGACGAGCTGAAGGAAATGGAGACAGTGAAAGAGGGACAGCTGCCCGGTGGAGTCTATGTGCTGGACCTGGGGGACTCAAGTGGTCAGTTTGGTGGTCACTGCCTGACCATGGCCGCTGAAACCATGTTTGTACTGCCAGTCGGCCTCGGGCGTGTTTTGTCAGTGCCTGTACGCAATGCTGGACGCGGAAAGTTGCTGCATAGCATGTAACTGGAGGAGAGTGGGTGAGTTGTTTTGGTCTCTTTTCAATAGAAACCAACAGGCAAAGCTAACAGGTGTTTGATGCTTCGTATTATGTGCTACAACCCTGTTTGTACTGTTGATGAAGTTTGGTGCTGTTCTGAGCATTATTTGTGGCTATGATGGGTGGCTTTTTGATCGGTGGCACGTGGATCAATAGACTGTGCTGTCTGTTATGGTGCAGTAAAGTTGCTACAACCAGAGAAGCTAGCAGTTAGCAGACTTCATCTCTCGAGGGGGGTCTACTTGGTGTCATGGTGCGTTGGACCCATAGACTGTATGGACCATAGGTTAAACTTATGCCTTTAATTGTCTAATGTAAGCAAATATTGACATAAAACGGTATCTTTTCTTGTAAAAGTAAAGTTTGTAGCTATATTCAACCCCTCTGTTAAAATGAAAATAAAAAACTGGAGGTAAAAGAAACAACAGATAAAACAAACTAGTAAAAGAAACAGTGGCTGAAACAAAATAGAAAATAAAAAGATTGCTCTACACGTTCAGTTACTTGTAACACATTGTAAAATCATCCCGTCATTATCTAAAACTAAAGTCAGGAAGTTTTGAAGATGGCCTTTTCACCATAACATGTGTCACATATATGTAATTCCTCTGACTGCCCACTAGGGGAAGCACTTTACAAGATAATCTACCAACACACTAAACATGTAAGTGACCATGCATTACTTATTTTCTGGAAATATGTCAAATTACAACAAAGTCTGCACTGCACTGTTGCTTTAATAAGAATGTTTTCTTAGCATTTTTTGTCTGGTTAGCCTAAATAAAGGTGGTTGATGATGATGAAGATGATGATGATGACGTAGACAAATAAGACGTAAAATAACCAACACTTCGCAAGAAGTTTTTTTTTATTAGATAACCTCCCAATGGAACAATATTAAAATAAAACAGTCATATCTTACAACCACAGAAACAGAGGCATGTTTGTTTTTCCACACAAGAAGCTTGTTGTTGTTGTGGTTGTGGTTGTTGTAGAGAATTTCCTCCTGGGAGGTGTTGATACTGACTTTGAAAAAATGTGTCAAAATACAGTACATTTACACATGTGAAATCAATCAAACACATGGAACACATTGAGTTTTACTATAATTAGTGTGACTGCTGAAGCAGTCACACTATTGTTCTTCTGTTTGGCCATTTTCTTCCGCCTTTTTACGGTCTTCTTCTAGTCCTTCATACTTTGTGCTATTTCAACAATTCATATATCAAAACGTGCAGCTTTTTTTGAACTTTATCGGCATTACTTTTCTCTTTTTAACTATTTATACTTTTTCAAATATTTAACTTTTTCTGATTTTTTTCAGCTTTATAATGTGTGTGTGTTGCGTCTAACGAGCAGAGCCAGAGTGGTGTCAGAGTGGAGAGAGGCAAAAAAACATTCTAGAGTTTTTCTGGCTAAACTGTCAGCACGGCCACAAATTAAACTCTAGACAAATTATTTTCTCCAGTTTTGTAGCCACACTTGTCTTCTGGCTAAAATTCTGGTCAAAAATGCAAAGAGACTTAGATAATAATTTTAAATATTTTTTAAATGCAGCCAGGGAGCTCTCTGCTCCCATTCAGCTCAATGCATTTTTTTCACATCAGCAGGAGAAGGAGCTCAACTTTGTAACTTGCTGTTAAGTGCTTTTTAATTCATTTTAATTCACCAAAAAATAGTCACAGGTCACAAAAAAGTCCTCTCCTTACTTGGTGTGGCTAATGTATACTCATTTATTTTTATTTTAAGCATCATTGAAAAATCTCACATTCATCAAAGTCTCAACCTCTCTTCTTCACAACTCCACTGTAGTGTAGGGGTTAGGGTGGATGCTTGCCAACCCTAAGGTCACTGGTTCGAATCCAAGGGAAGAATTCTTGTTATGTTATGTTGAATTCTGCTCTCCTCCCCCGCCTTCAATTGGTTACAGGTGTTTGTTATCTCCTTGATTACTCATACCAGTTTGCAGCACATCATCACATTACAATGAATGACAACAGTCTTGAAAGCAGTGTGCTCTCTGTAGCCGAGTGGCAGAGTAAAGGTTTAGTGATCTTATGGTCATGGGTTCGATTCCTGCCTCAGTCTTTTCACTTCATTGCTTGACTTTTGATTCCAATTATTCAGCTGTCATTGGACAGTCTTTGATTCCTCATAGTATAAAGCTCATTGTAACTCAGGTTCTCTGTGGCCATATGGTTAGTGTGTTAGGTGTTGTGCTATTTCAACAATTCATATATCAAAACGTGCAATGTTCGAATCCAGGCTGAGCAATCTTGTTATGTGATGTTGAATTCTGCTCCCCTCCCCCACCCTCAATTGGTTACAGGTGTTCGTTAAGAGACGCATTAATTGCTTCTGCCACCGTTTGCAGCACATCATCACATTACAATGGCAACATGCTTACGTCTGTGCTCTCTGTGGCGAAGTGGCAGAGTAAAGGTTTATTGATCATGAGGTCATGGGTTCGATTCCTTACTTTTTTTTTTAAGCAGAAGCCAGTGATCCTCTTATCAAAGGTTTTCTTTACCACTCACATACTGTCTCTGTCTGTAGCCTAGTGGTTAGCTTGCTGGTCTGGAGACCTGAAGGTTGCTGGTTCAAATCTTGCCTCAACAATAATTATAGTGAATTATTTTCCCAGTCGTCCTCTGTTGACTTCTGATAACTTGCTTCATGTTGAAACTGCTGCTCTCAGCCTGAAATTCACAGAAATTTTCATTCTAAGTCATTCAAGCTTGACTCTCAAGCTTTCTTGATGTTGACAGTGTGCAGATCATTAACAGACAACAGTCTCTGCAACTGTGTGTGCACTGTGGCCTAGAGGCAGAGTGGAAGTCTAATGACCATGAGGTTGTGGGTTCAATTCCGACCTTGGTCAAACATTTGTATGGTGATCACTGCTTGCACTATTTGCTAATTCTGCAACAGCATTCAGTTGCTATCAGCAGTCACACCATTTCCATTCTTGGAAATGCTTTTTCTAGTTATAAATATGATGGAGGCACATCCAGTAGTTTCATCCATAATAAAATGTACTATATATAATTTTATTGTTTTCTAAAGGTGATCAATACATTTAAACTAAAGAATTCTTATGAAAGGGAAGAATACATACAAAGTAACATGATGTTAACAATAAATACGTAGCTCTTTAAGAATATCTCAGCAATGTACAGAAGAACTGAAAATTATACTCAATATTATTTCACAGAAACTGACTAAATGTGAATGTGTGATAAGTTGAGGTGCAATAAATATATTAAATAAACAAGTATGTATAGTGCACATTTTTACCTAAGAGACTGGTTTGTGATTCGGTGATAGATGCATGGAGATATACATACTCAACACTGTCTCATTTGTTACTTATAACATTAATTAGTGTGACTGCTGAAGCAGTCACACTATTGTTCTTCTGTTTGGCCATTTTCTTCCGCCTTTTTACGGTCTTCTTCTAGTCCTTCATACTTTGTGCTATTTCAACAATTCATATATCAAAACGTGCAGCTTTTTTTGAACTTTATCGGCATTACTTTTCTCTTTTTAACTATTTATACTTTTTCAAATATTTAACTTTTTCACAAAAAATCTCACATTCATCAAAGTCTCAACCTCTCTTCTTCACAACTCCACTGTAGTGTAGGGGGTAGGGTAACTGGTTGCCAACCCTAAGGTCACTGGTTCGAATCCAAGGGAAGAATTCTTGTTATGTTATGTTGAATTCTGCTCTCCTCCCCCGCCTTCAATTGGTTACAGGTGTTTGTTATCTCCTTGATTACTCGTACCAGTTTGCAGCACATCATCACATTACAATGAATGACAACAGTCTTGAAAGCAGTGTGCTCTCTGTAGCCGAGTGGCAGAGTAAAGGTTTAGTGATCATATGGTCATGGGTTCGATTCCTGCCTCAGTCTTTTCACTTCATTGCTTGACTTTTGATTCCAATTATTCAGCTGTCATTGGACAGTCTTTGATTCCTCATAGTATAAAGCTCATTGTAACTCAGGTTCTCTGTGGCCATATGGTTAGTGCTCAGCCTGAAATTCACAGACATTTTCATTCTAAGTCATTCAAGCTTGACTCTCAAGCTTTCTTGATGTTGACAGTGTGCAGATCATCAACAGACAACAGTCTCTGCAACTGTGTGTGCACTGTGGCCTAGAGGCAGAGTGGAAGTCTAATGACCATGAGGATGTGGGTTCGATTCCGACCTTGGTCAAACATTTGTATGGTGATCACTGCTTGCACTATTTGCTAATTCTGCAACAGCGTTCAGTTGCTGTCAGCAGTCACACCATTTCCATTCTTGGAAATGCTTTTTCTAGTTAAACATGAAATACATCTACAGCTTTTGTGCCAAATAACGAATGAACATGGTGATATAACTCTACAGTATATAAATACAATTTCATATTTATCTTATTTATAATGATGAAGCCAGTGTAACATGTTCAGTGTAAAAACTTGTATGTTGCACATTATCAAATACGGTATGTCAAATAGTGACAGTAGTGTAATAGCGCTAATATCATACTTGGCTGAAGAAGTTTTTTTTTATTATCATTACTATAAACCAGGCCAGAATGCATCTATATTATACTCAGTTCAATTTATAAAATTCAAATCTTTCACTGAAACAAATCAGGATTTTATCAGTCATTCTGAAAGTGAAAATGACAATGGTTTTAAAAAAATACTGTATTTTACTCAACTAAAATGAAATTAGTTATATTTGGCTGAAAGAGGTAAGCCTATAGATTCTCTGTATTTTTGGCACAATTCAGAACAAATACAATATGACAAACTGGCAACTAAAGACATTTAAGATAGATGGAAATAGGTGTTCTTATCAAATCTTTTATACAGTGATGTGTGTATGTATCAAACCTGAATGCACCGTATAGAAGCATATTGTGTGTATGCTAAAAAAATATATAGAGGTCATGATAGCTCATGGTCAAGCAGTGGTTTATATTAAAAATATCTGCAGGTCTGTGGATAAATTATCACTCTTTATACGTCTGACTCAACTTATCTCTGCCTTAAAATCCCCCTCAACAGCTGATGCTTACATTACATTTCATGACATTTGTGATGTTTTAGTGTTGTAGTTGCAGTGATAGTTAGGTTTTAACCATGGTGGACTCTGTGTCCGTCTGCTTCCTGGACAGAAACCACACCTTCATCGGCTCCTTCTTTCCTTTCATGGTGACGGGACCACGATACTCCAAATGAAACTGAGGGTCGGCATTCTCAGCAGACTGCAAACACCTGGAATACAATGTCAACAAATCACTCAGACTGTACGGCCCTGTGTGATTTCTTATCTCACCCATTAAACAAAGCACAGCAAATAGTCCATGTGTAGACCTTAAAATAGATTCCCACTCCTTCATATACTAAGATACTTTACACACATTAAAAATCATTTGAATTCGGTTTAACCAAGTTGTAAAACTCCTTCAGATTCGCCCCATTTCTCTAAAAGCAGTGACAAAATTCAAAAATAACTTCACATTAATTAGAAAATATAGAAATGGGGCGGTGTTTAGCTCAGTTGGTAGAGCACCCGCCCCATGTGTCGAGGCTATAGTCCTCACTGCAGGCGGCCCCGGTTTGAATCCTGCATCAAGCAGCCCTATCCTGCGTGTCACAACCCCCCCCCCCCTCTCTGCCTCCCATTTCCTGTCTCTCTCTGAACTATCCTGTCCATTAAAGGCAAAAAAGCCCCAAAAATATATATATAAAAAAATAAAATAAAATAAATAAATAGAAATATGCCATAGTGTCTTACCGATAAGTATATTCAGAGACATTAATTTTTCCCTTTTCACCAGTAGTTTCTGTACGACTTGTGAGGTTGACTGTGTTTCCAAAAAGGCAATATCTCGGCATCCTCTGGCCAATCACCCCAGTGACCACTTCTCCTGTGTGGATCCCAATGGTAATCTGGGAAGAGAGAGACAGAGAGAGAGAGAGAGAGAGAGAGAGAGAGAGAGAGAGAGAGAGAAAACTATTTAAGCTATTGTGATTGCTGTGCATGTTGATAATAATTTGACTAAAGCACACAAATATGTCATAGATATCCCTTCTTCTTATCAAATACTGGCTTAAATATTTATGTCCAGATATCCACAATATTTATCATTAGTTATCTTCAACAAATTCATTGTTTAAAGAAGCAGATTGAACCCAATTCTTCTTTTTAAACTACACCAACAAAAAAAGGCACAGTTTGAGTTTGAGAAAAGCTACCCAAGTATTTGAATAAACCTCAGTAAATATTAAATAAAGGACAAAGCAAATGATTCGCACTCCCCAAAGAGCAAGATTAAAAAAAAAAAAATGAAGAAAGATGCAAGCAGCTATCCAACTACTCGTAATCTGTTGGCACAAAATCTTAAAGCTCTCAAATGAAAAGGTGCAACATTTAGTGGGTGGATGTAAGGTAAACTTTGCCAGAAACCACTCCATGCACAAAATGAGATAGCTTTTTTTTTTTTTTTAGGTTTTAAGGTTTGCAATAAAGTGGCAATTCCAAACACAGCCCCAGGCAATCTACGGACTAATATTTACTCTTGAACTTGTAGATGCTTATTTTCTTCAGAACATGAACACGTGGTGAGTGTCTGGGACAAATGAGAATCTATTTTTAGCCACAGGATCGTGAGATGATTTGAGTCTGTTTCTGCTACTAAACCGGAGTCCTCTTCAGCCAGTGCCATATCCCAAAATAAACAGCCTTTTGTTAAGCAGACATGATTTTCCAAAGTTAGGTCTCAACAGTCATTGATACAATAACAATCTCTAACAGTCAGTTAAACAAAAGTCTGCTGTTTTTTCTCCAACTTTTCACTGCTTATTACTTCACTATGGAAATATGCCCTAGATGCACAGATATCAATCAGTAAAAAACAGGCCCAAGGCTGAAGAGTTGGTCACACCAGGTTGTGGCAGTATTTGTCAGCTCCCAAAGAGCTCTGGCACACTTCACCTTAATAATAATGTGGAGTCTCAAAGCAATATCAGACATTAACAAAGCTCCAACAAGCTCCAAAAAATTCTCTTTGCCAAAATGACAGATTCAGTCCCTTAAGACAACACAGCTCAAGAATTAAATGTGTAATAGAAAGCAGTATGAGAATCATGTCATGTGCCAAACAGCCTCACCAAAGAGAAACTATCCAAGACAGACTGAAGACATTTATAGCACAAGGGGGTTGGAAAAATCAAGAAATACTGCTAATTAGCAATCATGTACAATGTACACACACACACACACACACACACACACACACACACACACACACACACTCACACAACTCACCCAATATAAACCTTTAATTGAGAGTTTTTTGAGAAGAAAAATTATGCCAGGCTATGATATATTATGGTGAGTTAAAATAGAGAAAATGTTGATGCAACCATTTGCTGTTATCATTAAAAACATTCACAGTGGCTGATTTTACATTTAACACTTGTTTCTGTCTGGACCCTTTCTGTATTCAAATATGTATTTTTGCAAATTCCCATGATTTCTTCTTATTTCTCCCAATTTGCCATATTCCCCATGCACCACAGCTCTGCTGAGTGTGCAGCAGACAGACAGCAATGTGCAACCCCATAATATGCGTCACCTGGAGGAGGTAATGCACTGGATGCTCGTGCTTCCCCGGCCACCTGTTCAAACCAAATGTGCTGCAGCACTGTCAGCACCTTCTTTAAAACCGAAACATAAACACGCTGTGAGTCAGTGAATTACTGTAAGCCAAAAGCCACATTGATTGCTGTGTTTTTCTTCCAGCTTCACTCATTCCAAAGTGTTAAACGTAAGCAATATCACCCATAGGCTTTATGTATACAAACACAAATATACTGCTTGGCTGGTGGACCACATGACAGGATGTATTACTGTACAACAGCCTGATTTAGCACAACGTCCATCTCATGTGAGATTATAATCATAAAATACAAAAACATTGTTCTGAAATCTGACATTCATATCACACCTGTACTGGCTCATCATCCACTTTGACTTGTCCGGCAATTTCCATCATATCAAGAGCGAGGTGGCAGATTGACTTGGCGTGATGCGTGCATGGTTCTGGTAGACCGCTCACTGTCATGTACTTATCACCCACTGTTTCCACCTGTATGAAGAAAAACATTTTGTCATTCTTCACATGAAGGATACCGTAATCAGTTTTTTTTTCTCTTTGCTTTACTTTTATTTCGTCTAAAATGATGTGTTCCTACTGTGCCACAAAGAGACTTTTTGAATGCACTGTGCCGCTAGAAATAAACTGAAACACCCTGAGATAAACACTTAAACACTTACATCAGCTTTAAGACATTCAGGGCCTCTTTGAGCCCTGCTAAAACCCGAGGACCACCGTGCCATTCAGCTTGTAGAGTAAATATTACTTCTTTTGGTGACCCAGTGCCTGAAGCCGATCCCCTGGAAGTGCCGAGGTCTGTTTGACTTCTTTAAGTGCATTCTTGTCTGAAAGCCTGGAGTGTAAATCTGCTGCACGAGGCCTATAAAATGGCGCAGTCCCTCTGTAAAAACTACACTGTGTTTAGAAGCTGGTACTACTCTTCTTATGCTGAAAAACTCAAGTCAAACGATATAAATACAGGCTTACTGACGTCTACGTGCAGAATTGCGTAACATTATTCACTAGAGAGTCAGGGGGCTTCAATTGTGCATTTAAGCATGACAACCAGCTAAAAGCATGATAAAAACTGTTCTTCTTTTCAGATAATATCATTGTAGTGTCTTGTACTTTATTTCAGCAAACCCTTTGCCACATAAATCCAGTCTAAACTTGAGAGAAATTTACAAATATACATGATATACTGTCACGGTACAATACTTGCTTCCAACCTTGTATACGTAAGGGTTCTTGCGAGAGTCTGTCAAGATGTCAAAACGTGTGTAAACATCGTTGAGCAGGTTGACTATCTTGATGGCTCCCTCGGCCGAGGCGTGCTTGCTGCAGAAGGCATTAAACCCTACAATGCCGCTGAAGAGGATGGTCAGGTTGTCGTATCGCTTTGCTGGGACGGGCCGTTTGTGTCGCAGCTCGTTGGCAACAGATGGCGGCAGAACGGAATAGAGCAATCTAAAAGGAAGAAGAGAAATTAACATTTTGAGCGAAAAGCATAATTCTGCAGCACTCGAGCCACAGTGGAGTGACGGGCTGGGGCTGCCAGACTGAAGTCCATTCTAATGATCGTATTTAGCCTGCTTTTAGCGGGTGACATCCATCAATGCCCAGGTGCAATGCCTAGGAGTAAACACAAAGCTAAACCGCTCATCATCTCCAATTCCTCCACGATGAGCGAAAACCCAGCTCTACAGGATCAGATCAGTACTGCAAATTACTGATTCTTCAGATTCTACGAGCTCCATTCCCTCCGATCTCTGTGGTTGGTCACTTAGCAGCGTCACTCCTAAAAGTGACCAGATCACACACCTCCTTCTTGAATTTAATCTGGATTTTTTTTTTGTGTATCTGAGCCATGGCTTCATAGCAACTCTCCATCTGCCACTCTGAATGTATCTGGTTATAATATATTCAGGAAAGATAGACTGGAAGGGACGTCTTATGTGTTATGTCCGGGATACCATACATACATGTAATCTGATCCACTGGACTTCTGATATTCATTGGGAATGTACGGGTTTAATTGTTAGATTGTCTCGGCAAATGTCGTTCACCCTCCGAGGACTGTATCCACCACCAAACTCTAAAAGTATTTGTCTATGGTCAACTCGACGCAGTACTCAGGGAATGCAATTTTAACAAAGAAGTGCTCTTAATGGGTGAATTTAACATCTATCATTAAAACAAAAATGGTAAAAGAAAAAAAACAAAGGCCCTACAGCGTATTATGACAATATACGATCTTGCACAGTTAGGCAAAGGACCAACCAGGATAACATCCTCCTCCAAGACACAAAGTAATCTAATAGCAACAGACCTGAGAGGGTCATCATAACTTGACACTTATATCAAAGAAACTACAAAAAAGGTGATCAAACATGAACATGTTGCTCAGTGTTGTTGATGTTTATGTTGCTCAGTGACTCAGTGAGTGTGAAAATGAATTTCCCTATGGGACAATAAAGGCATTCTATCTATGCAAATAAAAAAAGCTGACATTTTAGAATCGCCCAAAAAACCATCAAGATAATTTCAAGGTGGCAATTAATGAAATAAATTGGGATAATCTATTATCAGGAGAAAATGCTTCCAATGCCAGTAGTTAGCTTGTTACATGCTGATGTCTGCTTCCATGCC
This sequence comes from Trachurus japonicus, assembly GCF_045865225.1. Taxonomy (NCBI): domain Eukaryota; kingdom Metazoa; phylum Chordata; class Actinopteri; order Carangiformes; family Carangidae; genus Trachurus; species Trachurus japonicus. The sequence goes on from NC_140907.1 coordinate 20,134,231, forward strand.
CTAATGCTTGCTCTGCTGTGTGTTTACCTGATTTACTGTACTGCTAGTGTTACTATGTATGTCATTGCCTGCCTTAAATGTTTGTTGTATTACCTTCTTGTGGCATGTGTAATGTTGTATGATTACTGTGTTGACTGTCTGTTTGTCTGCTCTAGGTGCATTCTTTTTGGAAATCTGCCCTTATGTTATGTCCCTATCTGCTATATGTGTTTTTTATACATATAACTATTTTAGTGACATGTTTGCTTTTAGGTAGTATTATTTTAGTGATGTTCTACGTAATGTTTGTATACAGTATGTAATGCATGTAATGTTGTTTTGTTGTGTTGTTTTATTACAGGCTGGCAGTTAACACCTTTCCCAGGGACTACAGTAGAAAACTAGCTACTTAGCTAAAACTGGCACTTAATAAGTAATATCAGTTAATGTGCACTGTCCCTGTGAAAATAAACAAAAAAAGTAAAGTAAAAAACAATTCTTTGGATCAGCGTTTTATTTTCTCACCCACCACCTTTTGGTCATTTCGCTATGCAAGCTGCGCTCAGATGGGAGGGTGGTGTTTCTATGGTAACTGGTTAGATCATGGCTGCCTGTTAAAAGCAAAATACCTTCATGATGCATCATAATTTGACGACACATGATACATCCAGATGAGTCACTATAGACATCCATACGTGCATGTACTGTAAGGTATCTTTACCAAGCAGACAAGGTCATACATATTTATTTGTAGCTTCTTTAACTATTCACATTGAGGGGTGTAAGGAGTGTTTCCTTTAACAGCAGCAAAGGCGGCGGCTTTCATCATCAAAGAACACGGTGTTGTACAATGAAAACGTAACAACAGGAGCAACAGCTCTCTTAAATATTTAGAGAGAAGCTGTGAATTCTAATCAATAAAGGGAGCCCAAGGCGCTCTGAGTGCAGAGATTGGTTAGAATAATAATATATGGATCCAACAGAGGAGTGAAAGTATGAGAAGATAATGCTGCACAGAGAGACCACTCTCTACCTCCATGCTTCTCTCCAGCTGTCACCCACTGCTGTGCCAAATTACTATGACAGGCCAGAGTCAAAACTGAGTGTCTTCACCATATCAGGGACTGAAGAGTTGCTTGGGCAAATATCAACTTAGGTATAACAATAGACTCTGACCCGAGGTGGGCTTCATGTGAAGTAACCCCAACATGACCTCAACGAACTGAGACTTGTGTCTTTCTTGTCTAAAGTCCATCCATAAAAGGGAATACTCAAGGACTCTTGATCTATCTGTACCATTTATTTTTCCAATGACGGAGGATAAAACAAGAATAACATCAGTGTCATTACACATACTTCATAGTGAGGTTGAGGTCGACTCATAACCTACAGATAATCACGGGGCTGTGGCATGTAATTATATATAATTATGACTGTAATACATCATTTTCTCAGTGACTACAAGGAATAGTTTGTAAACACTGCTGAGATTTGGTGCAAATGATAAGCTAGGGCCTTGGTTTCCAACTCTGGGGTTGGGACCAATCCAATGGAGCACAAGAGAAACCTAATGATTAACGACTAAGTGAAAAGAAAAACTATATATTGTAGATAATAGTGTGGCATTTCTCCCCTCTACAGTTTGTACTTGGTTGAATATACAGTAGTTTTCCCATAAGGCCTCTAAATGAAAAGGCTATTAACAGGTCAGAAAAATGCTTGAACTTTTACAAGGGTTTGCAAGATGATTTGTTCGTTTGTTGGTCTGTTGGTTGACCCCTGGATCACAAAGCAAACATGGTGGGAACGACCGGCTGAAAGGGCTCATTTTCAACAATCCCGAAATGCTAGCAATTGTGTGATCCAGTGTCCAATAATCTGAATCTGACCAAATGATTTATGCATGCATCCCACCAATGCCATTCTAGTTTATAATTCAATAGCTAAGGTTGGTAAAATGAGTATCTGGCAGGTTTCAGAATCTTAATTCTTAAGATGGTTATTTGATACAATGATGTGTGTTCATAATAACTCTCCTGCCATTTAATAAAAGCTGCAGTGTGTCAGTAGACTAAATTAAAACTAAACAAAGAAAGAACACAGTCAGACCTGTCTGTTTTTTTCTTCTCATCCTCCAGGGCCCGGAGCGTGTGCTGCAGACGATCTGTCAAGATTTCCAGCTCCTGGGTCAGTTTGTACTCCTCACGAAATTGCTCACCCAGCAGCACCAGGTCACGCGTGGCGTCATGAAGTGGGATGTCGCTCAGGTACAGCCCCCTTCGGGTAAGGTCATCCAGGTTCATGACACTAACCAGAAAAATACAGATTATTGCTGGTGGTGGTCACAAAGAAACAGATGCAAATCCCTGAGCTGTGTCTGTAATACAGTAGCAGGAAAACTGCAGACTAGTTTCTCGTTCTTGCCCATATGCAGAAAGAGCATAAATTAAACGGAGCATAATGTATGAACTACAACCAGTGAGATCACTGTCTTCCTTTCAGGGCTAAGCTGAATGTCTCCAGATAAACACTGCTCTCATGGCATGAGGTCAGACACAGTGACGTACGAGACCTCTCTGGTCAGGTGAATGGACATACTCAGGCAGCAACAAGGTTCTTGTCCTCTGCAAAGTGTTTTCAATCTTTGAGGACAAGATCTCTTGAACGCTGCTCTCCTGCCTCCAATATTTCACTGGAAATGTCTGATTGTTTATATGCAGACCACAGAGGCTAATGGAGGTTACAACAGAAGAGCCAGTGTAATTACTGTACCAGCTCACAGGTTCTTTATTTCTTTATGGGGTCATTTTCTCTTGCCATCTACCTACAGATCTGATTAGAAAAGAAAAATATATTTGAGTTTAATTACGTAATTTAAGTAAAAAATAAAATAAAAAAAAGAGTGGATGGCCCTTACTGATAATCAGTTTCTTTCAGTTTCAAGGGTTAGGTTACCCTAACCCATGTTGGCGGAGCTGTTTTGAAGCTTGAACCGCACTGCAACTGCAAGTATCATAACATGTTTAATGTTATGATACTTGCAGTTGCAGTGCAGTTCAAGCGTTCAGATTTTTAAGAAATCTTTTTTTAATTTTAGAGATCTTTTTAAAATATATTTTTAACCCTTTTCTAACCCTTTTTTAAATTTTGGTATAAGTTGCAAAAACGTTTGAACATTACAAAACTAAGCGAAAGGCAAAAAGTAAAAGTACTGAAATACAGGTAAGCACAGGTGAAGGCAAAACTTTGCATTTTTTGGTCGGGACAGACTGCTCTGCAGGTTTACCTAGGTGAGCAAAGAAAAAGGATGTTCTCCGCCTCTGGCAAGTAAATCATCTGTCCTTTCAGTCTCAGACAGCTGATCTCCACCCCCGTCAGCTCGTCCTCGTTCTCTACAGTCTCCACATTCAGCAGGCCCTCCTGTCAGGATTACATCACACTTTTGAATATTTCATTACATGTTCTTCTCTGAATCAGTCTCAAAACTGGGCACCAGTTCAGTGCAGTCTTTATTTTTAAGTCCGTGTATGTTTATTTGTTTTATTTATTTTCATTTAGTGCAACATTTACCACAGGAAAGTTCTAGTTCAAAGTGTTCTCTAAAATTTTCTATCTACATATTAAAACCTGACTTTCCATTCAATTTCTCACTGAGATCTGTGCTTCTCAAGGCTCATACAATTTTGATTCAACAGAGTTCCACGTATTAATTAATTTGATTAATTGTTCACATGATCAGTAATCTCTGCATCCTCATAACAGTGCTGATAACCTGTGCTGAGTCAAAATATTATGCAGCTTTTAAAATATCATTGAGCTTATCAATATAATATTTAAGACTATAAACATATCCCATTATTTACAAATCCAAGAAATTTATTGGATCTTTTTTTAGTGTTTTTGCCCTCTGGAAAAGACTTCAAATCTAACAAACATAGTGACATTACGAACACTGTGATAAAAAAAAAAACTGTGATAAAAATTGTATTACATGACATGTTTACCTTGCTTCGCAGGACGAAGACAGTGTTGATGTGGGAAAGGATGCCATGAAAACTGAAGTCAATGTGAGGACGGACCAAAGAAAAAACTGAAGGGAGGATGCAGGTACCGGGCTGGAGCTGGGAAATAAAAAATAAATATGCATATTAATATATTGTTAATATATACATATATATATATATATGTGTTAGACTTAATTTAAATGTATCTGTGCGGTTAATAACATTTATTTTTGGACAGTCACGAAGTCCAACAAAAACATAACTGAGAGAGGACTTAATGAACTGAAATACTGTATGTGAAACAGACTTTAGGTATGACTGGATGTGGACATGCACCTGTGGAAGGACTCGATAAATGGCGTTGCCACACTGTGTGAGCATCAGGTCCTTGTCGAACATGAGGTGGAATGGGAAGGCCTTGCAAAAAGTGTAGGGGCTGATCCGAGTCTCCTGCGTCCCATTCTCCTCAAAGCCGTCCAGGTCCTCGTAGAACGCCTCCTCCTCTGAATCCTTCTCCTCAATGAGGAACTTGATGTGGTCACACTCCTCGCTCTTTGGTTGAATCATCTGCATAAGACAGAGTTAAATAATTGAGCAAATATGTTGGTATTGTTATGATACGGAAACAATGAAGTTGAAATTAATTAAAATTTCCCTACGATTGTGGCACAGAGTTTGGTCAATAAGCCGTTTTTAATTAAATTTTTCACTTTTGCAAATTCGTGTCATTAATATTATCCCATTAATATTACTATTAATCTCGAGTCTGCTATTCTAAAATTAGGAAGGTATCGAATGACATTATTCTGTGGGTTTATGGGCATAAGGCATGCTGACGTCAAGCTGCTGTCTCTGCACCCTGTTGCCACAGCAACAGTGGCTAATATTTCCAGAAATTGGGTGTCACATTTGGAGCGTCTGCCATTTTCTGTTCTTTCATTACACACACAATTGCTGAAAAATATTATCCCGTCTGTACAATATGATTAGGTTTGGGAGAAAATGTCACGCTTGTGAAACAAAAAGAGAAACTCCAGCGACAGTAGAGTACATGTCTGCTGACAACAACACACTACAGTTGCTGAGTGTAGATTACAGACTGACATTACAAATAAAAATCTTTTCAATTCTACTAAATATACAGCTGATTGGTCGATTTAAATTCAACAACAGCAAGAGAGAAGTTAAAATAAGACCATGGCAGAAAAAAAGACTCCAGACACCTCCAAGCTAGAGAGTCTATAACTTAGATCTAAAAATATCCTCTGACTCAGACATTAGCCAAAAACTCAGTGCTGAACTGCAGTCGTCACGGCGCAGCTCTGTTCCTGTTTTGGATATTTTGGAACTTTCTGTTGTTTAATCTCCGCTTTGTTTCTTTTCAATTATATTCAGAGACACAAACCGTACACATCATGACACAAAGCGTCATAAGGGCCAAAAGACTTCATTGAATGTGGTACCATAAATTAAAGGGGGAAAAAGTCATCTTCATTCATCAGCGGGAGCAGAGAGAGCTATTAGAGCTGTGAGAACAAAAACAGCAAAGCAGACCTTCATCTCTATCTCTGTTCCGTGGATTTGCTGAGCGACGGTTTTAATGATGCCGATCACAATGTCTTGAAGGCCCTCTCGTTCAGAGTAGTAGTGAAGAATCAGATTGTTTCCCTTCTCGGCATCAGTGCAGCGGAATGAGGGAGCCCTCATCCCGGGGTAAATAGTACCCAGATGGTCATGCAGAGCGTCCAGATTCTGAAAATATAGATTTAAGATACTGTAAATAATGCAACAGTCAATCACAGCACCTTTAATTAAACCCTGACTGAGGCGCAGTGAGTTTGGGGATGATTTTGTGCAAAATAAACATTAGAGGAGCATGAACACTCCTACTGTTTTGGCATTACACTTCTATAATGATGGGGGTTGTGAGGAGTAGATTTAAACATTTATTTTTAAAGTGGAAGAAGTAGTAGTGACTCATAGCTCACTGTATGGGTCAAGCTCTAGAAACACTGGATCCTAAATTTCCCCTAATCAAATACAACTGTATCTTTACTTTGAATCTCCTCCACAGTCAATGCTCATGTTGTTTCAAATGAAATAAACTCCACTGGTGTGGAGTTTGAGAGGAATTAGTTTATTACATCTCTGCCCATCTCTGCTTGAGAGTCTACATGAGGCTACATGAGCATAAAACACCCAGGTCTCCAGTCAAACTGTCACTGATTCACTTGTATTGTGGGCAACTTATTGCTGAAAAAAAAAAATCTCAGATTCTGTAGCACAAATGTTGAACTTTTTTTTTTCTTTTCTTTTTAAATAAAATGTTGATTCCAAGTCTGACAATGTTACAGAAATGCAGCGATAAATCAGTGGGGTCCTCGTAAATACAGCAGCTAGTGTTACCCTCCAGTGAGAGAGCATACCTGCAGGAATTCACGAACATTTGATCCTAACACTCGCAGGATGGTGTCATATCCCGACTCCTGGCAAAATTCAAAAAACATCTTTCCAAACATCTGCAGGATGTCTCCAGCATCGATCTCTGAAACACAGAGCAGAGCAGGTTGCAATTGTGCCGTGAAGCTTCATTTGTGACATATATCACATGTAACATTGTTTTAATTTACAGTAAATTCAAAAATGGTGTCACTTACTGAGAACTTTACTTGCAGCCGCAACTAGATCGTATGTTTTGCCATCTTCATATATGATTCTAACAAGGAACTGACCCTCGATATCGAGCTGAGCCTCTCTCCTAAAAACAAAGTGAAGCCGTTACTCATGAGCCGCAGTCAGCGTTACAAGAGCAGGCAGTCTTTGTAGGAAACCGGTGGCTTGGCCTTTTTCAAACTGCTTTTCTATTGTTGCTCAGCTTACAGAGGGAACAAGTCAATAACGATTGTTGAGTCTTCTTGGTAGCCAGTCATTGTGAATGTATTGAATTAGAAAGGCCTCCATACGTGGTTATGTGGTGAAACAAGTACAGGGAATCAGGTTTGGATGATGCAGATCCATTGGTTGGTTAGCACAGAGTGCACCTGGCTATTTATAAATCGAGAAATCTCGACGAGGGCCTGATTACTTCTGTTTAACTGAGAAAACAGGAATGATTTACAGGCCTGACCATTTTATCAGAACTTGTAACGGCTGGGAAAACATACCAGGCCTTAAAAGAAAATAAGAATTCATTTCCAAATCACTCAGCTCATCAAGTCTGAAAACAGACCACACATGATAAATTGAGCATTAAATAGCAATGAGTTGCATTTGGAGATACTGCACAAGAGAAGTTTTTCTGTGGTAGCTGGAAAGAGCGAGCACATTGAAAACATTTACACAAGGCAGCTGCTGCTGTTTTTTTCTTCTGTCTTTTTTTAGGCCCGGGTCAGGGCGAGGGCAGTTACAGATGTTACTGATGAAAAATAAACTTCTGACATGTTAACATTACACCAGGGAATGGAATTACATTCATCCTCTAAGTCGTAACTGTAACCAAAAACGCTCTAAATAAACACATATTCAATGGGATACTCTCCATGAAGGGATTTTCTTTTACTCTCTATTGGACTGCGAGGTGCCACATTCTCCCAAATGATATGATACACTATCTCCAAAGAGGACAGCTTCTGTCTTCAGCTGTGAAACACTGAAGACGGAAGCTGAGACACACTGAACTTGAAGATAATAAAAAAAACAAAAGATTTTGAATAGTTGACCTAAGTTCATTAAAAAAAAGAAAAGAAAAAAGGAAGTACATATTTTTTCCTTAGCAGGGGACAACACTCAGCATTGGTTTGCAGGATAACAACAGCTCAACTTGAGCATTTCTATTTTATGCACTTATAACTTCTCCATAAAATCTTAAAGGGAATTGTTGTACTTTTTAATCCACTACATTTACAGATCTGTAAAACATTCAAACAGCAGCAAAAATGTAAAATTTTAGGTACATGGTTGTGCAAGAAACTAAAAATACATAAAATCAAGAAACTGGCTCCACCTCCATCAATTACATGTGCCTTTTAATTATATGTTGACACCATGGTAACAATAATCAAATAATATAATAGTCATAGACCCCCATGCTGCCACTGTTTACATTGTTATAACACTACTTTGAGTTCAGTGAGGGACCTGTATTTATTCATTTCACAGAATCAACCTGTTCAGTCAACAGTAAACACACAGATGGACAGAGCTATAAACTGAGTCTGAATGAAGGTTAATCATTACAGTAAAGGTAAATGTCTACGGCACCGGTTGGAATCAACTCAGTGGCAAAGTGTGAGCATGGCTCTGAGCTGGCATGGCTGTAGGCCTGTCCTGTATCCTTGTTGTGGTCTGGTTGGTTGTGTGTGTGTGTGTGTGTGTGTGTGTGTGTGTGTGTGTGTGTGTGTGTGTGTGTGTGTGTGTGTGTGTGCGTGCGTGTGTGTGTGTGTGACCTGTGATACTAACCACCAGGCCTGAACAGTAAATACATGATCCACACACACTCACTTGATGTCTTCCCACACTTCCGGGCCATAATTCCGTAAAACGAGCAGCTCCAAGGCGTGATTCACAAAACCATACTGTCAATTTTATGGGAAAAGACGAGCAATGTTACATATTATATCATCATATCATTTCATACATACAGATTTACACGTGTTGATCTACGCGCATCATGTTAAAACCGTATTACATGCTTAAAATATACAGTACATGCAATGAATTCACCTGTTCGCCAATTAAACAATAAACTATATAACGTTATAGGCTACAAATTATTGTGCAACGGATACACAGGGTGCTGTAGCTACTACTAGCATGAAACGTCAACTACATCGAGACAAATACTGAATTGTAATAACACTAAAACACAGTAGAAACTCGATAAACACGTACCATGATGGCGGCTGCTCTCTCTTTTCGTTTAGTTTGAAGCTAAAACCGTTGAATCTAACACAACCTTCATCGTTTGGTACAGATGCTGACTGCCTCTGCTGCGTCCATCCTTCCCGTCCCCTCCGGCATTCGATTGACAATCGCTCTGGCCAATAGCAGCGCACATAGAACCTTACGTAAGCCAGTCGTGACCAATGAGAACGGAGCTGCCGTTGTCCACTCGCTGCAGGAAAAGCTGGAATCTCCGCAGGCAGAAACCAGAAACAGTTTATCTCCTCCTGGCAGTCAAACAGCGTGTTTTACTTTGTGAACTTCACAGCTCACAGTGTCTGTGTGACACTATATGATCAGACATTGTCTTTGAAAACTTGAAGATACAATACTTTTTTTTATATAAATAAGGCTATTCTTTCAAAAAGACAGATGTAGGCACTCTTTCATATCTTACCACTTAGCATATTAAGTAGTAACAGCAGTGATATCACAATGTCCAACTAGGCTAATTCTTTAGAAAACATTATCCGTTAAAGAGTTGCTACTTACTATACTTCCAGACAATATTAAAATACACAGTGTATACATACTGTATATTTGCAAATACTGAAATATACATGTATGTGTACTACTCTGTGAAATGCAAGTAAATTAAAATTGTAGATAGGCCTATAGGCTACATAATATAATCATACTCTGTTAGTTTCCACCAATGCAATCTGTTCATAACGTAGCTGTTTTTGTCCATGGGCTTGTTCAACACTGTAAATCTTTTTTCTTTTATAAAACACACTACAATGTGAGACAGTCACTTTAGTCTGTTTTTAATGTCAGTATTTATTGCACTTTGATTACAATAATGATTAAAGCACATCATTATGAGTGATAGTAGAACATTCATCGTATTCTTGTGTCGTATGCCCTCTGTATGGGAAAGGAGTGCTATTAAACTCATGTAATAAATACAGTATAAACATGTGTACAGTGAAAAAAGTAAAAATACATTACTTATATTAGGAAAATTGAATCTTGGAATGCTTTATGTCTAATAAATGGAGGCTTGAATTACATATTATTACAAATATATACTGTTTTAGAACCTCTGGAAGAAATGATTCACATGTAAATTCATACAGAACTAAAGAAAACGACAGTTGGTGAAGATAACAAAAAAACATCTATGATCTTGTATAGTCCCTATAAGGCACCTGAATCTACCCTGCTTCGTTTAGTATTTCAGGATTGGCCTCAGCTTTTCCACGCTGCTTTTCATGATGTTCTCCTCCACTGAAACACACAAAGTCAACTCAGTTTTAACCTTGATTTCTCCTGTCATCCCAACAGGCCAGGGTGTTTTAGCAGGTACGATGGGCTGCACAGATGTGAATGGACCAGTTAGATGTTTTAAGACAACAACTTTGACAAAAGGAACCACTTTGTTTAACAACATTACATTGAGACTCAACATCCAGAATGTATTTCAGTATCATACCTACATTATGAAAGATTTGCCTATATTTTTAATTTCCTCTCAGAACTGCAAATTACACAGCTACCGCATTTTGTCCTTTTTTTTGGGGGCCAAAACTTTTATGTATTTTATATTCCTTAAATTATATGTAAAGTATTTTTTTTAGATGTCTCAGTGGTGGGAGCCTGACTCATTCTGGAAGAAAAATGAGGGAAGTGAGAGTTTCTTTTCACCATTACTAAACAAACTGATAATTGTACAGAGACAAGACTCATGTTTGACAGCAAAATTGATCTTTTCTCTAAGCTGCAAGAGTTTGACTGACAATATCATCAATATCTAAACAACCCAAACCAAAATATACGTGGTGTCTGCACTGTATTCACTAAATACACTTATATTTCTGTAGCTAATAGCTCATGTTTCTAGGCTGTGCAGCAGCTCGACTTTATTTCAAAGTCAGGTCTGAAGTTTTGGAGGAGGCCTCCAAAAAGTAACAAACACCAGGGATGTCTTCTGGGAAGTTGGCCGGAAGCTCCTGTCTGCTCCTGGGAACAAAGACAAACTCTGGGCGATCCTTCAGCAGTCTGGGACAAAGAGCACACAAATAAAACATCAATCCAAGTACAATTCGGCAAATTATTTGACACAAGAAGAAACACAGCAATCTACTAAAAGTTACATTTCCTAACCAGAGCACTTAAATTTGCATTGTTTTCTCTGTGACAACCACTTCTACTTTTAGTTTTTGGAAACATTATAATATTGAGTTGCTTGAGTTGCAAAGAGATGTATCATTGCATTAGCATTTTTAGTTATGTCACCTGTGGGTTGTAGGGCTGATATTGATTTTTCTAGGTTGGCTGCAGGATTCAAACTTGTTGGCCAATGTGACATTGTTCCCAAAAAGGCAGTAGCGTGGCATCATCACCCCAACTACACCAGCCAGAACAGAACCAGTGTGGAGGCCAATACGCATCTAGAAAAAAGATTCAACATGAATTAGGCTTCCACTCATCTTTTATTTATCAACAGAATGGAACCGAGGTCTCTTGGAGCGTATGAGCACAGATTTGGCACTGATATAGCTCCCGAGTGACACTGCTGCACACATAATCCATTTTTTTCTTATGTGTTATAATCAACACATCTAACAAAAAAGTCTGCATTAAAGTGATTCTTTAGTGATATGAACACGTAAGACTGCCCTGCTTCAAATATTCACAAGCACATCAAATCCGCTGTTGAAAATAGTCACAAACAAATGCATAATTTACTCATGTTTAAATGGATCCTGTGGGATTTTTGACCACTAGTTTTGCTTTGCAGTGATGCTTTTATGAATAGGCCCCTGTTTTGTTTACACTGGATATGAACACACCTACTGCAGATGCGCACAAGGTTGCAGGCAGTGCAGACACATTGACCTGCCTGAGGTTCCATGCTAGTATGCTCATCAGCAGTCATTGGTGTAAATTTAGGGATACTGTATAACAAAAAATAAAATAATATGCAGTGATGAAAACTAATGGCAACTAAACATGAATGAGCAGTAAATGATGCATGATTTAAAACAGAAGGAAGGAAATGCTTGTAGAGATTTATGTCATCAGAGGGAGTTAATGGATTTGGGAATATGAGCGTCTGACAGAGAGTATTAATATGAAGATCTTTTTATGGGACTTCTTTTGACAACAACAAAAATATAGAATATCATCAGTCTTATCCCTTAACAGCTTATCCATCAGAGTCCAAAAGCTGATTTCCTATTATTTAATTACAGTTGAACAAAGGTGTCCTTCACAATAGCTTTATGAAATTTCCTTTTAAAACTCCCACTAAGACAAACATATTTACTATGCTTTACACTATGAGCATTTTATTTGCATATATATTTACTTATGTACTGTTATATTTAGTTCAACCAGACACCTCATCTGCACTCAGCTCTAAGTTTGCTTTGAAAAAGAAAAATCTTTGATTTCTAAATATCTTAATGCAAAGCATTTATACATTATAACTAATATTATTTAGTTAGTTAGTTATTTAGTTAACAAGCTGAAGTGTCACTTAGAATTTTGGATTCACTGGTTAAGTTTTTCACTAATAAAGAACATTTCAACAACTGAAAAATATACAGTAGTGGTTTAAAATGGATCAAGTATGTCAAAATAAGTTATATCATTGATCAAAACCATAACTACTGTACTCAACAATCTTAAATAATAAGTAACCTCTCTTTCACTTGCATTCATTGGAAAACATTTCTTTTTAAATAAAAGGCCTTTATATGAAAACCCTTAGGTTGCTGAAGTTATGTAATTACCTTGAATGAAGGAGTATTAAAGTATGCAATACTTCACCCTCACCTGTATTGGGTCCCCAGTTGGTGTCATGACTTCGTCTGAAAGCTCCATCATCTTTAAGGCCATGAGTGCAATTTGGACAGCGTGAGTCTCACTTTCTTTGTGTAAACCGCCCGCCACACAATATGCATCCCCAATGGTCTCCACCTGAAAACAGCGGATGATCATTACAATGTGTTTTACCAGGCACAATCAGACAGAAAAACAGAGGCCTTACTCCCAGGGCCTATTAGGGCTCCCATAATCCCATTTAATATGCTCTGTGCCATGAAGACAATGGACCTTGACCAGAATGACAAATGTGAAGTGGATATTCATCAAAATCTCGTGCTCTTGGTCTTGCGGTACAAGACAGCCCAAGAAACGGGGAGTAATAAAACTTAAATTGTAATAGTACTTGATCCCTGGCCATATTAAAAGTCCAGAAGCATTTTGTCTTCTTCTTCTTTGCCTTTGTTCATGTAAATCTGGACGGCGGAGCACTCAGCAGCTATGTGGCAGAGACAAAGTGAAACTATTTTTAGACTCATACATGTAGAGTGGAAACAGGGTCCTAAAGGAACCTCTGACTTCCTAGCGTTTTACGAGATATTTGTCAAACATGCTGCTCTGTCTGTTATGCTTTCATGACACTTTGATTACATTAGCCAACCTCCCTGTAGATTAACAGCGTCTGGCAGACACTAGGGTTGTTGATTGTGTTACAGTCAGTCTGGTCATGCCATTGGAATCTATAATGCAAAAACTTGATGAAAATTATGCCAACTAACACTAACACAAAATTAAAAAGTTTGCCTGTGATTGAATGTTTCAGTCGGCCATATTTTTTCAATCTTGAAGTTTATTTAATCCTATGGTTTTAGCAGCTGCAGCTACCCTCAGAAAATTTACTTTTCCAACAATGTAAGGAAACTTTGGGAGACACAATGTGCAGAAAATAAAATTAAACCATTAAATAAATTAATAAGATTCAAAATGTTGTGATTTGAAATGCAATGCTCTGGCTATACTCTTAAAGATCTTGAGAGGAAATCATTGTTTATACATTTGTCACAGCTAATCATGTTTATGCAGAAGATAAAAATCTAATTTAAATGTGGAAAACTAGCTAAATATTTTCATTTCCTCCTAAACTGTAAAAAATGCTGGGATGTTAAATCTAATTATCGTTCAGACATTATCACACACACAAAACAACCAGTGGGACGGACTGAAGCATATGTGAAGTTTAACTTACATTAACGTATATTCATTAACCCACCTTATAAACATCAAGCTCTCCACACTGGTGGTCAAACCTGGTGTACAACTCATTGAGCATGGTAATCACTTGCATTGGGGTGCAGCGGGAGCAAACAGCTGTGAAGCCCACAATGTCAGAGAAGAGCATTGTAACCCTGTCGAACTTCTTAGCCTGGACCGTTTGTCCCTGCCACAGCTGCTGTGCCACAGTGCCGGGGAAAATGGAGAAGAGGAGGTCCACCGTCTTCTTCTTCTCCTCCTCCAGTGCTTGGTGAGCATGCTCCAAGGCTGCCTTGGCCTTCCCTAGACGCTTCTTCAAACCATCCTGGGCTTTAGCCTGTTCACCAACCAGAACTACATCACGCAGCGCATTATGGATAGGGATGTCTGACAAGTAGAGGCCTCGGCCTGTTAGCTCCTCCAGCTTGTCCACACACGGTGAGCCAAGGAACAGGATGGCGTTGGACTCTGATACGTAGATCATCTGACCTTTAAGGTCCATGAGCTGAAATGGAAAATCACATGATGAGAAAAGTTCATCCACTGGAATTTAAAAAAGCTTTTCTGAATTAAGGCCTCAGTGTAAGCACGCCAAATGCTTAAAGATGTTTTTCCTAGCGTGGCAACTGTGCATCTCAAAATGAGCCATGTTTACATACATAAACTCCCTCAAGATATATGGGAATTTTAAGCATTAGGGGAAAGAGAAGCAAACTGGCCATTCGCAGGGTATTTAGGAAAGAGCAGCTGTATGCAGCTGTCTCTCAGTTGCAACAGTAAACAACACCATAAGATTTATTCATCTTCCAGTGGAGCAGAAATTCAGGCAGGCGAAAAATCCCATCTAACTCAAGCACATTTGTATTAGTCACAGTTGCAGCATGGCTCCAGGGATGTCGGTCAGTCGGTTGATCCAAATCCACAACTTTGGGTCAAACTGAAATATCTCAACAACTATGAGATGGATTGATGTGGTATATACACATTCATTGTTCCCAGAGATTTAATCCTAGTGACCTCAGAGCTTGCGCCACCATGAGGTTAATATTTAGCCTCGTAAACCAGCCTCTCGCGGAAATGCATTTCATTTCATTTCTCGGGAGAGTCTGGCCTCATCCCCCCTCTAAGCGTTTGGGGTGGGCGGGAGCTGGGCGGGAGTAGTAGCAAAGACGGTTTAATATCTTTGGTAGTAGCGTTGACAGACAACCCCATTCAGCCAATCAGCAAGTTGGTGTAGTGACGGGGCGTTGCACCAGTCGGCCCCTGATTGGCCAACGTGCTGTGTCAATCACAGCGGGCGACGCTGATTGGCTCGGCCTTCTGAGGGTTTCAGTCCAAACGCTTAGAATGGGGATGAGGCCAGACTCTCCCTCGGAATGAAATGAAATGAACTTCCGCGAGAGGCTGGTTTACGAGGCTAGTTAATATTTGCTGTTCAGAATGAAACTTCTCATCAACAATTCAATGCATTACCATTAAATTTGTTGTATCACTGTACCCACAATTTGTGTTGGCAAACCCTTAACTTTTCATCTCAACATCAATCAAGTCAAAAATGTTAATGACAACAAAGCCTTTACCATGATTATAATGATTATTATTATTTCATGGCCTGACTGACATCAACCTCTTGCCAACTGATACATTTAACTAGAACAAATTTTGTGGTTCGTGTTTTATCAGACTTTTGTTTGATTTTCATATCTCAGAGCTGTAGAGGAGACTCTGCAGAGTCTCCTTACCAACCGTAACAACAGTAGCTATAGGGAGAAATACAGCTACAGAAGTAGTTTGGAGACTGTGCCATAATTCATGGTGAATGTGTGACTTCTGTTGACATTTCAGTCATGTTTGTGTATAGTGGACCTGTCAGCGGCGTAATGCATTGCCAACCCTAGATGGACGAGACGGAGACACTTGCTCTCTGCTCCACTTACGGATTTTTCTTACCTAATCTTAATTGGGCTGCGGTCGATAATGCTAAAGCTGCTACTGGAGGACTGGTGTAATAGTAAATGGGAGCATCCCTGACTGAATGTCATTAGCCATTACACCGCTGTCATGTTTACTCACTGACACTTTTTTTTTCTTGTCATGGCGACCCATTGCTGTGTGCCCTTACATAAATAGCACGAGCATGGCTGTGCCTTTGATGGATGAAATGGTTTGACATTTGCTTCTGATCTCCACTGGGGGTATAATCTCGATCTCTACCTCAGACCACTAACAAGCTCCAATGCTCATAATCAGCCTGACCCCCCCACCCCCCGACTACTCGATTTAATATTAACACTATGACCGAAAGACCTTTTCTGCATCATTGGTTGCTGACGTCACCACTGACTTTATATCTGGCAGACATGACGACATACCTTCCCTGTGTTGTCTGTGCTTGAGACTCCATGCTGGATCCGAATGATAAACTGTGTGTTTAGCATCGTCAGAATACCTTGAAAGGTACATTTGATCTGGGGAGAGACAATAGAGAAGTGTTCTTGGAAGGTAGCCGACCGCCGCAGTCCATCCTTTCTGGTCAGTCTCTTCCTAAGAGCATGTCCTATTTGAACCAGAACCAAGTCCTGGTCCAGGATCAGATGGAAAGGGAAAATTGTGGAGAACAGAGTGGTAGGAAGGGTCCCAGCTGAGGTTGCCCGCAGCGGGCTGGGGCTCAGATTTTTTGCATCCTTAACAACAACTGTGTAGAGAAGACTGGGCTGCGGGCTAGACTGCAAGATGCTGTCTTTAGCATTGGGGGGGTCCATCAACACATCCACAGTGGTGTGATACAGCAGGCGGGCAGCAGCTTTGATGACTCCAGGGAAAAAGAGCTGAGTGGTCGGGCGGGGGTTGAAGAAATAGACAGTAAGCAGACCCGGATCCTTGTCTAAGCACAACACCGAATGTTCGTTTACATAATCCTCTCTGTCGGGGTAGGGCAGCGAGCTGCACTGCTTCAACAAGACGTTGAAGCTGTTAAGGAAGTCGTGGAGAGCTCCCCCCACCACCCTCAAAATGTGTCCATCCTCCTCATAACACATGTTGAAGAGCTCCTCGCCAAGAGAAACTTTCAAAGCTTCCATCGGGATTTCTGCCAGATACATGAAGGGAAACAGGTGAAGATGGGAAGTCAACAATACCCAGAATTCTACAATGAGCATGACAAGTTTTGTAGAAGGAGTTTCAGATTTGACATTACCTGTTTTGGCTGAGTAAATGTTTAACATCTCCACTAAATGCTCTGCTTCATCACCACAACTCTGATTGTCTGTGCAGCAAAGTCTTGGACTGGTGAGACAATAAATATCAAAGTCAGCTTCGTATTATTATTATCACAGTCTTTTAATTAGCCAAATGTTTATCTTATTGAATCATTTAAGAGTTTAGACTGAAAAAAAGTCAACAAAATTATCCAACACAAGTTGACACCTTTAGATGTCTTACTTTGTCTGATCCACAGCACAAAACCGACAGATATGAGGTTTATTATGAGAAAATCAACACATTGTCACATTTAATAATCTGCCACCAAGAAATATGTGGTATTTTAGATTAAAAAGATTTTTTTTTAAATCATCAATTATCAAAATTGTTGCTGATTACTTGTAGCTGTGACTGTGTTGATAAAGCTACTGAGAATGCTTCGATGTCTACAGCCGTAGTAAAGTGTTCTCAGCAAATATCTGAGGGTTTTCTCTCTGTCTGGTATCCATAGCAGCCTCAGTCTGCATCACGCCTTATTGTTGTTCTCATCATTACCACCAGACTAGTAGAGAGAGTAGCAGGAGGAGACCTGGGTAAGAAATGCTGAGGTAAACAGAGGGTCACATCAGGCTGGAACATCTTAGCATCAGTACAGTTATCAAAAGGAGACATGCTGTGCTGCTGAGGTGGCAGTGACGGCCTGTGGTGATTGTAAGTGTGGCAGTCTGGAGTTGTTATTGATGTCTTGGGGTAAACACACACACACACACACACACACACACACACACACACACACATTACCTTTCAGAGTCCCTGGTGTGTTCTGACAGTCTGATCACTCGATGGAGGGCGGTGTGCAGTCTGTAAAACTGAGTGACAAAGTGTTTGCCAAGTTAAAGGTCATAATCTGGTGAGACTTAGGCGGCAGCGATGTGAAGAAAGAAACCTGGGTCACCAGATCTTTATCTCAACTGATGAAACAGAGGCGCGACAAACACAATCCTCATTTGTTTTTGTTTTTTACATAACTAAAGTGTATATCAAAATAAATGTCTATTTTTTTTTTCTTACTTACCTCAGGACATGCCAATTTTCGGATGCTCTCCCCAAGTGTGTGCAGGTTAACTTTGGCTCTGCTTGTCTTCTGTCGAGGTAGGTCCTCACCTCTTTTTCTATGCACGTCCTTAGAAATAGGCGATAAATCCGCGTCGTCAGCTGAGCGCTCCTCTAAGTCTCCGAGCTCATTATTTCTGGCGCTGCTGGAGAATGGACATTCTCCGGATATCTTCAGTTCTTTTAGCTTCGTGCAGAACATCTTGGCCGCTGTGATCTCTCCCGGCTCTGCTCTCTTATCTGATTTCGGAGGGAGACAGTCCTGGTCGAGCAGCTGCGGTCTCTAGGAGAAATTCCATCATCTGGTGCTCATCCAGGGTTTACCTCTCTCTCTCTCTCTCCCCCCGCACACCGCCGATTCAAGTGATCAGCACCAAAGCAAGCCAGAGAGCACATACAAGATTCATTGAAAAATGCATGGGCAAACGATCATTACCCAAAGCCAATGAGAAACTGGGGGGAAAAAAAGAGCACCAGGCCAATCCACGCGCCAGTGGGGCTGGTGGAGCTGAGCAACCTATCAGCAAAGAGGAATGATTTCCAAGCGACTCCACGCAGCAGACTTTTATTTAGATCACTGAGTCCCATCATACGAAACTAGTCACACACACATACACACGTACACACGCGCGCGCGCTTTTCAAATATATTCACAGAAGGACTTAAAGTGCACGTGCCTGTGGTTCCAAGTGTGCCTAGTTCAGATTGCTGTCATTATTTATTTGTATTTTGTCATTTCATTTATTCTCTGGCAGACACACACACACACACACACACACACACACACACACACACACACACACACACACACACACACACTTGAAGTTTGGCCTATAATTGACACCTATAAGATTATAAATTAGCTCTGAGGGAGGAAAGGAGCTGTAGAACCTCCTACAGAACCAGCTCCCTCTGTTCCTGTCATTGTTTTAGGATGCAACTATTTTCATTGGAAAATAATTTCTTCAATATTCAGTCAATTTGTTGTTTAAATAATAGTTTCCAGAGCCCATAACAGTTCCTCCAGCTGCTTATCCTACCACACTTTTGGCACTGGAGTTGTGGTGCGTAAAATGGAAATGTTCATCGTCCACACTTTCTTCATGTGTTGCTGCATTGGTTGGTTCAAATTGTCAATTTGTGTTAAATTAACCAGGAAGTAGCCATGTTTTTTTTTTGCCATATCAGAACACCTAATTTACCAACATGCATCAGGAACCATGGTCTGTTGACGGCTCCTAAAAGACTCCACCTGTCACATTACTCCACCTGTGATAGATTTGACATACAGGCTTTATATATAAAGAACCATAACAGATGGCTCCCATACTGCTTGCTGGCCATGTTTTTTCAAATGAAAAAAATTTCATTGTGAAACAGAATAAATCCATTTCAGAGCCTAAATAATGAACAGCTTTGTCACTTGGGAGTTGGAGTCACTTCTCACAGAATAACGCTGGACTGACACACTGCTTACTCTCTCAGCCACAAGGCCCAGGATGCAGCGTCAATTTAAAGACAAAACGTCTATCGATTAGACACAAAAAGTGGAACCCTATCATTTTGTGGACAGGACCATCATCAAACTGTTTTTTTCTCTAGATTGAAAAAAATGCTGATTTGACAGATCTGTGCCAAGGTTAGACAGTGGATTAAGATTGAAGGCTGAACAGTCATGCAGTTGTAGTTTTGGCTCTGTGTTGCTGTGTATCTTATTGTTGTGATGCAACCAGAGCTGAGGAGACATAAGCTCTGACATGAGGAGCCCTGACCGACACTACAGGCAGAATGAGCACAGGCCACTTCTCTGCACTTCTCTCACTCTTAGTCCTCAAAGTAGGGAAGTAGAAAAGTCTTTGTCAATGTTCTGTATCTCTTTGTAGTTATTTTTGTCTTTTGTGGTCATTTTAAATCTCTAAGTGGTCGGTGTGGGTCTCTGTGATCAGTTTGTGTGGTCTTGTTTTGTGTATCTTTGTTGTCATATTGTGTTTCTCCTCCAATCCAAAAATACTCTTACATCTGAAAGTCATCTGAGTTTTAGGAAAAGCTCACAACTCTTATGAGCAAAGTATAAAAGTAGAAGCAGAACGATTACACCCCCATTGTTATTGAATATTGTGTTATTGATGTATAAGCAGTATGTTTTTGTTGGAATGGTTAATCTCTCGAAGTGCTTCATATTGTTTAGACTGATCATACATTACATAAAATCATAATCTTCAGTAAGTTTAATTGTGCAATTTAGCAGAGTAGAAGTAGGCCTATAAATTAAAAGACAAGTGCATCACATTTGTGTTTAACTGCAGCCCTCCAGTACATAGTTTCATTCCAACAGTTGAACCAGGCAAAATGTTGAATCTCTTCCTGTTTCCTTCACCAGAGGTCGTCCCGGGGTGAACCCATCAGCCACGATCCAGAGCTCATGCCTCAGTGGGAGACCAATGATGTGAAGCTAAGGTCATTTGATATCCAGAGGCAAAAGATGTGGATGTTAAATCAAGATATTTCAATGGGCCACACTGTTCCAGTTTTTACAGTTAATTACCCCCAAGTTTCCTCCTGTTTGTGAAAAAGAGGCATTTTCATCAAGATGTTGTATGAAGTACATGTAACATTTTGATTATTATTAATGCCTAATATTAGTCCTTATGTGTCCCATTCTTCAAACTATGTCCTCACACACTTCTCTACGAATACATTGTACAATGAGGAAATTAACTTGATCCATTCCACTCCACTCCAGTGCCTCCTATACTGTAATTTACACTACACACATCTATAATACTGGTTTATTTTTTCCTTTGTTGTGTTCCTTTTCTTTCTCTTTCCTTGTCCTGCCTCATATATTTCTTTGTGTTACATCACTCAATTTGCACCATTAACAATATTTCACAAACAAACGGAATGAAAACAAAACAATAACTGCAGCTTGGAATAACCTGATACAGTGCAGTAGTTGACATCTGAAACCTCATCAGGGTAATATAACCATAATCCAATGAGGAACAGACAAGGTTTTCATGCCATGCTAATGTAATCCTTATTTGACGTTTCTACTTTTACATTTCGGGCTCAAATTTAACATGTGTACAGCAGTTTGTTATCAAGGTTCAAGGTTTTTATTTATGTCCCCGTAGGCCAATTATTGTTGCAGCGAGTAAAAAGAACACAGATACAAGACACACAATTATGAGTGTTTGAGCACAAACATGATCCCCAAAATTAACTCTGATTTGAACATCATGAACGAGAATGAGAGTGAATCAATAAATTCATCCTTCCTCATGCTACAAGAAAGTGTGTAGCTCAGTGTTACTCAAAGCCTCAGTATGTAGTATTGGGGCTAAAATGTGACATGTGCGTTCAGATTCTAGATTGCAGCGCCAGAGAATTTTGACATAGATATGCATCACCTGTAACAACGACGCTGCTAAAAGAAAGAAAAAAAAGACGTGGGTCTCTGCTCTCCAGCCATTCAGCTGCAGCTCCACAGCTGTCAGAGGAGCCTCTGCTGTCCCTCTCTCTTCAGCCTGGTGTTTGGCTGCACTTTGTATAAAAACAGTTCAACATTGTAAGATCTAGCTGCTAATGCTGCTTAGCTGAGTATTTTATAACAGCAGAAAAAGATAAAAACAACTACATCAATCATCCTCCGGGCACAAGCCTAGTCACACACTAGACACTCAATAGAGCACTTGAGCTAAGTTTGTCCGCTGTCACGTACCGTATTCAAAGATGGCAATGCAACATGACAGCCTCCGGTGGGTGCACCGCCACCTATGTATTTGTAAACAACTTATTCTGAGCTACGAGACAGCTTTCATTTGTATGCGGTTGTGATTAGACTTCGGTAAATATGTATTTATGAAAGCAATATTTGATTTTTGCTACATACTATCCCTTTAAAGGACACAATCATTAAAACAGACTCTGCTTCATCTAGTCATACCTCCTGTTCAAACTGACCATTTGTCTTCTCCCTGATAGGAGACAAAATCTGCAAGTGTCTTTTTGTGCTATTCAAAAGTTTATGTGAAGAAAATATGTGGCCATGGCAATCTGAGTGAAACAAATGTCTTTTAAACTAACGGCCTTTTTTAAAAATGATATCTATGTGTTTGTGTTCCTTTTCTGCAGCAGTAGAGGGATAATAACAAAACAAAGGACATTTTGCAATAAAAAGGCTGAAAGTTTTGAAGATGTTTTATCATTGAAACCTCACGTCATCTTCAGATAAATGTTAAAGAATAAAGATTTTCACAAGAGAAAGGCACTTCATCACTCCTATTCAAAATACATTAACAAGGACTCTTTCAATGGTTTGAAGTTGAACAGGAGGAATGATTACAGCAAGAAAAACCGGTTTCAGTGGGAGCACTTGAAACAGAAGAGAGAAATTGTAAACATATCTGTAACAAAGCTTTTATAATAATCTGTAGCTATTCAGTAATTAAAAACACTCTTATTTGTATTGCTACATTCTGCTATCAATCATTTTTACAAAAGTTACACTACCCAATGAACCCATGTCCATACGATGAATGTGCATTTTCAATGTGAATATCATCCTCTGCCATTTCCTTGCACGCTCTCTTAGAAACATCCCAACTCTGTGTTTATGATATGCAGATAGATAACTAATCTCATCACAAATCAAGGCCAGGACACTGAGTCCACAGGAATGAACAGCCATGACCTCAGACACTTACAGTGTATATACAGTCAGTTTTACAAGAAGAAAGCTTTTTTTTTTTTTTTTGGCAGATTGGAACATTCAGATACCTAGCCCTCTAATAGATACTTAACATTAAATCTTCTTCGGTAATGTTGCATTTATGTAAAACATTCATACGATGGATTTACAAAGCTTATGATATGAGACAAACCATGTCAGAGCCTTTCCCCTCTCATCCTAACAAACCGTTTATTATTTTATCCAGAAACAATGTAAGAACAAAATATCACTCAACTGACACTGGCCTCATTTTCAACATTGCTCCTGGTATTTGTTTTGTTTGACTTTGCCACAATGATAAAGAATGATTAAGTAATGTGAATCAGTTATATTAACAGTTAAGGTGTAACATTATTGGGAATTTCTTCAAGAGGTACACAGCTGTCGGATTTGTCTTGCCAGTCAGTGATGCACCCATTAATGATCACCTTTTTTTTTCTTAGATTGATGAAAATAACCCTCTTCTACATGCGGAACAACTACAGTAATAACTACATGCAGCACAGTTTTTCTAACATTGTGTCCACTCATCCTGCTAGGCCTTGCATGCATGGCTGCCATGTCATAGCCTATGGCAAACAAGCAACACAACAAGAAATAGGTTTTACTACAGTATTACCCTCTGTAATAATCGTGATTATCTAACAGCCTTGGAGTGTATATACTTAAAAATATCATCAATGATAATCAATCAAAAGAAATAGCTGAACAAAAAGATAAAAACGCAAGAATATTGATGCATGTTATCAAGTGTTGCATAAGACGGGTGACATGGGCACTGATGCTGGAATAATTAGATATAGTATGCCTCACTTAGGCCGAATACTGTTGGTACTGTTCAAACAGCACCACCACAGGAGACTTTACATGATGTTCATTAGCAGTGATATGACTGGAGAATTTCCCACTCTGTATTTGTTATGTTTTGTTATTAGTTTGTATTTTGTCTCTGATAAATATAAACAATCTTAGCAATTCAAACAACTGAAGAGCGAAGGAGGGATAAAAACATTACTGCACCACTGTTGGCCTTTCATTTTCTGCATTCTGCTCAAAATATTTGTTTTAAACTAAACTATTTACAAACAATTCAGGGGAACAGGTCAATATTTAGTTGATGGAGTGGAAAACCAATGCAAGTCTAATGAGGGAGGTGGGACCAAATTAAAGCAAAGGTGTACTGAGAAAGAGAGGGAGAAAAAAAACTGTTCATAAATAAAGCAAATTACTTTACCTGTTGTGGGATCAAGGGCATGTGGAGAAAGCCCCTATATATGCTGTGAACACCGTTTTTGTCGTTTCTGTTACCCCGGGGGAAATGCCTACATTTACGAGTGACA
This sequence comes from Trachurus japonicus, assembly GCF_045865225.1. Classification (NCBI taxonomy): domain Eukaryota; kingdom Metazoa; phylum Chordata; class Actinopteri; order Carangiformes; family Carangidae; genus Trachurus; species Trachurus japonicus. Next base: position 20,158,566 of record NC_140907.1, read on the forward strand.
GTGAACGCAACATCAGTGGGTGTGGTTAGTATGGTCCAATGGGATGCAGCAGCCAGAGACACGTACAACAGACATGTCAGCCTCCAGCACAGAGAGCAGTTTGACGCTAACAGCCTGAATTCATCATGGTGAGTTTACTGAGAAATTAACTCGTTTTGTACACTGTAGAATAGATACATGCTACCATAAGCTTCATGCTAACTGCTGTTACTCGGTAACAGATAACTGGCAGCGCGGCTCACCGACTGGCAGGAAATAAATCAATACCATAAGTGTCTGGTTTTCACTGACAGCTGGCTCTTCCTCACTAACTTGTTTCCTCAGGTTGTTGTGAACTCACCTCCGTCCTCCACGGGGACCGTCCTCCGTGTCAGAGGCCGGCTGGAGCTCAGGTGTCAGCTGGACACCACGGACGGTAACTTACTGCACCTCTTCACCACAACATCCTGTACATGAACCCAGGCCTGAATAACATTGTTAGAGGAATATTCAAATCTGACATTCAAGTAAAACTGCCAACACAACTATCTGGAAATACTGGATATTACAAGTCGAAGTCCTGCATGAAGAAGTGGATAAATACAGCAGTGCCACAAGTAAACTACTTACAAGTATTAGAAGAGCACTAGTCTGAAATCTCTGAAGTTATGTCTGACATAATTTAGATTTATTGTAGATCCCTGCTACAGTAATGCATCAGACATGTCCCAACCAGACTTGATCTCTTAATGTAACTGGTTGCTGTCTAGTCTTCTTCGCAGCAGTGATATTTGAACGTCTCTTTTCGAAAACCATGACCTGTAATGTGCTGTTAAATCACCGTCCACTCCCTTATGGAGGCTCTCCACAGGATGTCAGAACCTGCATGCAGGGATTTGCTCTCATTACGTGTGCTGATGTTGGGATATTAGTCCTGGCCTGTTGTTGTGAGTGTTACTTTTCATTGTTGGATGGAGTTAAGGTTCGGGCTCTGTGCGGGTCCACTAAGTTAAACATTTCTTTAATGGCCTGGTTTTGTGCACAAGGGTGTTGGGTTGTATTGAAACAAGAAGTATCTGCATCAGTACCGTTCCATCAAAGTCAAAGGCACTTACCACTGTCTATATATAACTGTGCTACAGTGTTAAGATTTCCCTTAAAACTCGTGGAGCCGATCCAAAAGTACAGAGAAGCATGTGGACAGTAATGTTCATGTTTTTCACAGTAATAATTAATGTGGACTGTTTTTCTGTGCTTCTCTGTCAGTTTCTCTGATGCACAAGGTGATCTCAGGAACATTTGCGACCCTACGCTCTCAGGTGAAATCAGAATCCTGCGTTTTCACTGTCTGCGACAGTCCTGTTATTATATGGCCAAACAAAGGTGTTACTGCAACACCTGAAGAAGTAACACCAAACACCCTCTGTGAAGATATACATCAGTGGATACAGTGAGTGAACACAAAAGCTTTGTTGATCTGCAGACCAGACATTGCTTTTTTTTTTTCCTGGGTAGTTGAATAATTCATATTTTTAATGACTTCAGGACAGATGATCAGGAGAACTTTGGCAGAAAATCTGGAAAAAAGAAAAGCAAAAAAGGTTTGGCAATGGTGAGTTTCTAATGTGGAGATGGATGTGGTAGTTTGGGTAGTAACTGGGGGTCAGCAATGCTGCTTGAACAGCACAACTTAATAATTCATCATAAGCATGAGAAGGAATTCACTACCTACAGTAACTGAGTGGTTTTCCACACAAAGTATAGTACAAGTATAACCTAATCTATTAGCAATGATGTATCTTAATGTTGTGTATTGTGTGTTTCTGTGTAAATGTGTCATTCAGAGTGTCATAAACCTTCACCTGATGATGGACATGACAAATCCAGGCCCTCTCTTGGCTCCCGTCCTCGGCAGAAGTCTCCAGAACTCCCACTTCCTGTCTACGACTCTTCCCATGGACTGTGTTGTCCAAACCAGATGCAATGACACAATCAAGAAGTACGTCTTCTTATTTCAAAATAAAGTCTCTTAACTTAGTCTATCAGTGTTAAAGTAGTCATGGAGTCGCACTACCAGGATAAAATGCATCTCTCACACTATGAATGTTTTTTTTATTCTGGTGCTGCAGTGCCTGTGAGCGCCTGGTGGAGGAGCTAACTCATCAGCTGTGTGAGATGGAGAAAGTGACCTTGCAACACATGAAAGGGACAACGCTGCTGGTCCCTGAGCCCCTCCACTTTATACTTCCAGAGCCAAAAGGACTAGTGACCGTGGTTTACCCAGCAGGAGTGCCTGACAGCCAACTAGAGACACAGCGTAAGGTACGAACCACAGACTGAGCTTCTTTAAAAACCAAATGAACTGGCACACCACATGCAAATCTGCTGATTTTTATCACATTTTTATCAGTCATTGATCAGAATTGATAGCAATTATCCTATAGCTTTATCCAACAAAACATGGTTCCAGTTTCTTTTATGTGAATGATAAACTACTATTCATTTTTCTCAAAACTTCTATTTGTAGGAATTGCATCTACACTATGAACTACCAGATGTCAGGCCGTATTTCAGAAGATCCAATGCGTACCACTTTCCCAATGAGCCGTACCGAGACGGTTATCTCCGAAACCCTCATCTGGTGCTCACACATCCTACCCTGGAGGATGGAAAGGTCGGTCTAATCACCATGTTAGGGTCTATTACACGTGGCTCTTGAAGATGTATTCTGAGATCTACTCAAGGAATGTGCAAAGAAAATTAACATTGATTTGTCCGTCCTGTGTTACTTTTTTTTTTCAAGGTGTACTTGGTCCAGGGGATCTACAGCTATCACCACTACATGCAGGACCGTATGGATGACAATGGATGGGGCTGCGCTTACCGCTCCCTGCAGACCATCTGCTCCTGGTTCCAACAGCAGGGCTATGTAGAGCGGTCAGTGCCCACCCACAAAGAGATCCAACAGGTAGTACTCCTGTTAATATGTTCACAATACAAAATATGTGATGGTATTTGTTTAGTTTAAACTTTTTTTTTTTTACATCGGTAACATCCAAAATGCCTGCCTCTATCTGGGTCACTATTTTCCAGGCGTTAGTGGAGGTTGGAGACAAGCAGAAATCCTTTGTAGGATCCCGTCAGTGGATCGGATCCATTGAAGTTCAGGCTGTTCTGAACCAGCTGCTTGGTGTCACTTCCAAGATCATGTTTGTGAGGTCTGACCACATATCTGATAGCACCTTGTGTATGAAAATATTTCTGTGGAGGTTCTGGATTTAGTTGTTGGCTCATCTCTGTTCTTTTCAGTCAAGGGTCCGAGTTGGGATCCAAAGGCAGGGAACTCGCCAACCACTTCCTGACTGAAGGGACTCCAATCATGATTGGTGAGCTGTGTGTCAAACAGTTATTACCGGTACATGCATTTGGGCTTGAATTCAACTTCACCAGGTTTCACTCACCTTAAAACCTTTAGATTTAACTGCAGCAACGTTGGTCCATATATCTTTAAATTAGATTACGGTACACACAAGTTTTACTTAAAACTATAGCTAGACCTACAGATTACAGCAAAATGTAATTGAACATAATCTATGATCCAGATAGTAGAATACATCCTAATCGATCTAACCATCACAGGATTTCAATTATCTTTGCCCAGTCTCACAATGTTATTTTAAATTTTTGTTAATTTTTCATTAGCAGCATTTGTAAACACAGGACACATCATAAACATTATTGCGTGCCGTATTTTATATCTCTGATTGCTGTAATGAACTGGACATATTAGGTATGGCACACAAAGCGCTACAAATCTCAATTCCTAATCAAAATCACAAGTTTGTTGAAATTTTGTCATGTGTTGCAGGAGGGGGAGTTTTAGCTCACACTATTTTAGGTGTAGCATGGAGTGAGACCACCGGACAGATCCGCTATCTCATCCTTGATCCACATTACACAGGAGCAGAGGACCTACAGGTCATCACAGACAAGGTGACCGTCACATGCATCCACACTGGCTGCACTGTTCAACTGTAATGTAAATCTGTTCAGATACAGTGTTGACCTTGTGTGTATTGTATCTCTCTCAGGGCTGGTGTGGCTGGAAAGGACCAGAGTTTTGGGATCAAACTGCATATTATAATCTCTGTTTGCCTCAGAAGCCAAAGGTCATCTGAGCTCTCAGTCGGTCATTGTTTGAGATCAGCAAAACATATGAAAACTATAATCAATTAGTGTCCAATTTACTCTTTACTCTTGGTAGTCCCTACATACATTCTTATAATTTTGGCAACAAAGACAGCTATATGTACATAATGTTGATATTAAATTGAGAAACTAACCATGTCTGTACTTTCTGTACTTGGTTTTATTTAATATGACAAAGATTGGTAAATGCATACTTATGAGGCTCATTTTATTTTGAGGAGAAACACAAAGTATCAACATCGAAAGCATTTGGTCAGTGCTTTATATCAGTTGACAAACGAACCCATGATGACTGATGGCCGCTCTGATTGATATAAACACAGACAGAAGGACTTTTCTTCAGCTGTGCCATGTGCCTACTTTACAATTTGTACATTTACAAACGATTAAACTGTGCAGCCTGTATTAGGGGAAATAAAGGTGGAGAAGAACCTATACTCATCCTGTAACTTATATATTGCAAGGTAATGCATTACAGTAATTCTTATTTTACTCTATTCACTCTTGGTCCCTCTATAAACCAAAAAATAATTGCTACCTGGACTCTAGTTTTCACAACTAGAGTCAGATGGATGCCTCTCACCAGTGGACATAAAGATTTTATTTATTTTTTATTGTTTTACTTTTGTCACTCTGCGGGAGTTTTTCTTTATCCATGGGTTGATTGTATGACTATGGGACTGCCGCAGCAGTAGTCCCATTCAGTCCCCATCTCTACCCATCCTGCATTGGCATGTAAATTCAATGACAGTGACCAGACACAGGTTTATACGATAGATTCCCCCTAGTACCATTATCCTAGGACATCGGCATTTCATTAGTGTGTGTCACATCTAGGTCTAAATATGTTATTAAGAGAAAACCCGTGACAAATTGTAATTTCAGGGGACGCGCCTCCAGATAATCCCTTTTCTTGTTAATGGAGATGCACTAGGGGGAGCAGTTACTTTGGCATAATAGATACCCAAGGAAAAAACTAAATGACCTCCCCTGTATTCCTCTGTCTACTGCCTCTTTTCCTCAGTATGTTTAATAGATTTAAATTTGTGCCTTTGACTGCAAGAACAAATCACTGCAGTCTAAAGTTTTGTAGCTTTGTGTAGTAGCCACATTGTGTTTAATATGCTGATGCCTGTCAACCCAAGAATTAGAAAAAAATAAACAATAGAACATCACATGAAAAGAAATATACACATTATGGTTGGTAAACTTTATTCACCTAATTGACTCATGGTGTTGTAATTCACAGATATGTATGTGCACTCAGCTGTAACATTTCATGTCTTAAAAGACCAAACTCTCACTTCAGAGCAATCTTTTCTCATTTCTCTAGTTGGTGCTCAAGTCCAAAAATGTTTACACAAAATATTTAGAAAATAGGATGTCGCCTAAATCAATAACTTTTCATTCAGTGCCATTGATCAGTGGTTAAATAGGATATCACTAAGTCGGTTGTCTGTCTGTTTTTTTTTTTACAGTCTATGGTTGTCACACTTTTTCTTTTTTTTTCTTTTTTTGTTTTTCTTTCATTCATTTCATAATTAGGTTTTTGTTTTTTTGTTTTTTTTTAATTAGGTTTTTGTTTGTTTATTTCTAGCATTTCTAGCCGTGCGGACCGACGTCATGACGCTGCCGCACAGAAACCGTTGCCAGGAAGTGACGTAGCGCAGTTACTAGGCACCGTGTCACGCTCACGGCATCCAGCTGTAGTTACCGATAAAAGAAGAATTTGCTCTTAATAAGCATGTGTTCTTTGTTTGTTCGTCCTCTAAGAGAAAGACACCTTCTCTAAAGAAGTAAATACACCTCTGTCGTGAGTCATCGTTTGTCGTGCGACCCTTCGTGAGGTAAGATGTCGTTGCAGTGCAGCTAAAGTTAGCTAACCTGAACGTATAGTTGCAGTAAGTTGGGCTACCCGGCTGTCAAACTAAATAGAAAGTATGCGTTGCTGCTTTGCTTTTGTCGTCATTAAAGCGTAAATCTCGTGTGGAGAAGAGTGTCTTTATCGACTGTAATTTATCATTCGATGGCTGGTTTGTCCAGTTCCCATGCTAAATTTGCTTGCAATCCTGTAGCCGTACGCCTTAAGTATTTAAATATATGATGCAACTAACAACGATGTATGTTATTAGTCTTACCAGACTCAACTTAATAATAACCCGTGCGTGTGACTCGTCAACTACAAATGATGCACAGCAGTCTACACTGTCATGCATTTTTGCTGACCACTTTCAAATGTGTGTTAAAGACTTTCGTGCGTCAGGGTTTGATTTAATCCAACAGCCATTGGTTTCCAAAATGCCTTTGCCTAAGAGATAGCAAAGAAGATTAACTTTGTATTAATCAACACATTGGTTAATCTAGTGATGTATTTAATGTGTCACAAAGAACACAGACATGCATAACATCTGGATCGGTTTTGGGGATGTTATTTTATTGTTGTCAGACAATGTATAATATTGTATACTGTATTGTATAATGTGATATTTTTTCTTAAACCATTAAATGATCTGAAACCGTCCTACAGGTTCAGTGTACAAGGGCAGACTGTCATGTTCAACCCTGGTGAACTCGAAGGTGAAGTGGACCATTCTTTTTTTGATAGTGACTGTGATGATGATGGAGTCAGCAGAGATAGAGGGAAAAAGTTGGAGAGCACACCAGCACACGAGAGACTTCATGCAACACAGACTGAAAAAACAAAAGGCGGTTTGTCCCCAAGGACAGCTGAGAGAAAACAACACCTAAAGCAAATGGACAACAACAGAAGCAAAGTGGAAAGGAAAGAGAATAGCGACCAGGCAAAGGAAGGAGAGAGGTGCAGGGCATCCCATGTATCATCTGTTGCCTCTATGTCAGATAGAGTGATCGATAATAGCAGCGATAGTGAGGATGATTACAATTTGCACTCTAAAAGGTCCAGTGGGACCTTTATGGCTTTGTTGGCTAAGGGCAGAGAGACACGTGATATGGATGTGTACAACCAAAGCTCCAATGAGACTGAAGAAGAGGCAGAACTGCCTGCTGCCAAGCATTCAGGCCCAAAAAGAAGGAATAAACAATCTCCTAAAAAACTGATTAGAAATTTGCGCATGCGAAGTCCGCTCCCCTCTTCAACCAAGGTCAGTGTAGACACAGACACAGAAAGCTCCTCAAGCAGTATCAGTGGGAGAAGCAGTTTAGATTCCCCCACTCCTTACAAACCCAAGGAATCTTCTTTATCCCCTGGAGGGAGAAGGGCCAGAGTACGCTCAGCGGGATCTCGGGATTCAGAGGAGTCAGATGACTCAGTGACAGATGTGAGCCCCCTTTCCTCTCCTGACATCAGCCCTCTGCAGTCGCTGGACCTGAACCACACAGAGAGTGAAGAGGGAGGCCTGAAAGAGCAGCAGCAGCATGAGAGTGTGCCCTCCAGTGGCCTCAGCAACAGACATCATGATGAGGACTCAGAACACGACTTGGATGAATGTGAGTAAAGCTGTGGCAACAGTGGCACGTTATTTTTATGCCTTTTCTCTGTGCCAGTGGTTCCAAGAGTTTAGAAATTAAAGTACTCATTATTTTAAACAAAAATACATACAATTAAATTTAGATTGTAAAAAGTTAAAACGATGAAGTCAGGAAAAATAAACCTATTGAGGAGTTGCAATTCCTAGATTGCCAACCAGTGCCCCAGACTGGAACTGCTTGTTTAGATGAGTGTGTTATTTATTTATTTTTTATTTATTGTGTCATGCACACACAAGTGTCCAGCACAAACTTGTAAGACATTGCCAATGTAATGTTTGTAAGAGATATAAACCAGTTCTTATATATATATAACAGAATTACAGTGTAAATAATACACAACTTTGTTTTCTGTATCAAGCTGAGTTGATATAACTTGCCACAAAACTGTTCTTTTCATTAAACACAGCTTGAGTCTTGTAAACATCCATCCAGAAGAGCTCACACACTCACTAAAAACATAAATAAGTAACAACCAATACACTCTCACTTCAAGCTCATCTAAATCACACAGCGAATGTTCGATGAGATCACTGATTCTGTCATTTTGAATAGTTAATGATGATGTACCTGAATACCACTGTGCAGAGACGCCTTCCACACCTTTGTTTGTGTTTGGGTCGATACCTAACTGCAACTGACCACCTTTCTTCTACTGTACACCAGGAACAATGTACATTGAACACATTTAGTGCACTGCACATTACTACATTTAGGGATATGGCTCAAGGATAGGCCATTTTAGATTTTAGATTTTGTTTTTCATTCATTTATTTTATACTGTACCAACAAAGAAACCCACCTCATTTGATTTGCTCCTCAAATAAATGTTGCAAATGTTAGGTAAAACACAATAACTCAGCAACTGTTGTCCTCATCAATCAGGCTCTGTGAGTTCGAGGAGTCAGCTTGAGGGTGAACTGTTTTTCCACTGTCCTGGAGGGAAAAACAGAAAGAACTACTCATTCACCAATGATGAGGTCAGGCGCATCGATCGAGAGAACCAGCGACTTCTGCGGGAGCTGTCGCGCCTTTCTCCCGGGCCCAGACCAGGAAGTGTGGCTGGGAAGAAAGCCAATATGGCTGGTAACTCGCCTCTCACTCGCCTCTCCCACAGCGCACGCAACAGGCAGCGGGAACAACAACGCATCGAGAGGGAGAACCTGGTGAGTTTTGATGTTGTGTGAGATTTTTTGAGCTTTTCATGCCTTTATTTGATAGTATAGTTGAGAGAGACAGTAAACGGGGAGGCAGAGAGGGGGATTGACATGCAGGAAAGGGCCACCTGATGCGGGATTCGAACTGGGGCCACCTACAGCGAAGACTTTAACCTCAACACATGGAGCACCTGCTTTACCTTCTGCGCCACTTGGTGCCCATTGTGAGATTATTTTTAATGTGTCTGGTTATGTTTGTTATATTTCTCTGTCCATTTTCTATATCTCGGTATGTTTTTTTTTTCTTTTTTCTTTTTTCTTTTTCTCTTGTCATGAAAAAGTCATTACACTACTATTAGTAAACAATGGCAAAGTGCCAAACAATCTTAGAATATATACTGCTTAAAATATAATAATTGATTAAGTTAGTGTTGGGTATACTGATGTTACTTTGTCCCTAAAAATTGCGCTTTCTCATTTGTGTAATTGATCTGCCTAAACTGACAGTGAAATACTGGTTGCAGCCGCCTCCAGCTTATTGAATATTCTCATCTCCTTTAACTTTATGTTCTTTCATTTGTGAAACATAATGATTTAATCTCAAAGACAGTGTCAACAATGTTTTTACATGACGACGCAATCCACTGGACTATGTTACTGCCTCAGTAACTTCCTCCAAAATATGAAAGCATGTCAGCGCATCACCTACTGTACTGACTACTGATGTAGTTTTAGTGAAATGTCTTTGTCAGTGGTTTTAGTCAACGGAGAGAATCTGTTTAAGAACTTAAAGTCATTATTCTCAGAACTTTCCTTATGTACAGTCAGTGTATGCACATATTTGTGTAGCTCTGGGCTCTATGTGCATCACAGCATTATTTTGTGCTTGTGTGTTACATTACAATGTAAAGAAACATAGATACACATAGATATGTTTAAGGATACTAGTTCGACAGACAGATAGTAGCCTGTTGGGATGGTGTCAGTCCGAGTGTCACCCCTGAAAGCAGACACTGGACTGGAACAGATGGCAGCAGGTGGGAAGCTAGTAGCAGCAGCAGCAGCAGCACCACAGCGTGCCATTAAAAGACAGTTCAGCCTCTACAGCTTCAGCCTCTGCTTGACCACACACTGATGAAAATGCAGCAGTTTTAATAAATGATTCTGAAAATTACAATTGGATTAACAGAAGAAAACTGGAGCTGGGTGACAGCAGCAGGCTGTCACTGTTACTAAGTGAAAGCTGGAAACTTTCTTTTGACACTCATATTCCTTAGTATTGCAGAGAAAACAACTTTTGTTTTTGATTTTGTTATCAGAGGTTATGTCCCAGTCAGTTTCAGTGCTCAGTTCACCCCCTCTCTCTCCGTGTCGTTGGGGGTGCGGTTCCCTCTCTCTATTCTTAGAGTAGACTAAGTAATTGAATCTGCCGTGTGATCGGTGTGTCCACCCCACACATCGCACATGCACCCCATTTGTCCTGCACAAGTGGAACTAGTTGTACCATGTTTTTTCAATTTGGGTCATTTACACAATGTACTATTTTCTTTCCAAGAAGTGATCATAAGGTTTTTAGGTTTTAAATTATTCACTCTTTGGAAGAGCAGTAGGTGAACCAATTTTGGCTGCAGTTACTCTAGACGTCAGTAGTGCCTTTTTATGACCTCTGGAGAATTTGTGAACTTTAGAGGAACAATCCCTTTACTACTGAGCTTTTCGCTAGTTGCCTTGCTTCATATGGAGTTTTTGCTTTCTGGCAGATTTGTGCGCAGCATGCATGTGGTAGTGTGACTGCATATTGTATATGACATTCAGCCACTTGCCTACACTGTTTTGCTCCATGCTGTGTGGCTGTGGATCATGTGAAGCACCAGACACTTTTCTGTTTTCACAAGATAATTGGGAAATTTAGAAAGTGTTTCATCTCTGATTTTTGTTTTGTTTTTTATTGTGTGTGTGTGTTACATATCTTTTTTGGGGATACAGTAAATAGTGAATTGCATGATGAGTCAAGTCACTAGATGAAATTTCGCATTGAGATCGTTTTTCTGTGGGTCTGCTGTTTTGGACATTTAGGCTTTCTGGCTAAAGCCAGGAATAACACACAGTCACTGAGGACTTTGGACTCACTGGAGACTTTTGTCTTAAGCACAAACAGTATTATGCAAGAGTTTCAGGCACTAACCAAGAGTAAAGTTGGAATCCTTTCAAAATCAAAATTAATAGTTTGGATTTATCAGTCCACAAAGCAGTAAACATCTCAGAGACTCTGGCACTGTCCCTCTGTTGATTTAGGCTATCTCTGTGTCATCTGCATCTTTTATGATCCTAGACAGAATCTAGACATCAATAGTGCTGTGTACTGAAGCACTCTATACTCAAAATTAAATGCATTATTGATAGCTTTACCAAGGATGGGTGAATTGACCTGTCGTTTTTTTTTCTGTCTCTTTTAGAGTTGAATGTGACTGAATAATATGTCTTGGAATGGGTTCTTAAAAATGTGAGTGAACTTTTCCTACAGGCTTTCCTGAAGAGATTGGAGTCTGTGAAGCCTACACCTGGCCTGAGGCGCTCAGAGCAAATGGCAGACTACCAGCGCCACGCGGGATACCAGGGAGCTCCTTCATACACCATCGATGGATCCACAGCAAAGCAAATGCAAAAGAGGCTTTCCAGCAGGATAGACTCCGGTAATTTCCAGTTGCAAAACACTTTTTTAATTCATGTATGTACACTAAATAAGATCACAGCATGGTGACTGAATACCTGCTCGTACAAGGTCTTCAGCCACACAGTATGTAACATAGACTGAATAACGAGCGTGTCTTTGTGTCCGTCTTTCCGCTCATTTATTTTATATGTACAATGACATCAGCTTGTAGACAAACCCACTTATGACATCATAGCTGCACAGCATGAAAACACACCTGTGCACCCAACCCTCAGTGAGAGTTTTGATTTCACAAGAGCACCAACAGAAGTGTGTGCAGTCATTTTGCTGCAGGTTGGTGGTGTTTGAATGTGAGGATTTAATCAAAGTAAACAAAGAGGATCAGTGTGGCACTGAGCTGTGTAGCCCTACTCAGATTGGAAGCATATTTTATCACTCAGCTGACCTGCTGCCTTCAGAGGGAAACAGACGCTTAACTACAGTAAAAGATGGAGAAAACTTTCTGGCAGCATAAAGCAGCTGCACATGACTGATACTGGTAAGAAACCCACTAATTCATAGATCAGTTGTGATTCACTGATGTTTCTTATCACATTCAACCATTAAAGCATTTTTGGTAATGCGTTTATATTATTTGGTGTGGGGTTTTTTTTTTCTTGCATTATTGCTTTCTGAAATTAATCTATTTTCTGGATTCAAGAGTCAAACTCTAACATGTTTCCCAGTAGCACAATCCAAGGAGGGGGGGAAGATGTCTATTGACGATTGAACACAATTTTGCTTGCATCTATGTGTGTTTGTGTTTAGTTTACCAGCACTATACCTGTTTGTTTTTTCTGAAATTTAAATAAAATATTCCAAAATGTGTAGCATCTGCTTTAAATATGAGATGGTCAGTCTGAAGTTTTAGTATTAATGTGTCTCTGTTGTCCACACCAGCAGGTCCCAGGTCTGTCAGCTCCATCCAGCACAGCTCCAGGGCGGTCTCCACCACAGCAGACCCCAGCAGTGCACCTGTGCCCAGGTCAAAAAAGCTGAGTGCAGCCCGACCAGCTTGGTGCTAAGAAAGGTGTTCAAGGTACATAGTGCAGCATATATTGAATTCACTTTTACAGCCAATCGGGCAAGGTAATTCATTATAAAGAAGATAAAGATATTTTTTCCTCAATGCTGTTTTATGACAAATCATGCACAGGGCTCAAAGCTATTGTAATGCTCTTAAATAGTTCAACTGTGGCTTCTGAGTACAGCACTTACTCACTCTAACAGTTAGCTTTGCTGTATTTTTGAGGAAAATGTTGCCTTTCTCCAACATTTGCATTAATTAAGTAATTTATTGTTTACTATTTCATTAAGTGATGCTTCAAATAAATATTTTTTATTTTAAATCTGCAGAATTTGTTTGCTGCCATCTCTTTCATTTGTACAATTTAAGATGCAATAAAAATTATCTTTTTTAATTAAAAAAACATTTGAGAGTTCACTTTTGGTGTACTGTGTTTGCTTTTTACAAATTTAAAAATGGATTGGTGGACATGGTATTTCTGATAATAAAATACCCATGTAACCGTTTTGACAAATGTCATACAAAAGTGAGATGATTGTTCAAATTTTAGGGGGTTGGAAGAGAGCCTGTACATTTAACTACTCATGACATTATCGTGACCAAACAGACTGGGGTACAAGCCTTTCTGCTACTTCTTGCTTGATGTCTATTATCAACATCACAGATGTCATCCTTCCATTGTGGATATTTTAACAATATCCTGCTGTATTTTGATTGTTTGGGGTCCTAACACTTTGACATGTAACAGTAGGAAAATCACTGGTGTCGTGATGTCTAAATGTACTTAGCTGCCTGCTTCCATCTCTCCTGATGTTGTACATGCTGCTTCACTGTCATGTCTTACTGAATAGAACAGCATCATTGCTAATGTTGGTAGTGACAACTGTGTCTATCCTAGTATGACATGTAAAAATGTCTGCTGTGGAAAAAGACCTGCTTAACCGCAGATGACTGGTTAGTGGTTACCATGACAACAGAGCATGCATCAAAAAAGGCTGGATTATTAGACTAATAAATCTTTATTCTTAATAAAACAATGTAAGAGGTGCGATACATGGGTCAGAGTGGTCATAAGATAACAACACATGGGCCTCAGCAACTGCTTTACAAACTGACTAACATGAGGAGCATATGGCAGGTAGTGATGTCATCCTTTGCATCAACACATCATCTCCACTGAACCACTGGCTTGACTTTGCAACACTGAAAGTTTGTGCCTTTCGGCACGTCGTAGATGGGATATATACAGATTTCTGAGGAGGCATGTTAACCCAGCTCAAGTTAACTTTCATTCCCTGGGCTGTTGCTGAAGAGCACATGCCCACACTGTACTTCACCACAAGCTGTTATCACTCTATCACAAGAATTAAGACTTAAACAAAGCGAAGGGTTTCCTTAGGGACGGGGAGATTAGAAAGTTTAGTGTGTGAACTTCTTGATCTCGTCATACAGCACCAACACAAAGGCACCGCCCGCGCCTCTGATCACATTGGACCAAGCACCCTTGAAGAAAGCTTTTCCTCCTTCGTCCTTCATGATCTTCTTCCAGCAGTCGAGTGTGCCCTTGTACATGATATCCGCTGTGGAAATAGAGAGATAGATGGTGATGCCATGGTCACATGTCTAAAACGCGCAATTAAACTAGTCAAATTCATCACTTCAAAGAAGGGACTGGTGCTCACCTCCTTTGCGTCCAGACTGCATCATCATACGACGTCTGACGGTGTCGAAGGGGTATGAGACAAGACCAGCTGCAGCGGTGACGGTCTGGGCGATCATCCAGGTCACGATGATGTGCGTGTTCTTGGGATCTGGCAGCATACCTGTGTGAGGAGGGAGTCAACGTGAGCATACACGTACTGTGCGTAACGATAAACGGAAGTTAAAATCACGTCGGACAGATGCGCTGACCTTTAGCTGTGTCGAAGCAGCCGAAGTAGGCCGCTCTGTAGATGATGATTCCCTGAACTGACACGTTGAAACCGAGGTAAAGACCCTTGAGGCCATCGGTCTTGAAGATCTTGCTGATGCAGTTTCCAAGGCCGGTGAACTCTCTCTCAGCTGTGCCCTTACCGATGTCGGCAGCGAGTCTTGTTCTGGCGAAGTCAAGAGGGTAGACGAAGCAGAGGGAGGTCGCACCGGCGGCGCCACCAGATGCCAAGTTGCCAGCGAAGTAACGCCAGAACTGTGTTTTTTGATCCACTCCGCCGAGGAAGATCTTCTTGTACTTGTCTTTGAAGGCGAAGTTCAGGGCTTGGGTGGGGAAGTAACGGATCACATTGGCCAGGTTGCCTCTCCAGAAGGAAATGAAGCCCTGTTCCTTCGGGATCCTGTACACACAGTCCATGATTCCCTTGTACTGCATATCAGCGGTGATCTGTTTGCTGGCATGTTGGACCTACAAATAACACAAAAGCATAAAAGTTAATTTACCAAAAAAAAGAAAGAATGAAAGAAATGTGGTGTGAATGGGGCTCTAGTGAAATTGAGCGCAGAGGAACTCCCCCATCCCCAATTTCATATGAACAACAGAATATTTTTTATTACGTTTTGTATTTACACAGTCTTAGTCGACATTTCATGATCTCAGTCATTATGCACTGTAGTTACAGCAGCAACCTCTAGGCACTCTCATGTCACTTGAGAATCTGCTGTGTATTAGATTACACACTCCCAAGTTAAATTTAGCAATTCACTTACACTAAATATTACGGCGGTCATCGGTTGTAATGGGTTAATAATTAACTTAATAAACGTACAAACAGCACCGTATTCTTTTATCATGGCTGTTTTACTTTAACACCCGACTCTCGCCATCAACATCACCATCACGGCTGCAACATTGCGCAGTGCGTAAAACCATCTCCACTTGAACTCTGGACCTCTCACGTGCCCCTTGACATTACGCACCAGATCAAGTGAACCCCCTCGGTGCACTAATAGACTTTCTTTCAGTAAAACAAATCACACTTTTACATTTTGCTATTTGGTTTATCAGCTATCCAGAGTTTTACGCACACTTTTACGCACAAACCAGTGGACATGCAGTCATGCTCATTTTACCTGAAGCAACAACTTGACTCTCTCAATGGGAGCGACAGCTGTTTTGGAGATGGCAGCGGCGATACCACCGGCCAAAAAGTCCTTCATGAAACTAACCACCGCGTCCGACATGGTTGGATGTTTCTTGTGCAAACCTGAGCCCCTTGAATGTTCCAAACCTCACCAAGGTCCTCAAAGAAACCCAACGCCCCTTCAAGTGGCAGAGGCTCCTCCATCTGTCCTAATATATCCGCGCCAATTATCGCGAGAATTTTGAGTGATGGATTTGCATTCTGTCAAACAGATAAGCGAGGTTGGATAAATATCCGAGGTTGAAGGTCAAGACGTGCGCCATGTTCATCTCCAATGCCATGTCCAAGCCGGGGACGTTTAAAGGACACAATCTGTGTAGTTTGATTACAATGAAAACAAAAACTACTTAATACGATAATCTAATCCGCATCATGGTGATTAAAAATTAATGCTGCTGTTGATCATCTTTCTCATCCATGAACCAAACATACATTACCGAGGTCAACTGAGTTTCCCAAATCTTCCAAATGAAATGAAGACAAAAAGACGTCCATCTAGACGTGAATCAACAAAGATTTTTATATTTTTAAAGTCATTTGTAATGTACAGACCTTTTACATATTTCTCAGCAAAGTTTGATATGACTGACAGTTAGACCAAAGTGATTTCCTTCAATGTTTCCTTCAGTGTTTTACACTTATTATTAAAGGCAACGCAAACGTATAAATCCAATTTTCATTCATTCAAGCAGGCATGTCACCTCAAGTCGAAAAATAACCTGTTTGTTCTGGGTCAAAGGTCATATGTATGGGCAACTTTTTTCTGGTAAGGAAAATAAGATGAAAGGATTCAGATCAGTCCACACTTACAGCTTCCCCATGATTTAATTAATTACAGGCGTAATTAGTTTGATTTTATACATTTCTCTTCCTATCAGCACATGCACAGTTTTGCTGCACATCCATTTTTGGCACCTGTTGGAAACCTGCGTCAGTCATCAGAGAAGACAGAGTGAGAAGGAAAAACATTTTTTATTTCAAAGCGATCATGGCTTTGTAAAACA
This sequence comes from Trachurus japonicus, assembly GCF_045865225.1. Lineage (NCBI taxonomy): Eukaryota > Metazoa > Chordata > Actinopteri > Carangiformes > Carangidae > Trachurus > Trachurus japonicus. The sequence goes on from NC_140907.1 coordinate 20,175,296, forward strand.
TGTCTCATAGATATGGTACATTTTGTTGTGAAATATTGTACCGGGAATCTGATTCTGACGGACTTCAGAGGTGAGCTATCACAAGGTCTGAGATGAAAACGCAATTTGATCCAAACTGGCAAACCGGCCAACTTGGCCTGGTTTTGTTCCACTGAGGAGACGTTGGACATAACGTACTACAGCGCCCAGCCCGCCAGTAATTCATTCATATAATTAGGCTACACTATATGCGGTTTTTAGTTGGTTGTCAAGATTTATTTTTAATATTATTTTCTATTTTTTATTTTTTAACCACAACAGGTCATTCATTGAACGTGTACACAAACATATCAGACATTGACGTGTCAAAATAAGTCTACAGCAAATAAATAAATAATTTGGTAAACAGCTTTTCAATTTCTCAAAAACTTAAACCAAACTACATTTGAAATACAATCAAATAGGTGAAGCTGTTAACGTTTCAGAAGTTTCATCCTCCCGGGTTTCTCCTCAGGACTTTTACTACCTCCATGTGGCCACACGGTGGCGGCCTTTGACTGCCTGACTTCATGGGTAAACTTCACAAAGATGTTTCCTAACGGGTAAACATCAAACTAAAATCAGTGTTAAAGCAACAGCCTGGATTGACCAAAGTTATGTAAAATGAAATACAAAACAACCCCTAACCCTAACACACACACAACAAACAAGCAACTAAGATGTGATGCATTAACTTCATCTTATGGACTGATACAGGCAGTTAAAAACAAAGGATATAAGTAAAAGACAAATATCTTATGGACACTTAAAAGCCAAATGAAAATGTTGGTTTTAAACTAATAAACTCAATTCGGGTAGACCATTAATTGCTATAGCAGTAATTAGTATAGTATATATTTCATAATTATATCTAAATAATTGTTTAGGGAATTTAACTATTTTGTATCCTATTGTTAAAATAATGAAAACAACTTTTCCGTCTTAATCTCCACAGATTGAACTGTGGTAAATCTTGACTGCAGATCCTCTAATCTCCACGCTGTTCTGTTGTGTTGTCTCTCTAGACTGTTCAGTGGGTGGCACTAGAGAGCTGCTTTATAGTCAAGAGCATCATTAACCTCCCAAATGTGTTACCCAGTGAAACAGGTGCTTTTATTTTCCTCGTTTACTCCACCCTCCACACAGAACAATACAAATAATGCACCACTTTACTTGTTGCCCACAGGGAAACACTCTTCAATAACTCCCACAGGCCAGGTCAGAGGTCAGGCTCAGCTTCAGGGCTGCAGCCTAAGAGCTGGTTAGGGATTCAGCATCTTGTTCATCTTGTTGCCCACAATAAAGCAGGTGCTGGCTGGCACTGAGGCTTGCACCTGCTTTTTGACAAAAAAAAATCATGTCACAGTACGGAGACTTAGACCTAGACTTAGATAATTAAGTCGGGAAATTCACATCTTTTTGCTCTAAAGTATTGTCTTTCTAAGCTGTCGGGACAGATTTTTATACATTTGTCAAAATTTACACTTATCAAGTTTTTTTTGCAAATTTGTCAATGTATGTTTGGAAATTAAATCACTTCAATCAGACCCAATTCTCCAAATTGTCCTCATTGTTAAATTTTATAATTTATGAAATTACCAATCATTTGGTTGTTATTGGTGATGTAGAGTGAGGAAGTTTTGCATCTGCAAATTTGTCTTATATAATTTTAGTTCAATTTTTGTCATTCATGTAATTATTATTTAAAGGTATAGAGATATTGTATTCAATACATGGAAATATTTGCAAGGCAGAGTATGTTATTCCACAAATCATCTGGATCAGAAAATTAGCTTTTCATATTACTTCCAGAAAAAGCTTTAACGCCGTGTTTAGTGCCGTTGATTCTCTTTTTGTACTGTTATTTAAATCTGATCTAGATTTACGAAAGTCGTTGCTCAGTAACCTTGGATCTTGGAGGTTGAGGGAGGGGTCATGGAGGGGGTGTGGGCTTGGATTTGCATTTTGAGTATGAAGAGCTGCAGGTGTCAGACAGTTAGACCCCCCCGCCACGCACATAAACATGCACGCACGCATACACAAAGCCGTTACGCATGGCTCTTACACCAATACAGTCACTGATTTTATATGTTAAGAAGCAACTGTGAAAAGCATCTTTTTCTTCTTTTGATCCCCTACTATCTATCTCAGACCAGTAGAGACGGGAAGATAATGGAGATTATGGATGTCAGACAGGGTTAAAACCACAGATATTAGGGTCACAACTCACCATGGGAGAACTGGTTACCTCTGACTCTTGACAGTTTCAGACTGGTCATTTCTGGTTGTGTTATTTTTTGGTAAATGTTTTGTTTTGGTACAAAAGATTTGAAACATGTTAAGATGTTTGCTTTGTATCATAGCATCCCAACACTGCAGTGTAATACAAAAAACTGCAGCAACAAACCCGGTCCTATTAAACATATAATGCATTACATATTGTATTGTGCCTTGAGGTGCTACATCACAGCAGCTATTCTTCGGATACCACAAAAACACCAATTAACTCAGAATTAAATATAAAACCTACAACTATGTCAGCAATGACATTCTAAAGTTGAAGCGACTTTGGTTTGCACACCTCCATCATCTGATACAATCCAACATAGCGTTACTACCACAAATAATATTTATCTATTTTTAATTTTTATGACACTTTTGTAATGTTCAGTTTTTTGCAGACTCTCTCAACAATAGGTTGTAGCATTAAGATCTTAGTTAGTGTTGGTGCTACATCGGGTTGGACTATATTCAGAGTTTCTAATATCCCCCCCCCCCCCCCCCCTTTATGTGCATAGTTGGCACAAAAACCTTTTACTAAGGCATCAACATCTAAAAGACTATAAGTGTGTTTGTCATCTCTTCATATTTCCTGACTTCCTCACTCTGTCTGTGAAATGTAGTTAATAAAACTTCAGCCAAAGTCAAACTGAAATGGCTGGATGTTGTATAACTAAAGAATTGGTTTCACTTCTATTTCTGACATGGATTAATGCACACTTGTTGCATTTGTGAGTGGTCAGTATTACTTAAAAATAAACCAGCACGGACATGTTCATTGTAGTGAAGCAACAGGTCATGCAGTGCAACAATGTGGCTCATTGAAAATAATTTTAAGATTATAAAAAAAACCTAGCCTAATTGCAAGGAGGAAATCTACAGTACACTGAAATAAAGTCTACACAGTGTAATTTTATACAAATTATAATACAACAGCTGGTTTAACATAGGGATATACATAAAGAAAAGCTCAGCTCCTTCCTATGAGAAGATCATGTTGGCTGTTTATACCCTCACAATGCCTGATCCCATGAGTCTGACATTTAAAGTCACTAATACAATCCTCTTGCCTCAAATCCAACAGGCTGAGATGCACACTGAGTTTTCCTGAGCAGACAGAGAGACTGAGCTCTCCAGGGCTCAGGGGGAAGGAGATTATTTAAGTGTTTCCCGTCTCCTCTCTTTGGTGGCGTTTTTGGCTGTTGGCCCTGTTTTCATTAACGTTAAAGAGGCTAAGTGAGGACAATATGAGTCAAAGGCACATGTGTGTCTGTAAAGACAGCATCATGCAGCTGACGTTTCTCACCCGCAGTCAGGGCATCGCACATGGCAGAGCAGCCAAGGTAGACAAACACACACACATAAACACACACTGCTGTGGAGAAGGAGGAGAAATCCCCATGACCAATCAGGAAGACCTGGAGACACACAGTCAGTGGGGGACGAAGGGATGGACATGGCAGGAGTGGGGGTGGAGGGTGAGGCTGGAGAGGTTCGAGAGAAACAGGGTGGGGTGAAAATTAAAAACGGGGGAGAGGGAATGAGGAAGAAGATCAGGAGCTGAAGAAAGAAAGAGAGAGAGAGAGAACAAGGAAGCCTTAGGTTAGGGACAGTGATAATGTCTGAGTGACAGTTGTAACAGTCCATTTATCATCAAAAATATTTGGACACCTGGCAGAACATGTAGGTCTCAGTGCGATAATATAAATATCAACAAGGTGTTCCTGAAAATATAACACATCTGACTAAAAATGCTTTAGATGTATATATGGAAAAAAAATACATGATATAAAACAAAACAAAATTTAAAAAAATCTAAAATTGTGCAGACTTGAACATGTCCTACTTTTAAGGCTACAACTGTGGACGATTCACAAGCATCACACTGTTTATACTTGAGCTCTGAGCAGAAGCTTCACAGATTAGCGACCTAAATTGGATAAATTGGACAAAGTAAAGTTTGCTCACAGTTCATTTTCAGGGTTTAGGGAGGCAGAGTGAGGATAACTAGGGTAAGTCCAAATAAAGGAGACACTGTGGCGTGTGTGTGTGTGTGTGTGTGTGTGTGTGTGTGTGTGTGTGTTATCCCCTTACACTTCTCCATAAATTTATATTTTAGTGCTGCTTTTTCCTGTGGATTTCCTAATGAATCAAAGAAAATAGTGTTGAGGAGAAAATGATCTGCTTCAAATAGTTTTCTTTTCTGGAGAAGAGTTTAGTTGCTTTCTTCAGTTGAACAGTATTTCTTGAAAATACAGATAAAAATCAGTGGAGCACAAATCACATATCACACTTGTATTAGATTTTATTCAACAAGGATATCAAAATATCATTCACTTTTACCAATTATTTATTCAGAGCTCTAAATATTAAAGTGAGGATATGCTGCAACAAGTGAGATTTTGCAACAATCTCCACAACACAACGTAAAGCCAGAACAAAAGCTCTCATGTCTTTGCTGCCTCCTTCTCTGTCGTTTTCCTTCCTCCACCAAAGTGAAGACATTTCTAAACGGCAGCTCTCACTTCTCACTCATGATAAAAGAATTCCACTTGGGCCGGCGCTCACTCAAGAAAACCTAATCAATTCAGAGCAGTAATATACTTGTAGCACCCTCGAGATGATGGCTCCTCACTCACAAGTGTGTGAACTTCATTCATCCATTCTTCAGTCCTCTCAGAAAGACAACAACCTCTCTAAACCTCCAGGCCGTTTAGGACTGATTCTGAGCCCTTAGTCCCAAATTAGTGTTGTAATTTTGTCTGTGCAATAATCTCATCTGGGATTAGAGTTTGTATTGGGCAACACTTTGTCACACAGTTGTAAAGAGTTTAACCTGTAGTGGTTCTATTGTGTATGTTTGGAAATGGATCGTTTTCTCATGGCCATTATGTCCTAGAGAGGGTCTGCACCTTTTTCCTCGTGGAGGGAACATCTTTTATTTTCTACGTATATTGTATTGGGTGACTTCACCCAATTAGGCACAGGAAAACTGTAGAAAATGTAAATCCCTTTTTGCTGCAGTCAGAGAATATCAGTTGTGTCCGCCATCATTAGACTGGGAGTGTACTTGACCAATCTTTTGAATCAATGTGACTGCAGTGTAAAGTGGAGATTAACTGGCCATTCATGGCTATTGCACACAATTACAGGAACAGGAAAATTATAGGAACTCATTAAGAGCCTGCCAGTTAGATCCAAAGTAATTTAACAACTGATGAGTATTTTTATCACAAGTTAATTCATTGATTATTTTTCTAATGAACTCAGTAATAATTTTGTCTGAGAGACCACGGTATAGTTTTCACATTCCATTGATCAACCAACACTAAAAAAATTTCAAGTGTTATCTTGCCCAGTGTTGTAGGCTGGTGTGCTTTGTTGTGTTTTGCCAGAAAATCCTAAATAACAAAGCAAACAGAGAATAAATGTCCTCCATTTGTGCCTGGAAATACAAGAACAAAATACCCAATTTCAGCATTCTGTTGTAATGGTTTGCAAACAGTCACAAGTGTAGTGTGTTAACCAGATGTTTCATCAACGTCACTTTAATCGCACCTGGAATTAGGTTGGCTGGGACAAAATACCAACTCATACAACGGCTTTATTAAAGTCATGTATGTAGCCAAAGTTGCCCCGACACCAAACTAGTGGTAGTTATGAATCCTTCCCCACCTGTATAGTAAAGTTACATACAAAGTGACATTCATAAACCATCCATAAAAGATTTACAAATAACTCTTAGCCTTTATGAAGCATTCACTGACTGTATTATAAAGTGACATACAGTACAAAATAACATGCAAGGTATTCATGAAATAATCTTAAAAATGTAACTTGCCAGTTCTGAAGTGCAAAGTAGTCCAGTCAACACAGGCTTACATCCAATATTAAAAGCTGTCATGAACTATTGCAACAGGATGCTGAAGGTGCAATTAGGGGACTTTTATTAGATTTATAAAAATCTCAGTTCATTATTCAGTAGTAATGTTACCCGATGTATGAATGCTGAGTCGTGCAGTAATGTAACCCGATGTATGAATGCTGAGTCATGCAGTAATGTAACCCGATGTATGAATGCTGAGTCATGCCTGATGAAGCCGCTGTGAATGCATACGAACACCTTATGGAAGGTGTAATAAAGTGTTACCCAGCTTTTTAATATTAAGATTTTATGGACTTGTATGCCAAGATTTTTTATCCTTCATTGCTGATTGTTTCATAGAAAGAAAGAAAAAGAATCATGGTTAATGTAGAAAAGTTTAAGTCTAAAACCATCGTCATAACCACACTATGTGCCTTTTTATTATACAAGTCATGAATGGTTTTGATTCATGTCTTCCAAGTCAGGAACAGGTAGAGCATTCAGATATTTGCAGTTTCTGTAATTTGACTTTTGTTAAGATAAAGTTATTAAATAAAGGAGTGATTTTGTTGATTATTTTTTAGATGAGTATAGAATTTAGTTTAACATTGATTTCCTCACAGTGACCATTAATTTGTCTTTTCAATGCAAAACACTCAGTAAATGTCACAAAAGCTATAGGCAAACACTAAGTTAATGTCTTTATGCTGCTCTTGTCTTTTTTGAAAGGTGGTTTGAGATGATCTGAAAACCTTAAAAGTAGATTAGTGAAAGAAACCCCAACTTTGATAAATCAATTTGTTTGATTTCAGAGTCTGGTCCAGTGTGTATGTGAGTGTGTTGTGTGCTTGTGTGTTAGTAACAATGCATCACTGACCCTTTGATTGGGGGATCAGTCGCCGCCTGTGCGTCCATCTTGATTTGATGGCCGGAGAGAGGGCTGATTGACCCTGCGACCTTTCTGTGTGGGGCGACGCTCCTCCATGTCCGGAGCTGCTGTCAGCGGGTTAATGAGCGACGGCTGCTCAGGGCACGCTGGGCCTTGGCTGAGTGACCGGGCCGGATGACCACCCTCTGCTCAGACCATTACGACCTCTCTACGGCCATCAGTTTAACAACCCCTACCCCCTCCACCTCCACCCGACACCCGTCTTCTTCCTGTCTCCTCCCCCTCCAGAGAAGCTGAGACTCTGACTGAAAGCTCAGGTTCCCACTGCTGCTCCACCACACCGGTCAGCACTGGAAATGCTCCCTGTCCATTTGTAAATAGACAGGGAGTAATTTAACTCAGCTGCATATAAACATCAAATTAATGGTTTATAACAATATAGTTATGAGCAAGTGTTTATTGTTGGGTCAGCCATTATATTTCATGAATGAATGGGCTACTTAACTACAGTACACAGTTTTACATATACCATTATTATGTTTCATCACCTTTGTGTTGTTAAACATTTACATGTGTTGAAGTAATAAATTATAAAGAAATACATGCCTTAAGAACAAGTAGAATAGAAGAACAGTAATATATCGTAACAACCATGTAATATTTTGTTTTAAGCATTGATTTTCTGTTGTGGAGCCTTTTTATAGCAGCAACAGGTACATTAGCAACTTGAAAACCCAATTATGAAGAACGAATGTGAAAAATCAATTTGGATGTAACATAATTCACTTTATCTTAGTTCAATTTTAACTTCACACTTAATGGGTAATTGTCTTGGCAATTTTTGTAGGATACGTTACAGTCATTTATATACTTATATGGGTCAGTGACAAGCAGTTAGGTCTGCAAGAGTTAATGTTAATACTTTCTTATTAAGGGATTAAAAAGATTGATCAACCAAAATCAACAACTTACAAAAGATACAAAGTGATATATGTTTTTCTAGTTAGGAAGCCCAAACCCACTATATTTAAATCATTCTACCAATGTCATGGTTCAAAGCGCTTAGTTGGAAGTTTTTGTCATTTGCAAAATATTCTGACTCTGCTTTTATCTTTCACTTTTTATGTATTCTTTTTGTTTGTGTTAACTTCTCATATGAGCTCAGCAGATTTGACCCTTGATGCAGGAGTTGTCTTTCTCGGTGCACGTGAAGTCTCGGGGCCTCACCACGGCAGCAAAAGCGCAGCTGAAAGCGGCCCATCCCAGTGTTGGACGTTTGTTAAAGTGAACAGGGTAATGAATTTTAAACTGCTATAGTAACAGCTCTCAGACATGTGGTTTTAGTGTGTGAGCATTGGTGAGTGGGTGGGCGTGTGTGTGTGTGCGGTTGGGATTTGCAGTTTGTGTCTATGTATCTGTATGAATGTAGGGGGATATGTGCATAAATGGGGGAGGGGGCTGGGAGTCAGGCTCTGTGTATGTGTGAGTGTATGTGCTGAGGATAAAGACCTAGCAAACCAGCCTGGCTTAGTTGACAGGTGACAAGGGTTGTTTTCAATGGGGATTTTGTAATACCAACAGGGAGGAAAAAGCCGGGGTACCAAGGGACTCCTGAAAAGAGAGAAAGAGGACTTTTATTCTGGCAGTGAAGGAAGAGAGAAAAGGCCATGAAGGCTTCGAGGGACTTAGGGATCCCACTAATCAAACTGCTCCACCGTCTAGCGCACTCATTTTTATTCAAAACGTAGAAATGCTAAATCATTCCAATCGGATTGATCCCTGTGTCAGCGCCTGTGTGGCATTTTCATTCTCGTCTCTTCTCCGTGTCCTCAACTTTGACATATCAGTCAAGCAAGGACAGGGCTGTTACAAAGAGGACTGATCCAGAGGCAGCCTAATGGTTAAGGAGTGGCATTTTAAATGTTGTTGGTAAATTTGCATAAATTAACTTGGCCCACTTGAAAACAAACTGCTTCAAGATGCTTCATCTTTGTCAGTTTTTACCACAAAATCTGACAGAATAAAAGCTTCAGTCCCAGATAGAGTGAAGTGGGCTGACACCATGGACCACTGTATTGTTTGTCAGACAGTTGGCCTAATAGCAGTAACACATGATATCAGTCCATTCACTGAACAAATATCAAAACTAAAGCTAAACAAAAAGTCCTGTCATAGTTTCTGGATATTTGGTTTTCAGAGTCAGAGTCAGTTTGTTTTTGTTTTTCAGAATTGCTATTAAAACTCAAATGAATAAATGAAAGAAATGTAAGTTCATATCACAGTGAGAACAAGTTTATATATGTCAAACCAAGAAGAAACATGGTTGTCTGTCTGTCTGTCTGTCTGTCTGTCTGTCTGTCTGTCTGTCTGTCTGTCTGTCTGTCTGTCTGTCTGTCTGTCTGTCTGTCAAAGTTCACTCTCTGAATCCTAGTCTCAGGTGCAGCCTGTGTGATAGTTTGTAAAGATCACATTGAAGAGGAACTGCCAGTTTTGTGCACACAGATCAGTTTACTGTGAAGATGCTGCTCAATTACCTGCCTCCCCTTTTATGTCTGGGAGACCTGACTCAGCTTCTTTACAGTAATGTAACTCAGGATGTCCCAGCTTCTCTTATTCTTTAACATCAACCACCTACATTTATGAAGTGTAATGTTAATGTCATATCAACTGTGTATGGACAACAGGTCATGGCACAGCAACAGGAATGAATAGTATGTGATCTTACTCTGTAATGAAGTACAGTTGCCACCACTGAGCATATCAAAATCCAAGTTATTCCAGCATGATTTAAGGTCTGTGAGGCCCCAACAGAAGTAATTTGTCTCTTTATGTACTGAAAGCGTGAAAGATGTCATCAATATCAAAGTCACATTTATAAGAAATTCTCAGAAAATTAGGAAAAGTTATGACCTACTCCCTGAATGTTTGGATTGGGTTGCTGCATACAGTGTAATCATTTCAGAAAGAAGGGAATCCACCATGGTCTGTCTGACCGTTATTAGCCTGATTCTGTCCTGGCAGAAGAGTTAAATCAGTTTTAATTGAGATCCAGGTCCTGCAATTTTAGTGATGAACTGGCTGAATTTAGAACTGCATCGGTGAGCAGTCAGATCTAGATTGACCAGCAGGACAACTCTTGAAAAGCCAGGGGCCTGATGGCATTAGTGGCCGATTACTTAAAAACTGTGCTATCACTTATATTTTCTAGCTGTCTTTATCACTGAATAAAGTTCCCATGATATGAAAGGAATCTATTGTAATTATAGCCGCCATGGTCCTGGTACCAAAGAGGTTAAATGATGATCGGCCCTGTGGCGCTTACCTCCTTCGTAATGAAAAGTTTTGTGAAGAGAAGTTTATTGGCCATGACACAAAATGTAATTGACCCAAACCAATATACATACCAAGCAAGGAGAGGCGTAGAGGATGCTACAGTGACAGCGATGGATTTCGTTGCTGGGCACCTGGAAGGCAATAAGACACATGCACGCTCATGTTGATTATTCATCAGCTTTTACCTGCATGCAGCCTCATATCCTTGCTCGTACACTTTATCTGACACTCTGATGTGTACAGGATCACCCAGGGGTGTGTTTTGTCCCACTGTTAATTGTGCTCCACATTAATGACTGCCAGAGTACATTAGAGTCATGGTCCATCATAAAGTTTGCTAATCATCAGCCTCATGCAGAACCATGACGTGGGTCATGGTCCTGTTCTGGACAATTTTGTCAAAAGGTGTGACGCCTCCTATTTGAAACTTGATGTCTCAAAAACTAAGGAGATGTTAATCGACTTTCACCGACATGCTCCTGTCATGCCGGCACGCACTCTGATTAATGGTGTTGCTGTGGAGACAGTACGGCAGTATAAGTACTTGGGCACTATCTTGGATGAGAAACTTATCTTTCATGCCAACACTGATTCTGTAAAAAGTTTCTGTTCTATTCTGTTTTCCTTAAAGCAGAAGTAAGCGATCCGGTCGTTTGGGCTAATGCTGCGTTCCAGGCAGGCTTTTGAAACCGTAAGTTACAGCTTCAAGTCACAACTTACGACTTTGTAGCGTTCCAGGCAACCCGTAACTCATGTTTTTCCAACCTGTTGCACCTGTTTTACCGAACCGTGAACTCGTACCAGATCGAACTGGTACGACTACACAGGTCGGAAAAACACGAGTTACGGGTTGCCTTGAACGCACCATAACGTCTTGTCAGCCGATGGAGTTAGCAGCCCCCGCCCTCGTCATGGATCTATTGGTCCTCGTCCCTACGTCACCACATTCACGCGCATCCCTTGGCTGCACACACAGCCCTTCATGCCGTTCATGCCGTTCCCACTTTTATTCTTTGGCGTTCAACTCAGCATGAGACTCTACCTCTGTTTTAGTGTTTTATGGTTTGTTCTATTCATTGTTTTTAATGTTTTTTATTTTAATTGTTTTATTTAAATTCTAAATTGTTTTATTGCTTTTAAATTGTTTTAAAAGCAATTAACAATTATTATGTTATATTTATTCTTCTGTTGCATTATGTACAGCACTTTGTTTCAGCTGTGGTTGTTTTAAAGGGCTCTATAAATAAAGTTGAGTTGAGTTGAGTTGAGTTCTCTCTCCTCATTGGATAAAACTTGTAGGATACAAGGAAAGTTTTCTCCTCGGCTCAGAGCAGAGCAGAGTGACTGACAGACCCGTGTTTCAGACCCAACACTCTATGTAAGTGATTGCCGTCGAAAGATATAATTATTTAAGACTTATATTAACACAAAAATATCGCTTACTTCTGCTTTAAGGAAGTTGTGAAGCTTTCATGTCGACAGGTCACTTGTTTTATTGTTCTTTTATAGAGTCAATTTGAACTTTTTCAATGATTTCTTCAGTATGGCCAATAGAAATAGACTGGAAGATGTTGTGTTAAAGATCACTGGCATTAATTTAAACAATCTCGGCCATGTCCATCCCAGCAGACACTCTGCACCCTCTTAATGCTGAGTTTCAACTTTTGCCCTCTGGACAGAGGTAGCTATACCTCTCGTAGCAAGGCCAAATCAAACCAATATTTAAAATAATTTGTTCCTTTAGCTGTTGGTTTTTTAAATAAGCTCTAAAGCTCATCTGAACTGCACGGACATTTTAACTAATCATCTATGGACTTCTAGGATTTAATTCTTAGCTCATTGCTCTCATGATGACTTATTTAGTTATTGTATGTTTTAATGTGTCTTTTTTTTTTTACTATATATTTTTAGTCATATTTAAGTACGGTATATTTCATCATGTGCACAATACTGTTGCAAACCAAATTGTCCCCTGGGGATAATAAAGCCAATCAGTCAATCAATCAGGACCATTATTGAATCCATGTAGCCAGTGCTGTGATTTGTTGCACACGGTTGTTGCACTCTGAGCTCCTGAGTGTGTTCACCTCAGTAACATCAGAGTGGATTAGTGGCAGGAGTGAACACAGAAATCGGTAATTGTATTTAAAAGAGACAAGTTTTCAGGGTTAAACACCCTGCTGTGACCCAGCCTGTCCAATGGAGAACATTTACCCAGGCAAACAGTGGCCTCTCCCCTGCCCCCAGCCACCCACCCACCCACCCTCCGTCCCACCACACCCACTATGGTGGCTTGTACCACCCCAGGAATAAAAAGAGGAGCACTGACTCAACTCTCATCCTCTCCGCCACCGTCAGAGATTAAATCGTGAAATGATCCAGTGTTTGTGTGGTCTTCCTATGAGAGGAGAAAGGATGGACGAGGGCGGAGAGGGAGAGAGGAGCTGGAGTCAGTGTGTGGGAACCACATAGGGAGAAATCCCCGGCTGATCCAGGCCAACACACTTTGTTTTTTACCCCTCCGTTCCCACCCCTTCCCTCCCTCTCTTTCTCTCCATCCATTTTTTGGGGTTTTCATTTTTATTCATAGGTTGGTCGGGGTGGAGGGAAGGGTGTCAAAAAAGCAGGGGGCAGTTTGTGAGTGTGTGTGTGTGTGTGTGTGTGTGTGTGTGTGTGTGTGTGTGTGTGTGTGTGTGTGTGTGTGTGTGTGTGTGTGTGTGTGTGTGTGTGTAGCAGGAAGGGATTGTTAGTCGGCTGATGCCAGTGGATGTAGGTGCAGGCCTGCCAACAATAGCCACAGTGTTGTTTGGGTAGTTGCGTCCAGGACTCTTGGACATTCTTCCCATGTCAGTATAATCACTACTGGGAGGTAGCTCCATTAGGGATTACCATATCATTAATAGTATCCATGACTTTTGTTCAAAGGCTACTTGTGTAATGTTGCCTTGTGGATGACGGCTAATCCGCTGAGCTGCAGCTGTAGGAAAGAAGAGCGGTAGATCCCACCATCAGTTTCTCTCTCTGCCTCACACACACACACATGCAAACACATATAGAGGCATCTCTCTGTCCAGGCCCACGGGGATCAGGCCACTGAAAGACAGATACAAACAACAGTCAAATACAAAGTTCCCCCCATAGAGAAAAAGAAACATCCATTCTACACTTCCCAACTGATCCCCTCCTTAAAGCCAAAGACCAACCCCCCACCTCCCCCCTTTCTCTCCGCTCTCTCCCCCGATCCCCGAGTTGGCTCTCGTCCTCCCATTAAAGCCTCTCCGCTCCTCTCAGATGGTGGGCCAGATTAGGAGGGGAACAATAACAGTTTTCAATGTAAAATGTGCATCTTGTTAGTCCTTTTTCTCTCCTCTCCTATCTTATGATGGGGAGAGAAAAGGAGAAGCGTAAGCGGCCATTCAGAAAGTTATCTGTGGGTGTCTTCCACAAACGCTGGCTTGTTCTGGGGCTGTTTTTAATCCTCCCATTTCTCTCTCAGCCGCTGGATTTCAGCAGAGAAGGCTTTTTTTGGAAACTTTGGTTACTTTTTTTGTTTGGTTTTTCTCAGATACTATTTCCATATGTGTTGATAGAGACTTTCAAATGGCTTTATCTCTATGGATTTCTCCACCAGCCCTTCAGGTGTTTTTGCACTCTGATAATTTGAGTTGGGTCAGATTTTTTTTTAAATTTTTTCTTGATAGTTTTGGGTTAAAACAAAAAAAAACTAAAATAAAACAGAAAATTATTTTTTGCACCACTCATTGTCATGAAAAATACTTGAAAAAAAAAAAAAGTTAACTTGTGTAACCTCAACCTCCAATACCAATACCCTCTTTTAAATATCTTTGAACGTAACATGCAGGATGTCTTTACAAAGGTTATGTACATTCACTCTGAATATAATGTTACGTAAGTGAGGTTGAGGACTTGCTGAATAAATGTCTGATACAAATAAGGTCAAATCTTTCTGTTCAGAGGATCAATTTAGTTGTTTCTGCTTTGAATGGATCTGAGAGTCACCGCAATGTTGGCACGATGGCAGGGAGAGCTGCCAACTCTGAGAGCAGCAGATAGCTCTGAATGATGCACCCTCAAGCCCTTGTTTGTTTTCCTAATGGGCATTAACACATTCTGTGTGTGTGTGTGTGTGTGTGTGTGTGTGTGTGTGTGTGTGTGTGTGTGTGTGTGTGTGTGTGTGTGTGTGTGTGTGTGTGTTGGCCTTGTGCTGATAGCAGTTCAGCTCAGACGGATATTCTTCTGTTAATTCAGATTAACTCAGCGCTACTGTTGCAATGGACAAGAATGAATCTTGTTTAAATGAATAAATGTTATGTTTATGTTTTAATGAATTAATATTTGTTATCATCTCATCCTCACAGTCTGCCAGCCAACACTCTCAGGAGTCCAGCGTTCCCACAGCAACATGGACAGTGAGTAAAAACACCTCAGCTACATGAAAGGCACACGAGTCAGATTTAGATTCATCATAGCCTTTCTAATGATTCATTTAACATCACCTGTTTTGTTCGGTGTTAGTTCGAGCAAGTGTTGTATTTTTGCTAAAAACAAGTTGATTTAATCTTAGATGTAGAAAGGACACAATTTGGTTAATATAAACAAACTAAATGTGGATTTTCACTCACTCACTCAGTCAACTATAAACTTGTGCACTGTGCACCAGCTTGTTGTTCTGAGTGTGAGCGGCTCGGGATGAATAAAGTCTCTTTTTAAGGTTCAGAATCAAGAGTGCACCCTGGTGGCCTAAAGATTTATAGACACTGTATTCAGATCCTTCTCTCTGTCTCACTCTCATTTTCAGTCATATCACCATCACACAATATCTGCAATGGAAGTTTCTCTCGGAGGAACCGTTTTTATCCTGATCTGTGCCTTTATCCACCATGTACACACACACACACACACACACACACACACACACACACACACACACACACACCTTGAAGCTCTCCCAAGCCATTTGGTCAAATACGTTCTTCTGGTTTTGTAGAAGTTTTTACAAAGTTAATGTAACTCTGTATCAAATAGATTTCAGTCTAATAGTTTGACACTGGATGAGTGACATTTTTGTCTTAACTAGCTGTTGTTCTCATGGTCTGTGTTGTGTTGCTATGATCTCGGTGTCGGACATGGGTGCCCTGCTGTGAAGGTCGCAGTGAGGTCACTGAGGGCCTGACCACTTCGCCCACCACCACGATGACCACAACCAAAACGACCGCTCTGACTGTTGCAAACATAAAACCAGAGGAAACATTCTTTGAATTTACAATATTGTGTTGTTGTTTTTGAGCGTTGCTTTGCTGCTCTCTTTCTTTTCTTTCGCTCTGCTTCATTCCTCTTTTATCCCAAAGCTCCCTCTCCATCAAAAAGGCTCTTTCAGTTTAAAATGAAAGCGTTCGGTCACACTATCAACATTCACACGAGAATATTTATTGGCTGGATCTCTTTCAGTTTGACCAAATGCAGTCACATGAGATGAAGTCTCACTGGCTGCCAATCTCATTTCTGCTTTATTTCTTTCTCTGGATTGGTAACTCAGATCGTGACCTCAGAGGTTGACCCGCAGCCCCGGGGTCTCCCCCTCGCTGGCCCTACGCTGGCCCCCGGACGCAGCTAAATACAGAGGAGCGGCCGTCATCTCGCCGGACAAAAGGGCGAACATACCATGCTCGCCCCTCATGAGTCCAGCCAAGCGCACAGGGAGCACATTAGGACCTCTGGGTTTTATTTACCCTTTCTTTTTGGCCCCGCAGAGAGTTGACTGGGGCGTCAAGTTTGTCAGGTGCCTCAGCTGTGACCGCCTGACCACAACACACACACAGCTTTTCAGATTCCCCCAAAAGCTTCACGTTGCATTCTCCTGATTCACGTTGTCAGTTTTTATACTCTGCACACGCCACTGAAGCGTTATGTTGGAGAACGATTTCTGGCACGAATGAACCATCAGTGGTTCAGACTTAAGTCTTTCTTAAGAAACCCTCACAGGTGCAGCATGAGGGGCTGAAAGGACGACTCTCAGACTTCACTGAGTCCCAAGATAACCAGGAGGAAAAAAATCCAGTGCTGCTGGAGATCGAGAACTTTCTTTTTGTATAACCAAAGAGAAGTCGATGAGTTTAGAAATAAAAAAAAATGAGGGCAGCTTACAACCCAACAGGCAGTCTGAATTGTACCCATGTGCAAATACAAGAAACAGCTTTTCCCCTTTTTGTTTGACCACAGGAGGAGAAACTGTTTTTTAGGAACACTAGTTATAAAATTGAATGTTTAGGCTAATAAGCCTCGAGTTGTCTACTATGGTTTTGAGGAGATAAAATCACTGTAAGGAGCATGTCATTTTTTTTTCTGAAATGTAGTGGAATAGTAGACGGTGGTGGAAATACTCAAGTACAAATCAAGTAGCCTACCATTAATGAGTATTCATTTGTTTCCCACCATAACAGATTCCCACTTCCGTCCTTAGACAGTTGTAGGTGAGGTTAATTTTATCTGAAAATTCTAATGAAAAGATTAAACCGCAGCTTTTCTGAGCTTAAACAGTTTCTCTGTTACTGTTTCACTGAAAATGGGTTTTTTACTGGAAGAAGTAGATCCAGTGAAAATGTATCAAATGAAAAGATCACATGTAGATTTTATCGCTGTAGACTGCACTGGTTTGTGTTTGCTCTTTCACAGTACATCATTAATCAGTTCAGTAATGATTATTCAGGGGCATTGAATTTATTTGTGATTATTCATTCAGAAGAGATTTAAATCATTATTGTGTGTAAATTGTAAAATTAGGATGAACGTGTCCAAACTTTGGTTCTAAGTAGGATTAATATAGTGTTGCCTTTGGCAATATTTATTTCTTATTATTACATAAGTTATACATTTTATATTATTTCTCATATACACCATATTACCTTTTTTTTTTTTTTTTTTTAAAGATGCATAGATTTCAGAAAATTTGTGAAATTATGTTTCTGCTCTTTATTATTACAGAGGAGTGCAAAATTGGGCAAATAACTTTATTAAGACATTCTTCAATTTAACACATTCTTTCAAATATGAATAATTTATTGATGTTGTCAAACTTAATGCCATTAGTCTTTAACAAAAAGGCCTTAAAACATAAATTATGCCACTCTATTGGAGACGTCTTGTGAAATTACTCACATGGTGTTTTGCCTCCTCTTTTTACTCATACTCCTTTTATAAACACACACAGGAACTGGAATGTATGGTGCTCTTTGTCTAACAACCATGCAAAATTACCTGATTTATCTCAAGCACTTTCTGATGTCACACTGTCTGTGCTCATGACAAAAGTGTCCCTTGTTGTGGCACGCCAGATAACCAAACCCACCCTCATGAAACTCACAGCACCGATCTAAAACACGCTCTCTCAACCTTTTGTCCCCCCAAAAACAAAGACCTGCACTTTCTCTTGGCAAATGACGCCTTAATTGTGTAAGTTAACAAGCTTGCTCTTTTTTTCCCATGAATAACAAAGCGTTTGGTCCAATTTTTGTTTCTTTTTGTTTCTTGTATTTCTTTTTGTTTCTTTAACTTGCGGCTCTCCTCTATAGTGTGTTGTTGCACGCTTGTTCTGCTGTTCCCATGCTGTTCTCCACCTCCATATTTCTCAGATTGTCTGTGGGGGCAACTGTATTCTACACAACATCACAAAAACACCAGAAAAAAAAGACGAGTGAGAAAAGTGAGGGCGTGACTGAAATGATGGTCCACAGTGGGATATTTTGTACAGTATTCATTATGTTTTCATTTACTTCGGAGATGTCTTTGACCCTTCTTCTGCTCTGCTCCTCTAAAACACTGCCTCTTTTATCACTCTATTCATTTTTGGCTCAAATATCTCAGTTCTAAATGGAGGTAGTGTTGAATAGGACATCTCCATGGATTTGCATAATCTGATGGCATTGCTGGTGAACACATAGAGGGTTGTGCCAAGTGCAAAAAGGTGAAGCCCTCATCCCCTTGGCAGGGGGCAGAGACGAATTAGGAAAGTCCTCCTATAGCAAATGCTTTCAGATTTATATAGCAGATATGTCTGACTTAACATCATTTTTATTTTAATCCTGGATAAGCGCAACACAAAGGGAGTGTCTAGAAAACTGATAAATGCTTATTACCCTTCAGAAACACCCTCCTCTGCCCATGAAAAATACACATCATCAGATCAAATACAACCACTTTTTACACCCCGGCTTGTCAGCTCAGTGATGTGCTCTCACAAGAATCACTCCTAGACAATCAAAAGGCATTGATATGTGTTTTTTTTCTCCCTCTCTCTCACTCTCTCTCTCCTAACAGACCCCATTCATGTCTGCTCTCTTCTTACAGTCCCGTCATTCTTCAGACATCGCCGGTGCCAAGGCAGTAAGGATTGCTGCCTCTCTCTGATGGGAAACTGTTGCTCATTTGCTGGGTTGGCTGCCAAGTTTTGGCATTATTGGTGAGGGGAGGAGGGGGGAGGAAGAGAGAGAGAGAGGGCAGGAGGGGCTAGGAAGGGAGGGGAGGGGAGGGGGGGAGTACAGAAAGGGGGCCCTTTAAAACCCTGTGAGATAGTGGTATCTGTTGTGGGAATGATCTTCATCCCTTTCCCCCTTTTTTTCTCAGCACTCTCTCTGATTCTGTTCCTCTCACTCTCTTCTTCTTTCCCCTCTGTCTCACCCCCGTCCTCCCCTCTCACCCTCTCGCCCCTCCTCCCCCTGCTCTCTGTCTGTCTTTTCATGCCCTAGATCAGACAACCATCCTGAGGTGATCCAGATCCACCGGAGCACTTTGATTAGCCACCAGACTGAGGGGCTGTTGGATTTCTCACAGCTTGTGTACTTCTTTGGCTTCGCTCCCAAATAACGACTGTAACACACACACACACACACACACACACACACACACACACACACACTACACAACACTACACTATGATGAAAGAAAGAAGATTTGCTGTTGTCCTCTCAGAAGCTTAGCTAACTGTCTGACTTCAGTGCTCCTACGGGTACAAAGATCAAATCAGCACTTATGGGTCTTCAGGTTACAGCAGCACAAATTTACAACAGTTTTGGCTTGTGACACTTTAAAGGACCAAAAATATTATTGTTTGCTTTGTTGTTGCAGAGAGCTTGATGAGAAGACTGAAACCTGGTTAACATTAGCCTATCTCCCCCCTCTACAACTATATCTTGTGTCTTAAAACTGACAATATGCTGTTCTAGTACAGAGTGCCAGACTACTTCTTTATTATTGGCTTAAGCAAAAACGTGGCACAGGTTTCAGGCTCTGTGTGGACATCAGTCAAGAACAGTTCACTGTCTCCAATTGTTCTTTTCCAGATTATTTTCTAAGCGTAAAGAGGTGAAGTGTCCAGTATTTAGAAAGTGAAAAAACAAATTAGAAAAAAGTGCCAGAAAAGCAAAAAGGAATAAACCTTTTTTTCTGTTTGATTATCATTGTTAACACCTCATTCAGCAGTCAAATAATTTCAGTTTGTGGTCTTTATCAGAGACATTATACAACACATGATGAAAGATGCTTTGTCATTATTGAGTCCTTAAACAATAAAAGGAAATCCATAAGCACAGTGAGAATTTCTATCTGTTTGGAAAATCGTCTTGTCTCAAAACATTTCTAGAATAAATCGGCTGCTGCGCTAGATTGATGAAAAAATATACAGTATATGAATATACATCACATGTCACTGACACAGCGGTTGATGTCATGATCATGAGACTCAACTTATTTGCACAAATGACTTGATAAAAAAGGAAATCATTGCTGTGATCCCTGTGCCATCCTGCATTTATCTTGGGGAACCCTTGATTCTGTTGCCCAGTTTGTGAACCAGTAAACTACAGTTTATGTAAATGTGTACACGGACTCATGTACATGTTGCATGTACACAAACAGAGTCTGAGCAAAATACAACAGCACATACTTTCAGTATTTATTCATAATGTTCCTAATAATGTGATGATTACAATATTTAACACAATTAAAGGTAACATTTTATAATAAGTACACACTATTAAGAATTAGTTAAGCATCAATAAATACTGAATTCGTTATTTATAATGCATGAATACTCATTAGTAGTTTATAAATACAGTTAGTGCTTATCAATGATGAGTAAAACACTTTTAACTGTCTTTATAAACCACATAGTATTCATGTGTTATGATGAATTCAGTATTTAATGCTTAACTAATGCTTAATAGTGTATACTTATTATAAAGTGTTACCCAATTAAATATTTTACCTTTATCAACAGAATCATGCTGACAAATTATTTTGAATTTCAGTTATAATTTGTGTTATAACTGTTTTCTCTTGACATACTGTATGTTGATCATCTACTTGACTAAATGTTGATATAACAAAGATGAAGTACTCCACAACCACAAAAGGTTGTCCAGCAAAATGCATTAAAGATGGCAAAAAGAGAGTAAAAAAAAGGTTTAAAAATTATTATTATTGATGCATTAAGAAAATTCCCTTATGATAAAAAAAAAATTGCTAAGACATGAATAGAACTAACTTTAACATGTACTACAACATCACATGGATACAGCAAACAAATGATGCATGAAAAAAATACGGATAAATATCATTATAAACCCTTTAACATACACCAACATATAAAAAGCATGGCTGGTGGTGAAGTGTGTTGTGACTGCAGACTTAAGTTTAATACAGTTTCTGTGTAAAAGACGTCCGATATATCAGTGTTTTCTTAGTGATGAAATTATAAAGTCTTGAACTTTTTATCATCACTGTGCCTCTTTCATCCAGATGAGGAAACTTGTTTATTCTTCATAAACTTGCCTGACTTCATGCTCATCAAAGTAAAAGTATAAGATCTAAGAGCCTTTGTGTTTCTCTTTGACATCCCGGTGATGAATAATTTTTCAAAAGAGCTGATTGTTAATGTTCAGTGTGTGATATTAATGCGAAAGACAAACATTTTCCAACTGGAGCTTTACCACCGTGGCTCAGTTTACATGACAATAAATGGTGTGGAGTCCGTTTTCTATCGCTGCTCAATTTATTATTATTCATGTGATGTGCTGTGGCTAAATCTTTCTCATCTGGCTGCACATGAGTCTTTTTTTCCTGTTTAGAGTCAGGATTTAAACCAATATTGGGGCTGTAGGGATTCAAGTATTCCTATAAAGCCATTTCTCTTTTATCGTATTGTCACTTTTCCATCTGCGTGGCCACTGTTTTTCATTTCTTTCTTTTTCCCTCTTGTCGCTTGTCTTTTTGGTCAGGGGCCGGTTAATGTGGGTTTATCCAACCATCCAGGCGATTAATGTGGGCTTATCCATGCATCCGTCATCTGCCCGTCCATCCAGAAACGATTCTTGCGTCCATCCTTGTCTGTCCACACATGTAAGTAAACTTGGTGATGACACCTTTAGTCCCATACTCAGGTGCAGGAGTATATAAAAATGACACAGATGAAGAGAAATGTGCAATGTTTTCATCTTTGTGCCTAAAAGAAACCAAGGAGAAAAGATGTTTTCTTGCTCTGCTGTCAATGAGAATCTTTGATTTCATGGTGTTGATTATTTTTCTTCACAATCACTCAAGGATGAAGCACAAGGACGCAGAGATTGTTCCCCTTTCACATGCACCACAATGGGGCTCCTTGGTTTTCTTCTTAAAGGAAACAACAAGGAGTTTCCCCTCAGCTCTTTTCTCTTTTTACCTCTTTTTTTTTCTTTTAAACAATCCAACGCTACACAACTCACTTAAAGAAAAACAGAATGGGGCCTAGGAGCAGTTTAATGCAGTTATTGAGATGCTGTGGTCACATAGCAGACACAAGCTTGCCAGAGCCAGTTGTCTTTTGATCAGAGTAATTTCTTATTCTGTGGGATGCAAAGAGCCTCTAACTGGTCCCAGTATGGCTCTGCTGCACAATGTGAGGGGAAGAAAACTCTCCAAGGCTCAAAAGCAGGTTAATGTCTCCTAATGGTTTGTGATAGTGGAGCATTGCTGACAATTTTCTCTGAGAAACTAAACTTTAAACCTTTATGCAGGCTGGCTCTCTCTTTCCTGTGTAACATCCCTGCTTAATCCTGATGAATACTTGGCCTCATTTGCCTAAATATATGGAAATAGTAAAACTTGGCTTAAGTTCAGAGGGGGACAACTTTTATCCTGTTGTCACATTTTCTTCTGTAAATCTTTGAGATCCTAGAAAAACCAACCAAACTATATCACAATTACTTTAATCTTAAATCATTCAGTACAAAACTCGGAAGATCCTATAGTGTCTGTGTCAAAGTCTTCACTTCATCAGCTACAAATATGTCATGATTTTAAAGAAGGGGGGTGTTGGTTGGATGAATCAATGGTTTTGTTAACCGCAGGTTTGTTTAAGTGGCTCAGTGAGACTCAGGCTCATGTCTGCCCCCTGGAAGCTCCAGTGTCACCCAGTAAACCCACAGACCAGCCTTTAACAGGTGTCTGGACCAGACTGAACAACTAGACTCGGTTATAGCATTTTCTTTGTAGCTGGTAAACAAATACTAAACCCACCAAGTTGGAGCACAGATTTCTCCTTCCATCATCTCTCCTGTTTTATCACCACCCCGAACTGTCAAAGTTCACAAGACATGTTTAATTTTCTATAATAACATGATCATTTTTTTTAAACGCGTATATAGCTGCTATCTCGTTTTCTGTATATTTCTACTCACCAGGCCAAAATCACCATAACTTAAGCTGTTGTGTTGTTTTCTCTCTCTTCATCTGATGTTAGATTTCCCTTCCAAACACTTTATTCTTGCAAGAAGGCAACAGGGTTGTAGCTGATTGTTATTTGATGAGTCATGATGAGCGTAAATGACAACGAAACAAACTGAATTTGAATCAGAATTTTTTATTCACAACATGTACAAGAGTTATTTCCATCATTCACAATTGCATAAATAAAAATAATAACAAAAGCAGCGGACGTATTTACATGGCATGTTGCGCACTGTGCAAACTAAACGTGTTTGCGTGCGTGTGACCGATGAAGTTGAAGTAATGGTGATCGAGTCCCTGCACTGGTGACAAGTATCCACCGTGCTGTTGCGTGTGCGCAGAGAGCGGCACTGTGGGGTACGAGATGCCCGGGCTGCGCGCCGAGCTGTGCCAAGAGAAGTGTCCCGGTGGACTCTGCTGGTACACGGAGTCAGACGGACTGTGGCTCTGGTGCTCCGGGGAGGAGTGCAGCTGGCCGAGGTAGTCGGACGGCTCCGGCATCGAGCCCACAGAGCCGAAAACAGGCTCGGTGACCACACGGGACTTAGACTGTAAGAAGGCGAGGATCCGTGCGTACTTGATGTCTTTGGTTTCAGCTCTGTCCTCTGTGGTCAGGTAGTGAACCAGATTCTTCATACACTCGTGGTATCCGTAGTGGAAATAGTTCGCAAACTCAGCAAGAAGTTCACCTATCAAACACAGTAAACAGCGGATTACAACTCTGCCAAGACGAACTGACTCACAGAGTCGCTGGGGTCTGACCCCGGTGCGTAAAAGAGAGCCAGAAGTTCACCAGCTAGATCCAGGTGACTTACATAAAAGAGGGCTGAACTAAAATTATCCAAATACTCTAATAACCAAGTCTGAAAACCGTCACGAAGAAAAGACATTTGGTTCTGCTGACAGGAGATTGTGGTGAGATGCGCAAATAGAGACTGCGTGAAGAGTTTTCTCACCTTTTTCTCTCCCACGGGGGAAATCCGCTGAGTGGAGCGCTCGTAGATACTGAACAGTCATCTCTAAGATTTCAGCCTTCTCAAGTTTTCCAGAGTTCTGCCAAAACATAAAAAAAATACAGTGTTAATGAAATGTTTGACTGCAAACGTTAAAAGAAAGCTAGAATCGTCAACACGCCTTTATTTTTGTGCAAAATGATAAATGCGACATAAATAATAAACTACAAATACACAAACGTATACAAATAAAAGATATTTTACACTACCTGTTTTGCGAGTGCCATCGGGACCGTTTTTCCTAGCTCGTTTAAGCAGCGGTTGATCCGGTCCCGTCTTCGTTTCTCGATGACTTTGTGAGAGATTGGAGTTCTCTGTTAAGAAAAAAGAGACAGATACAACATGAAAACATGAAATATGTCCAGTAATCTCACTTACAGATGTTGTAACACACCAAAGTTAACAGGAGATACGTGTAAAAGGAGCGATGAAACATTTTGGCCTGGTTGGATGAGCTCTGTGCAATAACTGCGAGTTTTGCGCGCCGCGCGCTTTGCTGCTCCAGAGCGCGCGGCGGACATCTGCGCACCGGACAGTTTGTTAAACGCAGATGCCCTGATAGACACGGCTAAGACATCATTGAGTTAATCTAACACAATATAAGTGTTTGTAACGCAATTCACTAGCTACATAACAGTCACCAAATGCTGCGTAAATGTCAGATTGGCTCTTTTACATCAATAAAGCGCCTCGGTCTCTCGCCACAAACTGGTGCTCAGTAGATTTCTGTTCCACTGGCGTAAAAATGACTCCAAATAGATGCTCGAAAATATTTCTTGAAATCAGCGAAGTACACAATTCCAAAACGTAACTAAAAAGTGTTAAAAGTGTCATGCTGCCAAAATGTTTCAGTCCTCAAGATGCAGAGCGCACAGAGAGCGCGTACCTTCCTGTCTTTCATCTTAGATGCCATCGACGGATTTCTGACAAAAGTCTAAAAAATGAGTTCAGCTGGAAGTTGGAGAGATGAGTCCCTCTGGCAGGAGATGAAGCAGACTGAGGTGTGAGGGGAAAGCTGGGACTTATAAAGGGACCGTCCGAGGGACTCTGGCATTCATGGTGTAAATTATTCCATGGGATTAGAACCATGCATTGGGTAAATGTGTGCATTTAGGATCAGTTAAAGAAATAGTAAAAATCCAAAGCCATGGGCTAGCAGGGGGGCAAACCTGCTTTGTTAATCCACGTGGCTGTTCAAAAGACACGTGATTACTTTCGGAATATTATTTGCATAGTAACAACCCAGGCGGGAAATAAGAACTGAGCGTTGGGATCGCCTGATCCGGCGGGGCGCACTGTGCGCACTGAAAACAAAGCCGGCGAAAAAAGAAACCCTCTTTCTTCCAACTCGCGTTTCTCACACGATCGCCTGTTTACAAATCCCAGCAAGCGATCTTAACTCTCATCCAAGCCCGGTCCGAGTTTAAGGCCTGTCCAGTGTCATTAGAGTAATTAAGTAAGCCTTTAATAGGCTGTTCCGCCAAGTTCAGGGGAGATCTTTTGGAGACGGAGTCCCCCCCGTTTGTTCTCGGCGTTTCTCACACGACTTGGTGACACGTCCATCTTTTATGAGAGATGGCAAGCTTTTTGTTTACATTCTTTATTTTGTTGGACTCCTCGGCAGGTGTGTGATTAGCCCTGGCACACGAGCGTCGTCTGCGTCAGGGCCAGCGTCTCCAGCAGCCTCTGGCACACGAGGGTTACCCACCACTGGAGACTCTTTGGAGAGGCTCAATTTGTATCCTATTATCCTATAAGAAAATGTCTATTCAGTCGAATGAATAGTTTCATTGGCCTAAATTTTAATAATGCTGTGAAAGAAAGGGAGAAATAAAGAAGAATGCAGCTGGTGTGAACGCGCATTATTCCCCGTCACCTGCAAGATGGGTAGCCTGGAGACCCCTATTCATTTGCCTAATTTCGGTCAACTTAACAAACTTTGGGAGAAATTATACTGCCATTGTTATGAAGGGTGAAGCTTTCTGGTCGAATTAACAGCATGTTTTGATCCGGTAAATGTCATTAGAAAGAAAGAAACAATCGCGTTTAAAGGGGCCTGGGTAATGCGCCAAGTGGAGACGCCAAAGCGCAAAGTGCACAAAGGGTGCTAGTAAATGCCACAGGGGACTTTTGTACCCTCACATTGCTGAAGTTTTTCCCCCCAAACAAAGGGCATTATTTTATACTTGAATACATTTCATACAACAATTGGCTGTTTTCTTCAAACATATTTTCACAGCAAGGTTAACAACAGGTTTATTGTGTGCGCTCCCTCTCACAGATTCACGCTGCTCTCATGCGCCAAAACACTTTGCTCCAATTCTTTTCTCTGTTTTTCTTTTCTTTTTTCACTGAGATCGTTTTAATCTCGAAACTTTAACCGTGCTTGGAGATATTTGATCCTGTGAGCGATGTCGAAGAATAAAAAAGCAGCGGAGATCGAGAAAGAAAAGCTCACAAGACATCTGAAGCGTTTTGGAGAGTTTTTAGAGCACCATGGAGAGAAAAGCGCGAGCGAGCGGGACGGGGGCATAAAATCCAATTACTTGACTGTGCAGTTTTTAACACTTTTTTATGTGTTTGTCCTTTGAAATATGGAGGGACTTGTGCGCTGCTGCTTTTTTCAAAAACCAACTGAATTAAATACTGGAAGTTTTTGCTGACCGGTTTTGTAACTCTGAGCGTTGCGTCAGAACCAAAACCAAATGATGCGCAGGACTTTTCTTTATCGCGCTACTTTGATGTTCATTTTCTATTTCCGTTTTAATCAAATAATCTGACAACTATATGTTGTAGCAAATAATCATTTAACATGTCTCTATTTTTCTCCGTGCAAAATACAGATGTCAGATCACTGCGTTATTATTGCGCTGTATTTTAGCTATATATAAACTTTGAGCAACCTCTGTGACCTGGTGCCATAATTGCTGTTGTTTTCACTTGATGAGAAAAATTATTCCTACAATTAAAAAAAAAAACAGTTTAATCTTATTAAACGATGGAGTTTGTTTGGATTAGCCAGAGTGGCTGAAACCTCTGCGCAAACACAAGTCAAACAAGCACATTTATTTTGAAATGATATTGAACATGTGTTGTAAATATATTTGTCCCATCGTCACTAATTTGTGGTGCAAGGGAAGATCTTAATGAGCCACTGTTGCAACATGATGAGAAAAAGGTTTTTACTTGTGACAATAAAAATGGATAAGATAAAGAAATAAAAATCAAAGCAACAAAAAAAATCACTTATGATGTTGGGACCTAGAGATAAAATCAATTTAAAGGACTGAGGACAGTTCATTTCAATGCTGTAGGTACAAGGGGATTATTTTCCTATAGGCTACAACTGACCGAACAATACCAACTGTTCATTTTACTCCCATGTTGTGATATTTCAATGCACCTTTGCTCTCTGTTACCATTTGCCATATTCATTTTAAGTGTCCCTCTATTGCATGATGTCACAGGTTGATTAATGCCAGTCAACAGCATCCATAAATCCACGCTTTGTTTATTTTGCATAAAACATAAACAAGAAAAAGTGCATGTGGAAGTGTTCAGATGAATTTAAGTCAATCAGGTGTAAGCGGCACTACTTCTGCTATTGCACACTAGATTGTATTTAGGGACACAAGATTTTTCAAATAGTTGCATGACCAGTATGAATATTGATTATGTATGTTTACAGTTTATTGTTTGAATGGTTAATGCTGTGTATTGCAAGCTGTGCAACTTCGGGCACATCTAAATACACAGGTTAAATACAGTAGAATATGTCAGAGAGTTGTGATGTGGGGGTGTTATTATAGTCAGCTGTTGGTTTTCTGCTCCAGTGTTGTCAGTGTAACATCTGTACACCAGTGTGTTACAGGAGAATACAAACAAACCGGCGGCCATGAGGCCTAATTAGTGACAGGAGCTCAGTGTGCAGCAGCAGCAGCAGCAGCAGCAGTGTGTGTGTTGTCAGGCGCTGCGCTCTGACCCGTGGTGACCTCTGAGGGTCCCCGACACAATCCTTTGGCTTGGTGCGCCACCCTCAGCCTGAACTGCAGCAGTTCACACGGTCCCCATTGAGCCCGTGGAAATGATCTAAGCTGAGTTCAGACTACATGGTTCAGCAGCTACGGGACCCTTTGAGAGACAAACAGCAGCCATTAAAGCAAAGGTTTAAAACATGCAAGCAATTGTGTTTTATATTCATCTCACGGAGTTTGCAGCGATATTACAGCATCACAGTGATTTTAAAGCATGTAAAAGACTGATAAAGCCCTATCGAATCGATCCTCTACACTGAATATACTTAAATATTTACAGGTTTATCGCTGTCTTAGAAGATCAACCATAAAAAGATCAACCATAAAAAAGTCCTTTGTCATCACTAGATGCCTTGCATAATGTTTTATAGCTAAAATAGCCACAGTTTTATTACTCTTCTGTGATGACCTCCTGATCCTACATATTTTCCCCATTGTGTAGATTCTTTGAAAAGAAACAAGTAGATATAAAATAGAAAGGACTTTTAAGTTCAAAACTGCTAAATGGCTCACTCTTGTGGCGCATTTAGGAAAATGCAGTGGCCTCTGTGTACATGTTCTATAAACAGTTTTTGGCCATCTGTCATCTCCCTTTTCGAAAAGTAACTGTTTGTATTAGTTAATTATTTATATTATGGAAGTTCAACTCAGTCTGATGTTGTGTTTCCTCTGGGTTTTTCTTTGTAAAAAATGTTTCCAATTGCCATCCCTCCATTATTTCATTCAAGGTGAGCAATTTTACTTCTGTTTTTTGTCCATTTTCAACAGATTGCAGAATTAGCAAGGCCTGCTCTTTGTCATGAATTCATGCTTTTTTTTGTCTATTTATTTTTGGGTACAGAAACATGCAAGAATCCTTCTCAAAGATTTCGGAGGCACAGTGACCTCTCATGAAGTATCATAGTTTGACAATACACATATTCATTGTATCATTGTATCCCCTGTATGTAAAAAGGCTTATGGTTCGTTTTTCGTCTTCTTGTGGAGCAGTGTGTATCTTGTAGAATGGAAAATAGATGAAGTTATGTCACAGACTTAATATTATATAGTTGCTGTAAATTCAGAATTGACTGTGAGAGTACTAACTATGCTATAACATAGAGATGCAACAATATGGGCCTGGTTATATATATTTTGAAAATAAAGTTTTTGGGCTGTAGCCTGCACATAAGTCTTGTAGCCTCCAGTAAATTGTGTCAAAGCAGAGATGAGGCTCTGCTTGATGTAGCCTTGCAGACTATTGATGAGTGGTTTTCTGCCAATAAACTCCCTGTTTGTTTAAGGCACGTATTATGTTTTTTAACATGTTATTTCAGTGTTTGAATCTCTGTGCTATATGATTGACTGCACTGGCATAATGTATTGTATGAATAAGATTTTGTCATTTAGAAATAATCAGTTACAAGTCTAGGATTCAATATTGCACTCAGGACAAGATACATGAGTGTTTGCAGCAAAATGTTGTTATAGTGTCAAAATAATGGTTTGAAAAATCTGAATAGACTCCCTCAGAGCATTACTAATATTAATAATAACAATAATTTCAGATTAATTGTTATTTTTTACCAACATGAACATGAAAACATGAAAATCAAGAATGTTTTTTTAACCCCATATGTATTTTATTAGCTGAGGGGGGAAAAAAAACATTACTGACTGTAACATAACAATCTTATGTAATCCTAAGGTTTCATTTCTGTCTAACTGTCAAAGAGATGTAGACTAAAGAAATAAAATAGGCATATGTATGAATATAATGTAATGTGTAATGTAAATGTATTAAATAGAGTTGCATATATATATACACACACAGTATGTATATATATGTGTGTATATATATATATACATATACACATATATACTGTGTGTGTATACCCATCGCCTTCTCTATTTTGTCTTTGTCCTGACTCTGTGTGCTCACCACAGTGATGTGGGTCAGGAAATAGGACATGAAGAGTTGTGACCTCTACTATGTTTGTATTATTATTATTATTAAATCTCTTTTATGAGATTATACTCTGGGGAGGTTTATCTCTTGTTATTGCTGGTTTGTTAGTTTTATTTTTGTATTCATGGGTCAGTCAGGACAGTGCACCTCTGTATGTCACGACTAAACTATTTTTTTTAAGTCACATGTGGCCTTGAAAGTAGCAGGCGATGTTAGTCTGTAGATAAAAGTACATTGGTGACTCATTTCTAGCAGTAGAGGAAGTGCTGCTATCCGTCAGCAAGAGAACCAAAACAACAATGTAAAATTAAAATATAACATTTTACTTGAATGCAACCTCCTACTGAAGTAAATATACTCAGAAATGATGTATTATTAGATTGACTATAGATTGTCTTAAGGTGTGGCTTATAACATGGAGTCATAGTTTTAACTGTCCAGTGGTTCCCAATTTAAAGCATCATACCATGAATCTAAAATGTTTTTACAGAAGAAAAAGTACAAATCAAATTTGAATTAATCCTCTTGACGTTTTCCTGACCTCTATAAAATATGGGATATTGTTGGACATGTCATTAAAAGTCTCTTTGCTTTATTACATAACAATGTAGACACAGTTGAAACATGTCAGGTAGGCAGTGGTGAAAAAAGTATTTGGAAAAATGGTAATAAGTCACTGTACAAAATACTCTAATGGAAATAAACGTATTTAGAGTAAATACTCTACAATGGCCCATATCATTATGCTTAATGTGGAGAGATTGTCCTATAGGATTACTGGCACTAATGCATAAACGTGTGAGAAGCACTGAACTGAGTATAACTACTGTGAATTTTTAAAGACCTTGTATTGTTTTTGTTTTTTTTACTCTTATTTGTTTATCTAACAGTTTTAGTTTTCAGTTCACAACGTTTCAGAGATGTTTAGAGTTGCACCAACGTTTCACATGTGGGCTCATTGTTTCATCTGTTGTTTGAGGCTAAAAGAAAAAGCAAAGAAGAAGACATTTATAGAACTATGTATTTAGTTTTTCTTTTTCCCAATTGCAATCATCTTCTGATGACCCCTCAGGCTGACTTTTGACCCCTCTGAGGAAACCCAACCCACACTGACTAAACACCGTCTCCACCTGGAGCAGTGAAATGCTGCTTCTGCGCTGCTGTATCTGAATGAACAACACTGTATGTATCGATGACAATATGTCAGATTTTCTGCAGTGAGAGTATGTTTACATTTAACTCTCCAAAGTGCATGTTACCGCTATTACTTATGACCTTTTATCAGTAGGGCTTCTGTTGGATATTTTGTTTTGGCAAAGTAAGAGATGTGAATCCTTCTTCGACAACTAGTTTGTCACTAGTGACAACTAGTTTGTCACTAGTTTGTCACTGGCTCTGCTTTGAAACAAGAAAGTATAAGGCGTAATGCAACAATGGAGAGGTGAAAAGTTACATTTGAGCACTTAACTTTACCCTGACAACAGACAAGAGAGAGGAGAATGGATGCTGCACCAGTGCATTTGTCTACCGGTATTTAAATGCAGCCACCAGAGGCTGTTAATGAATGGAGGTAGAGTCTTTTTGAAATGTGGAGTAGGGCCGCAGGCTGGTACAAATTCAAATACTCAAATAAACCAGGAACACCTCAGACCTAATGTAGTTAAACCTGATTAAGTCGAGTTCTCGAGTATATTGTTTCCACTGGTTCGTGTGTGTGTGAAGCAACTTCCAGTTTGTCTGAAGGCTACAGGATGTAGCTGCTATATCTTCAATTACATACTGTGCATAACATGTTATATATGCACGGCCTTCTTGTCACGACCAATACTGACCAATGGCAGCGTCTCTCTCAAACTTTAAGGCAGAGCAACGTGATCTCTGATTGGCTGAGGTGGGCACCAGTTGAGCAGAGCGTCGACCGCTGCCGCCGCAGCCGCTGTTCTGTCTTCAAGAAGCAGCTTCAAGTGTCCGGATCTGCCGCTGCGCACAGGTCAGTGGAAACATTAAAAGCCATTTCAAACCCACAGATATCCAGCTGTGGATGACTGTCGAGTGTTTGTCGTGTACAGATGTGTGATAGATTCAGGATGCACGCCCCTCAGAGACAAGGCTGCTCTCCCTTCTTCTTCTTCTTCTTGTTGTTGCTTTGAGGTAAAAAACCTGAGCTCGAGCCACGTTTCGCAGCTGTTCTCCTCATCTTATCTTTATTTTAGCGTCATCTAATCGGCCTGTTGTTCACACCAGCAGCGCGTCCAGACACTGCGATGACTCTAATCACCGATAATAAAACAATAATGTCCGTATCTTCCCCGCACATCCGACGAACGCGTGTATTTATGAGGCAAGACGTGAACGCAGCATCAGAGCTGATTAGACACTTTGGAAACTTTTTTTTTTTTCCCTGTCTGCTCTACTTTATATAAAAACTGCCCTGCACACTGACGCCATTGTTAGTCAATATAAGATTATAACCAGAGGAACAATGAAACTATTATCATGTGGTGGCATCCCCGCCATTTATAATGTGTCTGACCTAGTAACCCCAAAGCTGTGCTCTTCACACGGCAGCACACACCCATGAGGAAGTCAGAGCTGCTCACTGAGCAGGTTTCAACCCACTGCATGTATTTAGTGGGCTCCATACATTTGCATTGAGAATCATTAACCAACTGCAAAAACCTCAAAACAATGTTAAGGTCCAATATGAGGTCAATATGAGTGATTTGGTTGACCTACGTTATTCTCACCAGCTCTGAATTGTTTATGATGCACAAAAAGTGATGCCCTGTGCATATAGTTCTCCTCTTTCTCCATCTCACACATGTGCAAATAGCTAAATAAGAAAATAACAGCTGCATCTTTAGTTATTATTATGGTGTTCAGTATTTACTTTTTAAAAAATAATGTTTAATGAACTATTACTATTACTACACATCTAAGGTGTTTTTCTCTGAGGTTTATTGGAGAGAAAGTATCACAGAACTGGTGTTTGTTTGGGTTTTACCCTTGTATGAGGCCGAAGTTGAAGGTAGAAGGAAAAGTATATTTTCTGGACTTTAAATTGAGGAAGGATTGTCGTATTACATAATAAACAGAAAGTGGGTAAGCCGTCACCACAGTCATGTTTTACAATCCTGGCAGTTCACTCTTCATGTCTGATGCAAATATCCTGTTCGTGGAAGTGGCTACAGATGCTTGCTTTAAATAGTTTTTCGTAACCACTTCAGTGGCTCAGCCTGTCTCTCTTACATCCTCATTGAATGTCAGGATGTAGTCAGGTGATGCACACTACCAAAAATAATGCAAACTTGATGAGCGATTTGATTATTGCCTACAAACAAAACAAAAAAGTCAAACTTATTTGCATTTAATCAACAAAAATGTGATGTATCAGAAATGTATCATCAAGCTTCAGTGCAAACATTAGAGAGACAAAGCTGTGGCTGGTTTTGAAGCTTCCTCTCAACAACAGAAACACTCAGACTGGAAGTAACAGGCGGCTGGTGGTCAGACACTTCCTCAATGATGCCGCGCCTATAGTCAAAGTGGATCCAAACCGAACCCTCGAGTCAGCTGGCACGTCGAGAAGCTCCGGCTTTGTTTTCTTGCCTGTTTCAGTGTTGGCGACAGAGGTAGGCTACAGTGTGCATGTGTCGGAGGGAGGGAGAGGGGCGTTGAAGTTCAGGGTTGTTTTAGGTGACTGTGGGCAAACTTCTTCCTGCAGGAATCTGAGGAATGTAGGTCGAGCGTTGTTTGCTGTTTTCCTCCCCTTTTATTAAAGATGTTCTCAGGTCTAGGTGAAGATCTTTCAGACGTTGTCGTGCAGTCACATGAGCAGCGATATGTCAGACACAGGACGAGCGTGAAGTAGTGACCTCAGTCATGTGTTGTTTTGACCAAAGGAGCTCTTTCACTTCTACTAGACTTCCACCTTGTGTGTATATGTGTGTGTGTGTGTGGTGGTTTGT
Organism: Trachurus japonicus; assembly: GCF_045865225.1. Taxonomy (NCBI): domain Eukaryota; kingdom Metazoa; phylum Chordata; class Actinopteri; order Carangiformes; family Carangidae; genus Trachurus; species Trachurus japonicus. Next base: position 20,209,421 of record NC_140907.1, read on the forward strand.
TGCTGGCAAGTGAGCTTGCTGATGTTTACACAACAGTGGCGAGCGCTCTGACGTGGAGCCTTTAAAAGCATCCAGACCAAACTCTTGTTACTGTCTAAACTGAATTTAAAAGGATCATGAGAGAAGTGGATCTGGAACTGAGGATCTGGTTCTTCTACGGCTGGGCCTTCAAACTCTGCCATACACGCACTAATTATATGTATTATCTCTGCTGTAATATAAACACATATTTTCAGTATCAGATGCATAGGCTTAATATAACTGATTATCCAATTCCACTATTTACTGTTCAGTGAAATCATGTCTTCATTTAGGTGTAAACATAAGAATTATTTATTTAAAGGTGTACAGAAAATAAAAATGAATTTGATTCCACTCTGGGTCAAAAAATTAGTGTAATAACTCAACTATCTAGCTAGCCCAAACTTTGTGCAAAATTCTATTTTTGATTAAATCCAGGATTTTTTTTTTCACATTAGATAATGCAGGCGCACGAATTATGCGTCACGCTGCTCACGATTCATCAGCCACTGATATAGGATCCGTCATCCGTCAATCAAACGTCTGAGACACACACACACACCGAGCTCGGTCTCGCCCCAAACATTGAATATCCCGCCCGCTCAATAACGAAAAAAACTCATAGAAGGAGGCGCGACAAACAGGACAAACGGCCATTTCTGTACACCTTTAATAATATACATAGTTTTCATTCTCTCCAGTAAATCAGGGGTGGGTCTTTTGTTTCCAACTGTAACCCACCTGCAGAGCTAAACCCTTCTTTTCTACCTACTCATCTTAGCCAAATAATAGACCAAATGATTTTCCAGATTTTCTTGGAAAGTATGATTCAGATAAGTTTTTCACCCCAGAGTGCAACGATGGAAAGTTGTCCTCAAGTGTTCTCAGTATTTGACCTTATTCAGTCCTGCTTCATGAGGTGGTTTCTTGGCTAAATACTGATACCTTCAACACCACCTTTGAATCTAAAACCACTGATTACATACAGTATTTGCACACACACACGCACTGTCTGTTGTACCGAGAGCTTACATGACCGTAGGTTTACTTTGACCTGCAGTGTGGAGGTCGGTGTGCCCTGATGCTGTGTTGGCAGCAGTTGACGGGTGCACGACCTTTGTTCCACTTCACAAATCCCATCCTCCACCCCCCACCCCTCCCATACACCTCCCTCCCCCCTCCCTGCCCTGTACATTTCTCCATTCTGGGACCATGTGACAGACAGTGTGCTATTTCATCAGGAGGCGGGTCAGGACCTGTACACTTGAGAGTGTGGTTGCCCTGCGCAAGGTCGAGCCTTTTGTGTTTGAAAGCCAGGGTCGAGTGTGACCGGAGGAGGACGGACATGAGTCTGGGAGGAGGCTGAAGCGACCTGAAAGACCGAAGCCACATGAGCTTCGTCTATCATCCAGCCCCACCCACCCTGAGCGCTGACAGAGAACTTGTTGCTGCGTGTTGGCCCTGCACGACTCCTCCTGTTCACCTTTTCGCAACCATCCCCCATCATGATGAAAAAGGTTACCTCGCAGCACAATTTTCTACACCCGCGTAAACCGATATGTAAATGGTTCACGCAGGAATGAATTGACTCATCTTTCTATTTAGATCGTCTCCCTCGGGGCACGCCGTGCTATTTGTAAAACTGATGAATTATCAATGAGGTATTGGCAGCTGGACTTCGATAAGTCAATAACATGAATTTCACACGTCAACGTTTTGCAGCTTGAGAACTGAATCGATAGCGAACCACTGTACGTGTTTGTACTTGTTTTTATATTAGGAGGAGACTCTAGACAAGTTTGAAGAAAGCCAAAGTCTGGATTATCCAGACATGGCATGCGGTATGTCTGGGTTTGGTATTTTACACTGTGATGGAGAAATTAGATTCAAACACTGTCTGAACATGTTTGGTGTCAGGTCAATAAAGAAGGTCCTTCCAGTGTAATGAGGTAAAATCTAAAACAGGGACTTATTGACAAAGAGCAAGGGTGTGGTGGAGGAGAGATTGATTTTAAGCAATGCGTAACCTGCAGGTTCATTTGTGCCTCCACAGTATCAAATGTCTTTATGTGCTGTTATTTTGTTAGTTCACATACTGTAGCAGATATATTGTTCACGATTTGGAGGTTTACGGACTGCCACTCTCTTCTCAATAAGCCAGCTGGGAACCTAACCCTAAGTCAGCCTTAGACAACTCTTTTAGCTTGGAGCAAATGTTATCTGAGCTGACTATAGCTAACTGTAGTTAAGGCAGTCCTTGTTTTACTTTTATCTGGTGAAATTTGGTTAGAGGTGAGAACTTGCCGTTGTGTATCTCTGTTTAAAATCCAGAACCTGTTGTTTAGACCATAATCAGTCATGTATTAAGTAAGAAAATAAGATAATTATTGTTTTAATGTACGTCGGTATGTTCATTTAACAATAAAGATCCTGCTTATACTTTGAAAAGACGGTAGTATCATGACCAAAAGACAGAGATCAGTTTACGATCACAAAAGACAAAGAAAAGCAACAAATGTGTCCTGATTGTTTGCTGTAAACTCCTTCTGACATTCACTCATGTGGCAGGTGTTTTTATTCTGAAAGGTGAAAGGTGAGGGACATCACTAAAGCTTCAGTGCAGTAGGAGAACCTAGCGTTTGTACAAAGTAGTCAAGAAGATCAAGCAAAGATGTGCACAGGAAGAGCTACTCAAGCATGTCGGAGGTCTTCGGGTCTACAGGAGATACTTGAAGATAGAGAGGGACGTCCTGCTTTGATCACATTTGGTAGCTTGTTTCACCGTCAGGGAACCACAGACGAGAAGAGTCCAGACTGTTCTTGCACTGTGCGTTAAGATGGATGGATGATGAAACCATAATACCTCGTTTCTTGGAAGGACTCATTGGCCGAAAGTAGCTGCAGCTGCATGTCCTTAGTTACTATACAGTTACATCTATCAGACTTTCTGTTCACACTTGAAAATCGCACCTCTCAAAAACAGCAGCAGCGTCTCATGTCGAGTCGTGACTCTGGCCTCCGACGAGAGTGAGCATCCTCGCTGCTTTCTGATCTAGAAAGAAGACATTACAGTGAAGTCAATGTTTAATAATTCATGAACTTTGTCAGATTAAATGATAACATGTGGATTGTGTGTTGCACATCACAGAGATTCATTTAGCAGACAAGAGAAGGCTCCTTCAGAGATTTGAAAGCGTCCGTCTTGTCAAGATGGGATTACAGAGTGTGTGTTTAAAGGCTCCATGCGTTAATCCTCCAGTGTTAAGGCTGCAGTAATGGGCTTAAATCATCTGACCCGATGCTCAGCACCTTAAATCATCAGCTCAGTGTCACACTGCTCTCAGTTGTTTTAGATGAAGAGGAACATGAGCATTGAGGTGTGACCGACCAAGTCTTTGTGAGGGTTTTTTCTGTTGCTTCCTGGTTGTGGTTTGGGGTGTCTCTTTTTCTGAAGTTACAGTGGCAGTGTGTAGTCTGGAGCCTCAGGCTGCGGCCAACTGATCCTCATGGTCTGCTATGCGTCAAATGAACCAGTTGCTCTCTCCACCTCTTTTTTTCCCAGTGTCTTGTGTGCTGAGGTGTGGGGTGACTGGAGAGCCGGCTCTGCCATTGGCTTGTCACCCTCCCAGGCCAAGTATGGAGAGTAGAGGTGGTGGTGGTGGGGCTGTGTGTTTCAGTGTGTGTGTGTGTGTGTGTGTGTGTGTGTGTGTGTGTGTTTGTGGAGGGGGGCGGGGGGGAGGGTCATTTCAGTGCCTATTGCCCCAAACAACTCTCAGCTGAGCATGACACCAATGGCATGTGTCTGCCTCTGACCATCTGACAGAGAGCTGCAGCTAACTCCTATTTACATTATCAATTGATAATTATTCTTTACATTAATTGTTTAGTCAACAAAAGAAAAAATAAATGTGTTAAACTGCCCAAATCTGTACAAGCACAGTAAAAAAAGACTAAAAAAAACATATTATAAAACTATTAGATCAAAACATTTCCAATTAAAGCTTCAAGGAAACAATTTGTGGTGTCAGAGATGAGATTATATATATATATATATGATCCATAATGTTTATCTGATGAAAACAATCATAAACCACCTTGATTTTTCAGAGTTTTTCTGACTACAGTAAATTGTCCAAAAACTGGTCTGAATTTGTTGTATTCAAATATAATATTCAGAAAATTGACACTCATGATACTTCAGCGTAGACTCATGGACAGGATTGTAAGACACTCTACTTGTTATATTCACAGCTGGTTACGCCTCATTCGCTCTCCAGCCACTTTTCACTCTGTCCATGTTGCAGCAGATGAGTTAAGCAGGAAATGTGTAAATCTACACAACATGTGTCCTAACGCACTGAAACTTGACTCCACAGTTGAAGCTGTGGTGAAATATTATGGTGCAGATTGTTTCAACATGTGTATTAAACGGGAATGATAACTCATTATCCTCCCCAGACTCCAAGGAACCTGCACTTGTTCTTCCGCTTTAATTATCAGTGTGTCACAGTTAAGTCAATGTTAGCGCCCACCACACATATCACATATCAGTGTGAAAACGGGAGGTTTTGTCAACATGTCTATCATGTAAAATACACAGACTTTCTCATAATGAGTGTTTAATTATCTGCTCGACTTTGAGTAGTTTGGACACTCGGCAACACAAGAATTATCACAACTGATCTGGACACACTGTCCTGATAACACGTGATAAGGTATTGGTCCTACACTCTTGAATAAACATCACTCAGATCAGTGCTCATTTCCTTCTGAACCACTCTGTGTCTTTATATTGACACTATACACACAGACACCTGATTCTGAACTGATACGATGCTTCAATCTGTTGTCTTTTTCTCCGCACGAAACGCTCATCATGACAAGTAGATATGCCCAGATATCGACACCGAGCAGCAGATTAATGTGCTGCTGTTGCTCTCTGAATGGTTCATTGGGTCTTATGCGTCTGTGTTTCTGTTTGAAAGGGGGCGTGTTTCAGCTATTCATAGTTGTGAGAACCTCTGAGGTCTATTAGAGGTCAGTGTGAGTCCTTCTAATAGCCACTGCTGCAGCACAGGGCTCAGCTACACCTCTCCACCTTTGGACACAGTCTCTACTTTTCCACATATAAACACTGTGAGTAGAGAGATTTATTTTATCTTTGTTCAGTATTAAACCTCAACAGAGTTTATGAGAAATCCATTTTTACTACTTTTAAGACAGTCCTGGAGAGGACACAGAAACTGAAACACCATGTTACTATTAAATATTACTCTTACACCATTTACTGAAGTCATCTGTGAGGTTTAATGTGAAGTTTTTGATTATTTTCATTGGAACCAGTAGAACCACACAGCCTTTATGTAATCTGCCTGGCACTTTTACTTCGGGTGACTGAGCACAAAAACTGTAAGAGGATTTACAATGACCTCATTTGAGCACAATTTATTGCATTGAAGTTGTAATTAGAGGCTAATGAAATGTAATTGGCAGCTTTTATATCACACTGACTGTGTCCCAGCTGACACCGGCCCCGTATGCCATGAGCTTGGTGTTCACAATAGAAGTAGGTGAGAAGTCAATTGGGATGGCTGCCCACGTATTCATTCACCTACATGGCTGTCCCCCTCTAATCTAGAGGTCAAACGAGTCGAACATTCATTCACACAGAGCTGCACAGTGTTAATAGTTATAAAAATCTGAGCGAATCATTAATTCATAGATTTCTATATTCAGGTATGATGATTTCTGCTCCGAGAGCTTTACTTCCTGCTGCAGACACTTGTAATCTGCACTTTACATTAACATGAAATTAAAGGTCAGACAGATGTTTAATGGTTTAATTAGTTTCAGACCATCACTTGACTGTTGTATTAAAATTTTAGCAGAAAAGAGACACGTATTACCCAGCACTTTGAAGACTGACGTCTCAACCCAGTGAGTTTCACTTCCCTCCACAAATGAGTATTTTAGTGCTCAGGGCAGTGTGTATGTGTGTGTGTGTGTGTGTGTGTGTGTGTGTGTGTGTGTGTGTGTGTGTGTGTGTATAGGCTCTGTGGTCATGTCCTTATCATCTCCTTGGAGGCTTGTGATGTTAAAATATGTGTGGAGTCATATTTCCTTCCTACATCTTTGTCTCTAAGTGCACAGCTGTTCAAATGATAGCAAATCTTCCCTCTATATACAACAGTTGTGGAGCAACAATAGCAAAACACGTGTTTGTTTTTCGGCAGCATATTTCTCAGTTGAATCATTAAATCAGTGCTAGACGTGTTTTATTTTCTTGATAGTTAATAAAGACTAAAACAAAGCTGCTTTTAAATCTTTTAAAAATTGGAAAAGTATTTCAATCAAGGAGCTTAAACACACTCTTCAAAGATTACATTTTATGCACCATGAAAGTCACTATAAATGACCGTCTTTGTATTTATCATTTAACTTATGATTTGACGTTAGTAAACAGATCAAACAAGAACGGCTGAACATAGAGTCAACACTGAAAATAATCAAAAAATAAAAATTTTGGCTTAGATCTTTTCAAAGAGGGGATTCATCAGCTGTTTATGTTGAAGTTGAATGTTAAGATTGTTAAAACCGGGGTGGTGTGTGGCGCAGTGGTTAAAGCGGCCGCCCCATGTAGAGGCTACAGTCCTCAATGCAAGCGTCCCCGGTTTGAATCCCGCGTCGGGCAGACCTTTCCTGCATGTCATTCCCCCTCTCTCTGCCTCCCCCTTTCCTGTCTATCTCACTATGTACTATCAAGTAAAGGCAAAAAAGCCCAAAAAATATACTTATAAAAGATTGTTAAAACCGAGGTGTCTGCAGTCAGAAGGGACAAAGGAAACTATGAAACATTTGTTGGTATGAAGGTATTTAAAGATTTGATCATGTATGCGATATATCTAGTGAGCAGATCACAGGCTAAGTAATCCTACACAGTGTGGATATGAGATGATGGATGAATCAGTTCTGCTGCATCTCCTCTGCCCTGAATGATTCACTCTGGGTCTCAGGGACATTTTATTTGAATTATTAACTGTATAAATCTGTTTTGTTACATTAGCATTTGCTTTGTGTCAGTTGTTCTGCCACAGGACAAAATGACAGATAGGAAATAATACAACAAGCCTTTGTGACTGCTGATCACTCTTTGGCAAGTGGCCTTAACTGGGAACAATAGTGTGAGCTGGAGCAGCTGTTCTGAAATCCTTTTTTCTTTTTTTTTGAAGATTTGGTGCCGTTAGAAAAGTTTAAATTGGGGTTTTCCTGCCACTTTCACAACAGCAGTCCAAAAACAAAAAAAATATGAATTTTACCTTAATTTTAAGGAAAACTACATTTCCCATTTGTGAACCTTAAATAAGAGAGTTTAGTTTTTTCCCACTTAAAACCATTAAATAATTATCAAAATAAACAGATTCATTAGCTCATGATTGACTAACTGATTCATTGTGTAATCATTGCACACAAGTCATCCCCCATCTCTCCTCCTATCTATAACTGCACATCACATGGTTGGTGTTGCATGCACTAGTGAATGCGTGGATGCAGATGTTAGTGACTCTCAACGGGGCCACTATGTGTAGTAAGATCTCATGTTGACGTGTCCTGATCTGAAACAGGAGACCCATTGATAAAAAGATAAAATGCCTCATCCTGCTGTATCACCACATCCGTAATGAACTCTTACTGGAAAGTATTAACCACACAAACCCCGGTCCATGTGAGAGGGCCTAGTGTGCATGTCTGTGGACTGTGGGAGGAAGCAGGAGACCCCAGAGCCCAGAACCTTCTTGCTGAGACGTGGCAGCGTTAACCACTGTACCACCGTGATGTGGATGGCAGTTTCCTTTGAAATTACCGGAGAAACAACTTTGACCTGAAATAAAACTTCTACATCCCTGATTTTACAGAGGCAAACATGCAGAAACAACAAGTGCAGCGTTGAATGTCCGTCTCTCTCCTCTCTTCTCTCCTGCAGGGTCAGTGCAGAACAGCCATGCAGGCTCAGGAAGTCCTGAGACAGCTGCGCATTCCCGAGCTGGACGAGCTTCGGCAGTATGTGCGCGGCCTACCCACCAACGCACTCATGGGTATGGGTGCTTTCGCCGCCATCACCACTTACTGGTTCAGGTCGCGGCCCAAAGCCCTCAAGCCGCCCTGTGACCTCGACCAGCAGTCGGTGGAGATACCGGTAGGTGATCTGTGATGTCATGTGTCCTCTTGAACACAACACAGGGAAACAGGATAACTCTAGTCTGTGCATCCACTGTCTCTTTAACGCTGTGTGTTGGAGCATGACCCAACCACCAGAAGGCTGAAGGAAAAAAAGAAAAAAGAAGCTATTCAGCAGATCTCATTCATCAGGAATGTGAATGGGATCTTCTCCAGGAACTTAATCACAGCTGATGTTGCTGCAGCTCTACACTTGAAATTCTTTAACTTCCCCACTCCCACTCATGTCTCCAGGGTTTAACACTCAGGACTGAAGCTGGCTGTGCTGGTTAAAGTACAGTAGGCCTCATTGACCTTTTTTATAAAGAGTTTATAAGTCGCTATTGATAGTTTTGTGTATGGTTAACACAGGATTTACCAAATCTTCCCTACAGCCATTGATAAGAAGAACTTGTAAGGAGCCTGGTTGTTTGACTGCCAGCCCTCATGAGTTGTGTCATTAAGCAGTTAGAGGTGTGGTAGTTTCGGGGCGGTGTTTAGCTCAGTTGGTAGAGCACCTGCCCCATGTGTTGAGGCTGTAGTCCTCTGCAGGCGACCCCGGTTCGAATCCCGCACCGAGCGGCCCTATCCTGCGTGTCATTCCCCCCCCTCTCTGCCTCCCATTTCCTGTCTCTCTCTCAACTGTCCTGTACATTAAAGGCGAGAAAGCCCCTAAAAATATATATTTAAAAAAAAAAAAAAAAAAGAGGTGTGGTAGTTTCGCTCCATGGTCATAATATTTTCTGTTTTTGTGCTTGCAGGGTGGAGAACGTGCACGGAGATCAGTGCTGAACGACAACGATGCGAACATGACGCACTACTACGACGACGCACGCACAATGTATGAGGTGTTCCAGCGAGGGCTCCGAGTATCGAGTGAGTGCTGCGCTGGTGTCTGTTCGATGTGAGAATCCCTGAGGGTCGGCGTCCGTCCACCATTAAATGTGAGCTTTCTGTACCCTTACAGATGACGGGCCTTGTGTGGGATCGAGAAAACCCAATCAGCCGTACGAGTGGCAGAGTTATAAAGAGGTGAGACCCAGGACCCACAGCCACATGAATGTAGCATCGTACTTTTCACAATGCTCAGCTACACCACGTTGTTTGGTTTTTGTGTAGGTGGCAGACAGAGCAGAGCACATCGGCTCTGCACTCCTTCATCGAGGACACTCTCATACAGGAGACAAGAACATCGGTGTTTTTTCCCAGAACAGACCAGAGGTAAAATAAATTGTGCTGTCTTTCTTTTTTTTTTATATTAAAATCTTTTCTGCGTTTTGTGAGGACAATGAAGATTTTTTTTTGTATTTCCAGCCAGTAGGTGGGTTAGGGCGTATTTTGTAAATGTTTTCTACTGAATCTGTAGTTTATACTGAGGGCACTTGATTTGTCAGTTGAAACGTTGCTTTAATAAAATAACTGAGTGAGACAGTGTGCGGGAGCTTCTTTTGAATATTGATGATATGAATTAAATATTTCAGTTTCAAAGTTATTGCTGGAGACAAGACGTGACAAGTTTATCGCCCATTTTTACAAACAGTTTGTCTCAAAGGGGCTTTACACAGCAAGCACAACAACATCCTCTGCACTTCGACCCTCACAGCGACTGAGGAAAAACTCCCAAAAAAAGCACTTGGTGGTGTTTTTTGTTATAATAATATTTTTCTGTCTTTTGCTTCTCAGTGGACCATTTCAGAGTTGGCCTGTTACACATACTCCTTGGTGGTGGTCCCGCTGTACGACACACTCGGCACAGAAGCAATCGCCTACATTATGGACCAAGGTACACAACCTTCACACGTTACCACGCACCACCCGCCGTGCGATCATGGTGCTCTGGATTGAGGACAGTGATATAAAGGAAGGAAGCCTGTTAATTAGATGGACGTCTGTTTTTTCAGCCACCATCTCAACCGTGATCTGCGATGTGCCCGAAAAGGCTCGGATGATTCTGGACTGCGCCACCGGGAAAAACCAGTCGGTGAGGACGATTGTAATCATGGAGGCGTTCGACGGCGCTCTGGTCACCCGCGGTCAGGAGTGTGGCATTGAGATCCTGAGTTTGAAAGACTTTGAGGTGAGAACGACATCCCAACATCTTGTTAGATCCTCTGTGTTATCTCCTGAGTCTTTCTGCAACTATTAACAGATGTTTTGTAAAAACCTGCTGAGTCACTCACTGATGTTCATGTCAGAAGAAAATGGAAATGAGGTCCTGGGATACTGTGTGTTTGGAGCATGATTATTGTGTTATTGTATGTTTTGTGTATTTTCCAGGCCATAGGTAAAGCCAACTACCAGACACCAGTGGTGAGTAGAAACAGCTTCATTCATAAGTTTACACCATTAAACTTTATTCTCATTAAAGCAAGACTGAGCTTTCAGCTCTGAGCATCTACAGTATTTTTAATCATCCACTCAGATTAGGCCCCAAACTTCCCTGAATTCACTTCATGTGCATTAGTGTAGATCTGTGCTCTGATTGCAGCTCCCGACACCAGAGGACCTCGCACTGATCTGCTTCACATCTGGAACCACAGGTGAGGACACAACGTGTTGCAACTTTAACATTTTAGAAGTTATTTGTTTTAACATCATGTGTAATACTGAGTTTTAATTGCTTTTCAGGAAACCCAAAAGGGGCGATCCTTACTCACGGGAACGTCATCGCCAACACTGCAGCTTTCATTAGAGTAACACAGGTAAACAAACAAACCAACACAAGTTCAAAGGCTGTGCTTCAGTCTACAGTAAATGACATTTTCTAATAACCTGTATCTGATTCCAGCACTTTTTTATTTCAATATGAGTCCTGGATATTTATATGATATCTATGTAAGGGAGCAGCTCTCATCTCCTCTCTGTTTGAGCTGCCTCTTGTCTGACTAAACCTCTCTAGATAGTGGTGCTGTAGTTTAAATGGGAGAAGATAAAGTCACCTTGAGTTTTTACTGCATGTTCACAGTAATAAGCTTTACACGCCTCAGAGTCATGTAGGGTACAGACTTTATTTTGCCCTGATCTTTGCATCTCAGGAAACATGAGCCCTCATCTTGGTGCAGCCTGCAGGCAAGACACAGGGATTTAAAAAAAAAAAAAAAGTGCCTCCTTTCTTCTGCATTTTTTCTGGGTAAAAAAACCCCCAAAAGTTTCATTATTATTATTATTATTATTATTATTATTATTATGAATGTATCCAACACCTTTGACTGAACTGCCCTTGTGAAAACAAACCTACACCCTCGCATCCATGAGATCTGAATCAAATATAATATGATTTATTTTGATGTGCTTGTTTAAACTTCTCTCTGACTTTCTGACTCTCTCTGTCCTCCTCGTCCCTCACCTCATGTACGGCGTCGTGCAGGGCTCACTGAAGCCCAGCACTAAAGACGTGCTCATCTCCTTTCTCCCTTTGGCCCATATGTTTGAGAGGGTGGTGGAGGTACAGTACGCCATGCTTGACCTGCATACGTGCACGTGTTTTGTTTTGTGTGTCCTCCGCAGGTACACTGCATGCTGAACCTCCATGACATTCATGTATCCTATCTCCCCCTAGCTCACATGTTTGAGAGGGTTGTACAGGTATGTTGTAGACTTGTTTACTTTCAGATTTGTTGTACAATGTCTATGGATATTCTCATTCATCCAGGTCATCGTTCTTTTCTGGGCAAATTGAATCGTAGGCAACTGGACTATTGTTGCACAATGAAATCAAAGAATCATGAAATTATTATGGAGACAATAAACAGCAGCCAGAAAACATTTCAAAACAGCTGTTTCTATGTTTATATGAGAATGCGTCGGAGGTTTATGCATATTCATACTGCAGTGCTCTGCTATTCACATGTAAGTTTACATTTTTTGGTTTAGTTGCACGTTGCCATGGGCTTCCTTTTAACTTTTAACACCTGCAACTTTTATTGTATCTCAGTACATTTGTGAGTAACAGCAGAAATTTGAGTATCCAAACTTATTAACAGTTGCAATCCAATGCTCAATTCTTACTCTTGTTTACTTATTCTTTAAGTAGATACTTAACAAAAAGGTTGAATATGGAGCCGTCAACAGAAAAATAATTCCAGCAGTCGGTTGGCAGACTGTTTCTCAGTATGACACACTGTTGCTAGGGACTCTGCTCTGATCAGAGTTGCACAGAGCAGAAGAACTACGCAGGATATTTACCTCATGTTTAATTTTTACCTTCATTAAACAGCTTCGGACTAATAGTGATGTTAGATAAATGACTAGTAACTTGTTACAGGGAGAGTGGAGGCTCCTTCCACATTGTGACTGAAAACCAAACCTGCGATCAGAGCCTCTGACCCGGTGTCACAGCTCTTGTCTCGGTAGCACCGCGAGTCCGCGACACAAACACGTCCTGTAAACCATGATCTCTTATTTATGACAGATAAGACCACACAAATACGCACATCGTAACATGTATATGATAATCCATCGATCCACCGATTGATTATAAAAGGCTTAGTTGAAAACAAATGCACACGACCAGGAGGAGGTTTAGCAAAACAGCGGAGAAGTGACCCCTAATGCTGGCTACTGGCTGGTACGAGGTAAACAGGAAGTCATTGTCGAACCCGTCAAAATTTCTTAAATTGATTTATTCACACTAAATATCTTTATTTTTATGAAAAAGCAATACTTGTATTCTGCACCCCTCTAAACGCCCCTGGATGTATTATTGTCGAAAAAATATAGCTTTTAATAAGCATTCTCCATATTCAACCTTTAAATATATTCAAATAATAATTCTGTTCATTTTTGACAGTTTTTCCAAGTTTTTACACAGGAAGTGTTCTTTTACAGCTGCTTTGTGACAAATAAATTACTTGGGAACATCACAAACTCAAAATATAAAAATGTTTTGTACAAAAACTATATACCTCAAAGTCAGAAACATTTTTTTAAAAGCATGAGCATGTTATCAGCATTAAAGCTGGAGATTTCCTGTGAGTGTATGTAAAAAAAAACACGTTGCTTTAAAACAGTATATGAATCTGTATGTGGTGTTTAACAGGAAATATGCAGCAGAAATGCTGGTGGACTTCATGTCCTTCTTAGCTGCTCTGATTAATTTGTTTTTCATTCATGTCTAACGAACCTTTGACTTTAGGGAACATAGAGTTCGTGAATGTAGGAAACTTCAGCATTAGGTTTAAATAACAAACAGTATGGGTGGAGTGACTTTAAGTGTGATAACAACGCCCCCTTGTGGCTGAAACCTCACACTGTGTTTAACTTGAACAAGGGTGAATAAGCGGCTGTGTTTTCATCAGGGAGTCATTCTCATCCATGGAGCTCGAATCGGCTACTTCCAGGGGGACATTCGACTTTTAATGGATGACTTGAAAACACTGCAGCCTACAGTCTTCCCTGTGGTCCCACGTCTCCTCAACCGCATGTTTGACAAGGTCAGATCTTATATTGCATATTTAAGTTGTTGAGTTGAGAAATAATTCTTTTCTCTGACTGTAATTTATTTATTGATCACTCACTTTTCTCATCCCATGTATTGATTGTCCAAGGCAGGGCTCCTTTAAAATCTAACTTAAAAAATGCATTCAACATCTCCACAGGTATTTGGTCAGGCCAACACACCACTGAAGAGATGGTTACTGGATTTTGCCTACAGGAGGAAGGAGGCAGAGCTCAAGAGTGGCATTGTCAGAAGGGACAGCATGTGGGACAAGCTCATCTTCAAAAAAGTACAGGTAAACATGACGTGTTATAAAAGCATCCCGCGTTTTTCTTAAACTCTTAAAGGGATAAAAAAAAAAAAAAAAACCTCTTCTGCTTGGTTTAAAAAATCTTGCACATTTATTTATTTCATTTAAGTTTTTATAACATTCTCAATCCTATTTGATGCATGCTAAACTCTGGCCAGTGCGTCAGTTTTACGGTTGGGTTTCACACTTTGCAGGCGAGTCTGGGCGGTCGAGTGAGACTCATGATCACAGGAGCGGCGCCGGTGTCACCGACCATCCTGACGTTCCTGCGAGCTGCTCTGGGCTGTCAGGTGAGCCACATGCACACCTCACTGATTGTTTGACAGCTCTTATATGTTCATGCACATCACCAATAATGCTTATTTTGTTTGGCTATAGTTCTATGAAGGCTACGGTCAAACCGAATGTACAGCCGGTTGCTCCATGTCGATGCCGGGAGACTGGACAGCAGGTAAAATATCCACTTACTGTTGCTGTTAGTTTAGTACCATTTACTGTATTACCTCAAAGTGAAGCAGAAAATGCTCCAGCACACTGTCTACGCTTGCAATAAGTAATAGATTTATTAAGAAAAGGTTTCTTAATAAATCTATAACTATAATACATCTATAACTTATCACAAGTGCTAGAAAACCCTTAACTTTATGAGGATATTATTCTAGCTCCAACTTTTGTATCAGTCTGGTAAATGTACATGTCCTATAATGGCACCTCAGCTTTTTTATCACCTGTTATTGGAAGCTGAGTGTTCATGTTGCTGACGGATAATGCCATGCTGATAGCCTATTTTATGTTACTCATCTTAATGAATTATGTCATCTTTTTTGAGATATGATTGGTCCACCCAGCCTATTTAGGATGTTCTCTCATTCTACATTGTCAGGTTACCTGATCAAGGTCTGAAGACCGAAACATTGTTTTCTTAATGAATCCATAATCTATCATGAGTGTTGCCAGTGTGCAGGAATATTGTCTGTGTCACTTTGTCGGCCATTGGTCTTCTCCTACGTGTCTGTACATTTTTAAAAGGCGTGCATAAGCTTTTCTTTCCTTATTATCTCCAACCATGTCATGTCACTATTCTGTGTGGTCAGGTCACGTTGGGCCTCCTCTGCCCTGCAACACTATCAAACTGGTGGATGTGGCAGAAATGAATTACCTGGCAGCCAATGGAGAAGGAGAGGTGAGGAGTTCTGCTTCATCATAGATCAAATACAAACAGCAGCTGGGTGGGGGGCGACTTTTATTTGCTTTGACTTTACAGCAAACACAAATGTAGTTTAACTTACTCATTCAGTTGGCATTAGAATAAACAACTTAGCAACAAAAAATAACATGTATAACACATTCCTTCATCACAGTGAACATGGCTAGTGAGTTTTACTCTAAAACAATGTCTTCATTTTCCATCTCTGAACAGCAGCTGCAAGTCACACAGAGTCAGGATTTCAGTATCAAATAAAGTGTCTGTAACATTGTCTAACTGTACTTTAACCCCTCTTCTTCACAGCTGGGGGGCGCTATGTATGTGAAACTGTGATAGGTACAAAATGTGCTGCCTGCTTTCTGTATGACAGCTTTACACTTCTCTCATAAACTTTTTTCTGTATTCTTCACGCAACTTATTATCACTCGATATTTTCACGAGGGCGACTTTGCAGCGTTATGTCCGTTTGAAGTGATAGATATGGAACAGGAGCATCTAAATATGTCTGTTGGTAAAAGAGTAAAAATAGTAAAATGTGAAATTGTGTTTTTGCTGGGGTTAAAATCACTATAAATTATTTATTTATTTTCTGTCGCTTTAGGTGTGTGTCAAAGGACCAAATGTTTTCCAGGGATACCTCAAAGATCCAGAGAGAACAGCTGAGGCCCTCGACAAAGACGGATGGCTGCACACAGGAGACATTGGGAAATGGCTTCCTGTAAGTAAAACAGGCCGGATAGCCAATATTGAAAATATAACTTTCTCTTATTTAAGTTCAAGTGTCAAAGCATTAGGTGCTGGATTCTGTTTCAAGTTGAGTTTCTCCTCTGCTCTGTCAGAACGGCAGCCTGAAGCTCATTGACAGAAAGAAGCACATTTTCAAGCTGGCACAGGGAGAGTACATCGCTCCCGAGAAGATAGAAACCATCTATAATCGCAGTGATCCAGTGGCCCAGATATATGTACATGGCGACAGCTTACAGGTCAGTAACTACACTGATTTAAATCACTGTATATGCACTAATGGTGGCTTGATATCATGTGATCCTCATGTTATCTGTGTTGTGTTTTTAAGGCTTGTCTTGTGGGGATAGTGGTGACCGATCCAGACTTTTTACCGATATGGGCCAAGAAAAAGGGACTGGAAGGGTCCTACCTTGAACTGTCGAAAAGCAAGGTCAGATATGTTACCATGAGAAACCACAACATACAGACCCCTCTCTGTGCATGCCTGACACTGTTGTAACTGTGTACAGGAGGTGAAGAAGGCCATTCTTGAGGACATCCTGAGGCTCGGCAAAGAAGGAGGACTCAAGTCTTTTGAACAGGTGACTGCTGCCATGTTTGACCTACATTCGCCTTTTTTGTTTGTTTTAAGTATTTGGGGCTTTTTGCCTTTAACTGATAAGACAGTTGAGAGAGACAGGAAATTGGGAGGCAGAGAGTGGGGGAATGATGTCATGCAGCTTTTTACCAGTTTGCTGCATTTGGTCCACTAACAGAAACCTCTTTACATGCAACAACATATTTAATTCAATAAGTCCTCTCCCCCTCTCTAAAAAGAGCTGAAACGATCAATCTATCAATTAAATCAACCAGCAGCTGTCAGTTGTTTTGTTGGTTTGCTTTTTGCCAAGCAAAATTACCTTTAACATTTTATTCAATTTAGAATATGATAGCAAACTAAAAATCTGTGAGAAGTTTTTGACAAGTGCTTGTACAAACAAGCAATTTGAAGACATCACTTTTGTCTTTAGAAAATTGTGTTCGCCTTTTATTAGTTTCCGAATAACTAATCGGTGATATATAATAATAATTAGCGGCTGCACTATTTCAATAATTGTTTTCTCTTCTTGGTTTTCATTTGTCTTGTGGTCTTTGTTTTCCTCTCTGCAGGTGAGAGATATCACGTTACACACCGAGATGTTTTCTGTGCAGAATGGTCTCTTGACCCCCACCCTGAAGGCCAAGAGGACGGAGCTTCGAAACCACTTCAGACAGCAGATTGATGAACTTTATGCCAAAATTAAGATGTAAACTGGGCTTGAGGAGTAATGTTGGGAGGTGACAATCATTAAGAGCGCACTGCCAGAACCAAATAGCCTAGTGAAGGACATCTCCCTCGACTTCTCTGCCAGTAATTATCTTTATCAATTTGTAGGGGCCTTCTTTTAAACTATGTATCGTCGTCACATCATGTATGATTGTACGGCTGAATTTTCCATCCTGTCACTGCCTAATTAGTTCAGATTATCTCAGATCATGCCACTGTGTTACTGGTATAACTCATACAAGAATGACGGCTAAAAAAAAAAAAAAAGACAAAGGGGAAATGTGATGTGCTCATGCCTTAACTGCCAATAAGTCTGACTCCTCCATTGTCAGAAAGGTCACACCTCTGCAAACATTTCAGTCAGGTTTAATTCTTGGGAGCTAGAAAGAAATCTTATAAATATGCTTTTACAACAGTGACAAATATAGCCTATTTATATATCAGACTATTTAATTTTTTGGTAATCTATTTAAGCTGATATTTAACGTAATCATTCACCCTGTAAATAGTGTATCTGCTGGAAATGTGTATGCAGAGTATTGTGCCTGATACTCTCTGTTGTTAACTCCCTGCATTCCCATGTTTCTCAATTGCTGCAGGCTAAAGTGCACAGTGTAGTTGAGTGTAGCCTTCTGGGAATCATGTTGTTTAACAGACATTTTGTGCTTTTTTCGGTGGTTGTTTTTGTGTTGTTTTAACGCTGCATGGAAAATATTGAATGTTACAATTCTCTACGTGCAGTCCCTCCTTTTAAATTTCAGTGCCATTATATCATTCGTATTTGGCGGAAAGTTTGGGTATCACTGGTGTCACATTTCATATGAAGGAGCCAGTTTTTCTAAATAAATTCCAGGTCCTTTCGATGAGGCTCCGTCTGGTGAGAAACAGCACTTCAGCTGTTTTAAAAACACAATTTTGTTGTGAAGTCAGACATTTCTTGCTAAATTGTGATCATCATGCACATTTTAGTCATGTCAAGGACTCTTTGACAGCCATGTTATCATCGTTTTTGTCATGTCATGAAAAGGGCAACAGTGCGTTATTTTTGGGTGGAGTTAAAAGTACAGTATCTATATTTGTCAACTGTACCAAATAAATGCTTTCTTCCAGAGCTGTGGTGTTTAGTTTATGTCTTTTATAATGCAAATTATATTTTTGATAAATCCTTCATATGTTTTGGTTTTCTTGCAATTGTCAATAAAGTGCATTAATGTGTACCTTGGTATTAATTTAAGTCCCCCTATTTATAAATAATAGATATTTGATAGATTCTTTAACACTCCAATACAGTTGTTTGCAGCTGTAAGGATATCTTAAGTGTTAATGTGAAATATTTTTAGCAAAATCTTTCACTTTTGTGTATTTCTCCATGAGTTACTACTGCTGCCACTTTCGGATGTCTACAGGGGGAGTGAGTTGTTCAGAAATGCATTCATGAACATTCATATAATTAATATCTGCTTACAGATGTGTTGTGTTCAAAACCAGTTATTACATGTTTTTGTACAGCGTATAAATTGCTGAGAAGAAAGACTTATAGTAACGTCCTAACAAAGTTCTTTGATACTGTTGTACAGCCAGACAACATTACCTTCTACTGGCGGTCAAACTCTGCCATGCAACCGAGCAGAAGCTGATCAGAGATCTCCCCGCTGGTTTGCTCAAAGTGGTCCAGGCTCTCTAAATAGTCCTGATCATCCTGTCCATCTCCCCAGACAGCAGCAGATTCTTCCTCTGGACACGCAGTGCTCTGTGGGGCCTGGTTCGCTGCCGGGCTGGGTTCAATGTTGCCATCATCATCCATTAAGTAAGCCTGGTCCTCCTCATCCTGTCAGGGAGAGAAAGCACATGACATGGTCATGAGCTGCTGCTGTATGTTGTGAAGAAAAGCAATGTCTTTGAACGTAAACAGAGCCAGGATGCAAGTTAAAATGAAGCAAACAAACCAGTGCCATTATGTAGCTGACACAGATCTCCTGCGGCAGTGGGTAACCTGTGAGAGGAGACACGATCACCTCAGATACAGTTTGTGCCACTAAGTTCTTAGAAATATACGTATAACAGGTCAGATTTTTAAAGTCCTGTAACCTACTTGAGGATCTAAAGTTCTTGCAGTCGGGATCGTGACACTTCTGGTACCACGCCTCCTCTTTCAAATCCACAACAATCCTGCAAAAGAGGATGAGACCAAATTAGACAGATGGAGCACACACACACACACACACACGGACCGACTCTACAGGACATGAAACACACTTCACGTACATTATGTTGTTGCTTTTGTGAAACCTTTCTACATTTTCACACCAGCGGTATTTGGCAATGTCATAGACAATGAGCTGTTCTGCCACAAAGTAGTTCCACTGCCTGATGCCTG
This sequence comes from Trachurus japonicus, assembly GCF_045865225.1. NCBI lineage: Eukaryota > Metazoa > Chordata > Actinopteri > Carangiformes > Carangidae > Trachurus > Trachurus japonicus. Next base: position 20,229,040 of record NC_140907.1, read on the forward strand.
GTGAGGTAAAGAAACATGGAAGAAATTGAGCACACTGTATAAAAATGATGATTTACATTACACCCACACCCACACAGCAACTCATCAAATGCTCAAAGCAAAACATGTACTGCACGAGGCAGGGAAACATGTGAGACCAATTTGCACATGACAGTTCTGAACATAAATAATATGTCCAGGATGATCTCAGCTACAACAATAACAACTCTGAATTTTCCCTTAAAAGTAGCTTTTGAAACAAATAAAACACAGATACTTGTGGACTGCTCCCAGGTAGGACAAACATGTTGTCTTGAGCAGAAACAATTCATTAATTGGCTGCCTGACAAATGATTCATCAATTTATCAATCAATCAGGTTTGAACTAATCTTGTACAGTTTTTACTAATCTTGTATGGTTTGTACAGTTCGCCAGGTTAAACAAAGACATGTGAAGTCATCAGGTTTTGGGAAACTGTGATATTATTTTGTTCCTCTGATATTCTTCAAGCCAAAAGTGTCATTGCTTAACTGGATTAATAATAAGCAGATTGGAAATAATGAAAATCAACATTATTTATAACCCCAGGCCCCACACCCTGTCGCAGAACAAACACTTACTTCCTTGTATTCCATCCTTTCTAACCACCGTTAGTACAAAGTTGTCCACTTCTTGATGAGGAGACATCAGGCAGCCAGAAAGGGAGCCTGATGATGGAAAAAGTTACATAAATGAAAATTATATTTGTCAGAAAATATCAACCGGTGATATGCCGAAATATGTCAGTTCAGTGTTACTTTGCTTTGGGGCTGATCCCAGCTGATGATGAGGAGTGCAGGTATTTGATTCCCTTGTTTGTGGGACGTCCCACGTAAGAATCCTCTGACCTGTGAAGCTGATGAGAGACAGAAAATGAACCTTAAAGCTGTGTGTGTTTGGCAATATTAACATTTACATCAGACAGAAGAATCTGCATGGGTGGCCGTTGTACCTCACATTACAGACCAGTGATGCCAAGAATATGCTTTCCTCCACGGAGACCCCCTTCTCAGGTTTGGGAAGAAACTGGTTGTCGTCTGCTACGCTGAACGCAGCATTTTTTCCCATTTTTGATGACTTGTAAAGACGGAAATTCCTGTTCTTGGTGTAGACACCTACATGGTAGCCATTGCAGTGATTATCCATATGTACGAACTGGCACGACATACAAAGAATGATGTGTAAAATGTCTCCTAGATTTATTTAACCCAAGTAAAGTGGATGTGGTTGGAGAAAGAAGGTAAAAGTGTGTGGTTTCTCTCACCGAGATCAACAAACAGACAGTCTTGTCCATCCTTGTTTTTCACCTTGAGGAAGCTGAGGTCTGTTTCTTCCTGCTTCCGCCTCTTAGTTGATGGACTTTGAGCCACCTCCTCTATTGGTGAGGCCTCCGCCTCAGGAACAGCAGGTCTGTTGTCAGTAAATCATCGAGTCAAACATAGTGAAGAAAGCACGGAAATTAGAATATGCTATTTTACACTTGTGCATAACAAACCGTGTTTCACTGTTTTCTGCGTCTGAGTTCATCCCATCATTCAGGAAACTTCCACCTCTGACATTGCTCAGGACGGGTTTAAGAGCTGCATGGATAAACCTACCTTAAAAAATAAAAATCAACATCACATATTAATAAAAATGTATTTGGAACAAAAGCCAAACAAAACGTTTCTGTTGCCTACAAGGAACATTAAACATACCAATGTGTATGTTGTCTTTGAAAGCTGCATTTTGGAGATTGAAGATGAGATGTCGACTGAACTTCTCCTCTGTGCTGGAGTCAAGACTGAGGACATTTTTTACTGAGCATCCAATCCCATAGACCTCCATAAGCTTGTCACACATGTACTGTCAACAAACAAAACACAGACAGATAAAGACATGCTGCATCTTTAAGGTAACACAGCAACATGCACTTCACACACACATGTAGAACCAGATGATTCGTCCAACACTTCACTTTTTAATGTAAAGGTCAAAACCTCTAATAAAGAACGAGAACCTCTACAAATCACGCTCTGCTCATCAACAGTGAACCTTCTCCAGTTCAGTAATTCTCACTTTTATGTTTCCTCATTAATTCAAATAAAAAGATGCACTTACTTACTTGAGAGAAACCAACATTTTCAACTACTGTACTGTGACTGCAAAATTAAATTAACACAAACAAACACATATTAAATCTAAAAAAAACTAAAAGTCATCTCAGTCTGATGAAGTTAGAAAGACCCTAATTACATGACATGCCCTTGTTACAATACTCCTATTCATTCATTTATAAATCTTGTTTTAAACTGTCAAACAAACAGACGTTTTGAACATTTTTTATGGCAATTTTCTTAGTGCTCGATGATGTCAATGAATCAATCAATCAGTTATCAGTCAGTCAGTGGTATGGTTTTCTTTGCTTAGTAAATAATAAGTAAAGCAGCAATGATTAGTCATTTCTTTCTTTCTTTCTTTATTAGGATACCCATTAGCACCTGCAACAGCATCGGCTATTCTTCCTGGGGTCCGGCATACACACAACATACACATAAACATTCACATCAACACATAAGAAACATACATTCACATATACACATGAAAAACACACATTTATACATGACACAACAAAAACAAACAACAAGGCTCCCTAATAATGAACAAACCACAGAAAAAATCTGACAAGACATTTGACAGACAACACAGACATCATAATTTCTGTACTCATCCATTCAGTACTTCAATACCTTAAGTACAACTGCAAAGTAAATAAAATAAAAAATAAAAATAAAATAAAATAAAAAATAAATGGATCATATAATAAGCATTGACTGTCTGAAGTAACTGCGACCATGCACTTCAACAACTCACACAAATACACTCCAAGAAAGAGGGTACAACCACAACTGTAGCGAGTCCTCTAATAACCTATATTAAATCATATTTCATTAAATTCTAAGAGATACTGTTTTAACAGCAATTTAAACCGATCTTTGTTACTTTCATGAGCAATATGAACTGGTAGAGAGTTCCAGGCAACCATAGCTCTGTACAGAACTGTTCTCTGAATTATACCTGTTCTCACTCTCGGCAATATGAACCTCCCTTCTGATGTACTTCTTGTTCGATAACTATGTTGGGCAAAATGGGAGTGTAGTTTGTCATACAATAATTTTGGTACTTGTGTCACAAGTGTATTTCTTAGAAAATTCAACAAAGCATAGGTAGACCTATGTCTTATAGGTAGCCAACCCAGACTATCATACATGCTGATCACATTAGTTCGATAACATAAGAACATAATAGAGCGCAATGTGCAGCTTTATTTTGAGCAACTTGTAATTTCCTCAAGTTCTTAACAGAAGTACTTGACCAAATTACTAAACAATAATCAAGTTGCGACAAAACCAAAGCATTCAAAACCTGCCTCCTGACATCTGGAGATAGAAAATTAGAAATTCTTTTCACTACTGACACTCCTCTTCCCATTTTGCCAACTACAGTATCGATTTGTTTGGACCACGATAAATTATGATCCAGAGTTACACCCAACAGATTTGTCTCATATACATGTTCAACCAAAATATTATTTATATTTAATGTAAGTGGTTAGTTCAGGCTTGAACTGATACTTTGAGCAAAACAATATAGATTTTGTTTTGCCAACATTGAGAATTAATTTATTATTACCGATCCACTCAGCCACAAAATTTAATTCCAATTGCAATATGTTGTTCAGTTCACCTATTAAAGGGGCAGTGGCATAAATTGTTGAATCATCCGCATAAATAGCGATGTTAGACTTCTTCAAAACAAAAGGTAGTTCATTAATAAATACAGAAAATAATAATGGTCCTAAACAGCTCCCTTGGGGAAGACCACATGTCACATGTCTCATTTTTGATGCACTTCCATTAAAATAAATAATTTGTTTCCTACTTGTTAAGTAGCTTTCCATCCATTTTAATGCAGTGACTGTAAATCCATAATGTTTCAACTTATCCAATAACAGAGAGTGGTCAATAATATCAAAAGCTGAACTCAAATCAAGCAACACTGCACCAACTAAATTTTTATTATCTAACTCCCCCTGCCAGTCATCAACCATCTGTGTCAGAGCAGTACATGTGGAATGACCTGATTTATAGGCGTGCTGATTTCCTGTATTTAAGTTATTCACTTCAAAATATGTTTGAATTTGATCAAAAATATTTCTCTCCATAATCTTTCCTAACGCTGGCAACAAACTAATAGGGTGGCTATTGGAACCACAGAAAGGTACAGCTGGGTTCTTGGACAAAGGAACAACTTTTGCTATTTTCCATGCCTGTGGACAGACACCTTTTCTAATACTTAAATTTATAATATGGCAAAAAGGGACAGCAATAAGATTAGATACCAATTTTAGAAATTTAATATCCAGATAATCTATGCCAGTGGGTTTATCCTTACATTTTTTGATTAGATGTTCCACCTCTGATACAGTTACACTTTCAATGTTAAATTTACACATTTTATTCTTTATAATCAGTTCCCTAATTATTTCTACAGAAGTATCATTATTCGTTGATTGCATTTTACTTCGTAAATTATTTATTTTATCACAGAAATACTCACTGAAGTAATTTGCAATGAGTTCTGGTTTAGTTAAAAATGTTCCTTCCACTTCCAGAAATGTAGGGCTGGATTTTACTGCCCTTCCTGAAAGATTATTTACAAGTCCCCATAGCCTTTTCTTGTCATGCTTGTCATGCTTTTATGTGATTCATAATAGAAAAATAATCGCCATGTTTTTATAACACTATTGTGGCAACATCTATGAGCTTGTATGAATAACATGTAACAGTGCATACGGCCTCAGCAGCATTTAGGATTGCTCAAGCAGTGTTCAATGAAATACGCATCTAATACAATTGTCATAACATCGTGTTTTGAACCAGCCCTAGTATGTTTTTTCCAAGAGGTGGAGGTCTTTTTTTCCTACAGTGGCAGTGCACCTGAATGCACCGTGAGGAGCATGAGGTGACCGCTGAATTCAATGAAGAGACTGTTTTTCAGACATTCAGTGTGAAGACTGGCTGTGAAGAGGAGGCTGCTGTGCTGGACTGTGTTGGGCAGTAGAGGACTTCCCCGACTTACTTGGAACCCACCCCCCCCCACACACACGCACCTTTTAACTTATTCTTAAGAAGAATGTGTAATGCCGATGTCATCATTTCATCCATGAGGTCATAAAACCACACAGCTGCACAATTGCACAATAAAGTAAATAAATGGATGTATTGATATTGACACTACTAACACATTCACATCATGTTCTTTGGCTTTTCAACTATTAAACCCGCAGCAATTGAAGTATTATTTTTATGTGATGCAAGTAGTTCAAAACAAATGTCCAAACACAAAACAGAAGGATAAATTGTGTATGAAGATACAAAAATACCTGGATGAGAGAGGACACCATAGTTTTCCCATCAGCCCCTTTGTTTGAAGGCGTGTGAAACTCCAAGTCAAAGTAAAGCTTACAGACGGTGCCCTCTGGGATCACTTCATAGCAGTGCATCAAGGACCGAGTGTAAGTCCTGAAAAAATATGAAGAGATAAATCACTGTCACTGCACATTTGTTTTTACAAAACATGAAAGAAGACACAGCTCATTTTGTGATTAAGGGCTAATATTTACCTGTAGTAATGCCACAGTTCACTGTAACTGGTAACCAGGTAGATCCTTTGACCAAGGTCCGTCTTTTCTTTTTCAAGGGCAAAAACATGAACAGCCTAAAAGGAGAAAATGTTAAAAACATTTATAGAAAAGGACTTCTGACACAGGATGAAACAGCTGAGGTGCAGACTGATGAGATATTCCAGTGTCAGCAGAGTCTTGTGTTACCTCTTTGCAGCTCTTAGCAAAGCTGATAGCCAGACACTGACGAGGGAAGAGCTTCCAGACGGACGAGGGCTGGCACAACAACAGCCGGGGTTTGTAGCGCGTGGTCAGAGGATGGCGCTGGAACGAATGAGCCAGCTGCTCAACCTTTTTCAGGCGGTCTCCCCACTTACTCATCCTCGAATGCTTGTTAACTACCTGCACGTGACTGGTTATTGCACCTACAAGGCAACGTATTCATCTTTTGTCCACCTCCAAAGTGAGGTCAGAGGTCAAGTATAGTAAAATGTGGATGCACTGGAGCTGGTAGGAAATCTCAGATTTGTACAGAGATGATGCACAAACTAAGACTCTCCTCTAATTCTTTTACCTGGACAAAAAAAAAAGCAAATTCAGTGGATTACATATTAATATTTCTGCTTTTAAAGTTAATCCACACAGATATGAATGGGGTGGAAAAAATTAACACACAAACACAAACAACAGCTTAAAAAAGCAACCACACAATTGAAACATCTCTGACAACAGTAAGAGATTCAACTACCTGAGAGATAATAAGGAGAAAGTTTCCCAAACTTGCCACATTAACTATTACTACTAGCTTCAGGAAATAAAAAGGAGCAATGCATTAGTATTTGTTGTTCAATGTCTCTTTACTGCAGTTATATGTCATAATCCAGGGGATATCTTTCTGCACTGGCTACTTTTTAATAGTTTAAGTTTTTATTTCTGTTTGCACACAAAGATTTTCCACATCACTTGTTATGGAGTATTTCTACAGTGTGTACAGTGCTCATACCCGACGTGAGTATCAAAGTTAATTCAGAGACATTAAACTCAACTCTAACGCAGTGACATCGGGGTTAAGTTGGATGTAACTCACCGTTAGTTGAGGTGCAGTGACACAACAGCCCCGTGAGGTTTGTTATCCATGTATTTCTTTTTAGAAAACAGTTCACACAGGAACATAAACACACGTCTCTACGCCTGGTCAGTTTTCTTTTTGGCGCGTACTACGGGAGCGGAAGCGGAAGTAGTGCTGTTTCCGGTGATAAAAAAAAAAACGTGTGGTTCGTTCAAATAACATTAATACGCAGCAGGCTTTTATCCCAACCTGTTGTGTTTGTTTAAAAAATAAAAAAAAAGAGTAGTTCAGCTATTGAAAAACACATACTGCGGCTTGTGTCAGCATGTGCATTGTGTCAGCATATACATTTACACCTTTTTTTTTATTAACCTCTCATTATATATTTTCAAAATAAAAGCCTAAAGGTAAAACGTAAACAAACGATACTGATAGGGTATGCAACTAAATATTATAACAATTTATAACAGATTAGCTGTATTTGGTGTTCCATCGTTTCAAAAAAAAAAAATCACTTCTCTGTTGAGAAGTTCAACAGTGAGGTGGTTTAAGCTGCAGGCTGTGTTTTTAGTTAACTAATTTAGTTAATAAAATAAAGTGATAAATGCTGACTTAATGCATGCATTTAATGTAATTATGTTGTAAATACATTCACACAAACGAATAATTATCACAATGTGTGACTTTGTTTTTTGAAGTGGGCTATTTAGCATTGAAAACATTATTCCGAGTGCTTGTTTGTTAATAATTAAAAGACACAAACACACACACTTCATTTCTGTAAAGCCATGCCAAACCATAGCTCTCTCTGATAGCGGATATCCACAGAATCTATGGGATGTCAGTCCAGCACCCCTCCCTCTCCTGTTGCTCCTGTATGTCGTTAGTGCTCTGATCACAGTACCTACTCCAGAAATATCTCTAGCAACACTGTAACAGTGAGGAAGGGAGAGAGGAAGGAAGGAAGGAGGTCTGGACACTGAACATGGCCTGACAGAATGGGAGTACAAATTCCATCTCGAGGGATTACCGAGGAACACACCACTCATACAGCCCTGAGTATTTGTGCAGTTTGTTATCGACTTTGTGAGCTACAATAGGCCCATGGAAATATTTTTTCCTATATAGTTTCTTCCCACCAGTTCTCTCCGTGAGTCATTTTAGTGCAGGCTTAACACCTCCCTGTATGACAGAGCTTTTAGTTAGGGCTGGTTCAGGTAACCTTGAACCATATAGGCTGCCAGAGACTGCTCCGCTCCTCTCCTCTCCTCTCCTCTCCTCTCCTCTCCTCTCCTCTCCTCTCCTCTCCTCTCCTCTCCTCTCCTCTCCTATTATCTGTTGCACCTTGGCCTTGGTGTCTCCCACTTTCTCTGTGTTTCCACCCTCTGCACCAACCACCACCTGCATCACCTCCTGCCCTCCCTGCTGATAAACCAGTCTGCCCACCAGTAGGCTACCCCCGGTCTGCTCTCCCTGCCTTTCCTGTATATGGCCCAGTCTGCCCACCAGAAGCTGCTTTCATCAGCTCTTGTTAGTAACTGAACGATTACATTTCCATATTTTTTCTCCATATTCCACTGAGTTTTTCCTCAGTGGAGAGGATGTTGTTATGATGCTGTGTAAGGGCTTTGAGACAGCTGTTTGAAAAAATGGGCTAGGCTATACAAATAAACTTGCCTTGCCTTGCCTTGCCTTGCTCTCTTTTTACATACAGTAATTGTTACTTACCACTTTCATAACAATGGACATATAGGCTAAAATATCATGTAGTTTTAGGTTATGTAAGCTGCTGGACAATTTGAATTTCCCTCCAGGGGATGAAAAAAGTATTTATTTTATTATTATTATCAAGTTTCCAATAGTCAAAGTGAAATAGCTACTTACTGTCAGCTTGATGTGTCTCATAAATCTTTCTGCTGACTAATTTCAAGCCATTCTTTCTTATCTATCAAAAAAGTTAAATGAGCCATTATGGACCATTAGTTAGGTGTGGCTGGAAAAGTTTGGTGTGTCTTCACTCATGTAACCCAAAAAGCTTACCACCTCACTTATTACAGTTTTTCTCAATTGCTAAAACACTAAACCCTGTTGTCTGAACCAAATTCTCAGTTGCCTGAACCCACTGATTGAATCAGTCACTCTTTGGCAAAACCATCAGCACTTTTCACCTGTTTAGACACATCTTACCAACACATTTTCATTGTGATGCACCTGTGCTGCAAAATGCTGAGCACAGGTGGCAAAAGTCAAACACAAGTAAAGCACAAGTTTCACCGGTTGAACACAACAACTCAAAATTGATAACACTTGTGTCCAATGATGTGAGGGCACATATACTGTAAGCCAGTTCAGGATGAAGTCCTGTGGTCTGACCCAGTACAGAGAAATTACGCTGTGGCTGAGTTGTGCACTTCTCATTTCTATATTTTTGTACTTTATTTTTACGTAGGCTTACTGTATACAAGTGCTAAATGCACAAGATTTCTGTTTTTCTTTGTACTGTACAAGTGCTACGTGTAAATGCACAAGATTTCTGTTTTTTGTACTCCTTTTTTTTTTACTATGTACAAGTGCTAAATGCACAGGTTTTTTGTTTTGCAAGAGGAGAAGATGAGAGGCGACAGGGTGAAGAAAGAAAGGATGAGGGAGGGAGGGAGGGATGAACTGGGCAGAAAAAAGAAGGAAGGAAAAGGGGATGAAATGGATGTGGAGAGGTAAGGAGGAGGGTGAAAGAAAGGGAAGGAGAGAAGTGCTACAGTGTAAATGCACAGGTTTTTTGTTTTGCAACATGCATTTAGCCTACAGTGAACGATAAACATTTATTTCTACAGCTTCATGTGCTGAGCATTGTGTTTTCTATTTTTCTATGTAGTGTTTAGTGACTGCTCAGTAGTGTTTTTAATTTTGATTGACTTGGGGCACGATTTGGCAACAAAGTTCAGTTTTGGGCACAGATTGAACTGTTTTGAGGTGAAAGTTTGGTTTTGCAAGAAGAGTCTGAGGTTTTGTGAATGTAGCTTGAAAATTGGGGTTTGTGTTCACAGTTTAGAGAAAATGAGAGAAGCTTTCGAGAAATGTGTCTTAGCAATCGAGAAAAACTGTAAACTCAGTTAGCTGAAGTCTCTCCACAGGAAGACAACTGTGGATTTTGTCTCCTGTCATTAGAAAGGGTTCTTTGAATGGCAAGTTTCAAAAGGGGGGATGACTAGACCGAGAAAATCATATGGGTATACAAAGAGTATGTCTCATCATGACCCTAAGATGAACAAGTTAACACCTCAATTTGGCTGGTTTATTCATGGACAAAGATCTGAAGATCTGATGCAATGTACGGTAACTTACGTAGGCTGTTACATAGAGACAACCAACCACTTCTGCTTTTTAGCAGCTACATACAATTAAGACTTTGTGAGTAGTAATGTAGCATTTAACAAATGGTTTATAACAGTTTACAGAATATTTATATTGGATGGGTGGGGGGGGTTCACAACTTTTGTAGGAAATGCTTAAACAATTATTTGAATGTTTTCAATATTGAAAAATGATAAATAAAGTTGTAAAAAAAAATTATATTAATATAAAGGATTTCACAACATGTCATTACAAAGCAGCCCCAGCTTATGCAACTTCAGTGTAGTGTTTTATAAACTATTTATTAAATCTTATACACTGCTCATTAGGGCTAGAAAGAAGAAAATGGAAAGAAAGAAAGAAAGAAAGAAAGAAAGAAAGAAAGAAAGAAAGAAAGAAAGAAAGAAAGAAAGAAAGAAAGAAAGAAAGAAAGAAAGAAAGAAAGAATCATTTATGTTAAAAGTAGTAATAAAGACAATGTGGGGATTTAAATCATTAGCAGCCAATCAGCAGCCTACTACACTAATTGTACCTCTGTCTAGAGAAACAAATTAGCAGACATCAGGGCTCTCCACTGGAGAGACGTTTCCTTTGACAGGAAACAGATAAGTTCGTCCTTGAGATGAATTCCCCACTTCCCAGAGAAGTGTTCGACAGAGATTGATCAGTTAGTTTAGTGACTTGATTTCTTTTTAGTCCTCACAGAAATTAATTTTACTTCCTTCAAGTATGTGCCTCTCAACATTTTCACCATCTGCTTTCCATCTCACTGCAGAAACTTCAGTCACATTAATTTTGTATCTTCTGTGTGTGTGTGTGTGTGTGTGTGTGTGTGTGTGTGTGTGTGTGTGTGTGTGTGTGTGTGTGTGTGTGTGTGTGTGTTTCAGAGTACAGTATGTGCGTAGGGGTGGATGGGAGGTGGCCGAGGGGGTGGAAACTGAGGAAACTGATAAAAGAAGTTTGAGAGCTTGTCTAAACAAAGTATCCGGGCACCAAACCAGGCCATCCCATTCCTGAACTCTGAATAGCATCACAAAACTTTCTGTCAAGTTAGGTCCTGCCACACTTTGGTCTCGTTTCTGTTACAGAGGTCTGTGTGAATCAGCCAGAAACAAGAAGGATTTAAAATGTTGGACGCCAGAAAAATGCTTCTTGCCACAATCATTTTCACAGCTGTCTTCTGCAGAGTAAGTATTAATCCTCTTGTAAATCACTATTCAAATGTATGATGTTGTGTTAGGAAAAAGAAAACATCTCCTCTCTTCTATAATCCATTAAAGCTGGCTGCTCAGGAAACAAAACAACTGGACTCTGCCCCAGATGCTGTTGACGACCTGTACGATAACTGCAGTGAAGAGGCCAAGAGGAAGCTTATTGATCCAATCCTCCTAAAAGAGCTAAATGACAGCGTGGAATTTAAGACAGCATGGGACAAAAGCACCAAGTGCTCAGAGCAGGTGCCAGAAGGAAAAAAAAAAGAGATCATTGCACTATGGACGTATGTTAATGGTAACCAACTATTTCAAGAGGAGTTCAACAAACAAGTGGAGACAAAAGGTGTGAATGTTAGCACCTATGAAAACGACTTCAATTTCAAATCTCTTCACTTCCTGCTCATGAGCTCCATGAAGAAGCAGCCAAACAACTGCAAGACTGTGTATGGTTGGTCAGAAGATTATAACTATGAGGCAAAACAAGGCTCAGAAGTGAGACTCGGAAGATTCATGATGGCTGAGGAAAGCTATAATGAATCAAAAAAACTTTGGAGAGATGATTCAGTCATTTTAAACATCACCTCATGCTTCTTTGTCAATCTGAGAGCCAACAACATATGCTCCAGCCCACATAGAGATGTGTTGCTATCCCCAGCTGAGGTGTTCACTGTGGAGGGTAAAAATAGCATAAACAACGATGATGGGGACTACACTGTGATTGTTTTGAAACATTCGGGTGTGAAGAGTTATCACGGCTGCTACTTATCACGGTAAGACACAATTTCTCAAATTAGATATGTTGCTTTGTGTGTTGTACTTACTTAATAAGCAAAAATAATAATAGGCGTATTGCTGCTAAACAAGTACAAGAAATATAAATATATAATATATGAAACAAATTATTTCTAAATGACATATATCTAATATCTTATAGACTGGTATAAGAAATATAAATATATAATATATGAAACAAATTATTTCTAAATGACATATATTTTTATGGTATAAATTAGCAAATATAAAATTGTGATTATCATGTTTTCTATTAAAATCCACATAAAACTGCACTTTACATAAATTGTTTTTAGGTTGTATAAAAATGTTTCACATCATATTCAACATGGCTTTGATAGCATTATCTTTGAGTAATTGTCTGTTTTTGCTTGTTTTAGAGTTATCTGTATTTTTTTTAAAAAACTCATTAATGCATAGGTGTTTAATCAGTCCTGAGTCATATCTCGTACCAGCCCCAGTGACCTCATGCCTTTGTGTGTGCGGGGTTTGAGCTGAGACTGACAAAGCGTTGATAAGAACATTTCATCATCAGTGAACCAGCCTGTCACCCAGGAGAGTGTCTACCTCTGCCGAGGCCAAACTACCTTGTCATCAACTTTCAACACTTTACGTCCATTTATTGTGCAACTGTGCAGCTGTGTGGTTTTCTGACCTCATGGATGAAATGATGACATCGGCATTACACATTCTTCTTAAGAATAAGTTAAAAGGTGCGGGGGGTGAGGGGGGGTGGGTTCCAAGTAAGTGGGGGAAGTCCTCTTCTGCCCAACACAGTCCAGCACAGCAGCCTCCTCTTCACAGCCAGTCTTCACACTGAATGTCTGAAAAACACTCTGTTCTTTGAATTCAGCTGTCACCTCATGCTCCTCACGGTGCATTCAGGTGCACTGCCACTGTAGGAAAAAAAGACCTCCACCTCTTGGAAAAAACATACTAGGGCTGGTTCAAAACACGATGTTATGACAATTGTATTAGATGCGTATTTCATTGAACACTGCTTGAGCAATCCTAAATGCTGCTGAGGCCTGTTACATGTTATTCATACAAGCTCATAGATGTTGCCACCATAAATACATCAGTTTTTTTTTTTTTTAATGAAGAACTGCATATTATTTCCTGAGAAATAGATAATGCATCTCTAAATGAACCCACACATGTTGTTATTTTCAATATTCCACATTATACTATATTCCAGTTCTGTCAACAGATTCCCTTAAATCCTAAACACTAGTCCGTTGCCTTAACTTGGCTGGTTTTTGGATTATAAAAATTCAGTTAACTCATATTTTAGAGGCAGAACTTGGGCCGATGTTTCCAATTAAACCAGCTTGACATGATTCATAGAAACAATCAGTGAACAAAACACACAGAAAATATCTCATGAGAAACTAACGTCTTTCTGTGGGTCCACCTGAAACTGACTGAGAAATTTGATTTTCAGGAACTTCAAGATGTTTTGATGATACAATATACTGATTGCTGCCTTCTTTTGGTTTCTCTCTCTCTGCAGGTCTCATGCCAATGTTTCCAGCCAGTGGCTTGTGTTGGTGCTTGTGGCTTTATCTCTTTTTGTCTTGAGCTGCTAAGCAAAAACAGTTCTCTCAGGCTGCTTAGACAGTTGAGACTGAGTCACTAAAATGGAGAGGAAATGCTTTGTTTTTACAGCTTGAATAATGGAACAACTGTTTTTCTATAATCTCTGCTAGTTCATCTGCTGTACTGTATAAGGTGGTTGCAAATGTATGTATGCCATTGTATTTTTAATTACTTCTACTACATTATTTTAAACACTGTCACATTTACTCATATCAATATTTCTAAAGTAACTCATGGGAGGGAAGTCCCCAGCCTGATGTGAAGTGTTTATGTTGCATTCATGGCTGCTACATGGTCCCTATGGAAATTTCAGCTGATAATATCAGCCTTTAGAGAGTTTTGGAGAGAATTGAGCTTTAGAAATACTTTACATAATAGGCACCCCAGTGGCCAACCCAGTAAAGAGCATAATGATGTAAGCTCTTTCCTAACCAAACAGCGGACATGGGTTCAACTCCAACCTGTGGCCCTTTGCTGCATGTCTCTCACCCTGAATTTCCAGTCTCTCCCCTCTATCCTGTAATAATGAAGACACCATGCCCAAAGACAAGGAAAAAGAAACACATGAACAAATAAACAGGTTGAACCGCCATTGTCTTGCTTCCTGCTTTTTTACAGCTACATGTTCCAGGACTGATCTTTGAGCACCTCTTCCTGTTGCGACGTGCCAGGTTGAGGGAAACAGCTACAACTCAATCAGCTTTCACATTATTTAGTAGGTCCCACAGTACCAATATAACATGTTGTTGGTCCATGACATGTCTAACAGAATGACACACATACATATTTTCTGATTTGACATCACTGTTATAACAAATAAGAATGTATAAGAAAAATGTTGTTCACAGAAATCATTTCTTTTTAATAGCATTTTCACACCATATCACAACAGTAAAACACCAATGTGATTTAGAATCTGCATGAAATATCTGAATAGTATAGCACATCCTGTACATCCACAGTACAAAACAAAATCACAGATACATACAGAAAGGAGTAACTTACTATAAGCCACAAAAAGTACATGATTAATTGACGCATGCTTTCTCAGAGTAAGGGAAACACTCATAGCAGCAATCCATTGAGTACTGGTCTGATGATGCCTGCAGTAAATACAGCATTTAATCAAATACATACACTACTATGTTATATAATAGTGCAGTGGGTAACATTTAACAAATGTGATTTCAAAAGCAGCTTAGTAAATAATAATAGTGAATGAGATGTCTGAGCTCAGTGCGTTACTATGTCACAGGAGGTCTCTTAGACACAATGTTGAATCAGCGTCCTTTGTATGACACAAAAGTAATTTAGAAAAAATAAAATAAAATAAAAATATATATCGGAAACATATAAATCGTCCAAGCATTGAAATCCTATTGGTTTATACCATCAATAATGTTTTATCAAAGCATAGTTTTCAAAAGATCATAATCAAAATAAATAAAATACAGTACATCATGTATATAATATCCCATTAGTAAAATACAGTAGGTTATTCACAACAAATATGATAATGAAACACTTAAAACTTTTCTGTAAAAATAATGTTATTACCAATCCACATATGAATATATAACATGTGATGGATCTTGCCTCACATCCCTTTGTCTATTTACACAAATGAGTCTACACATACAAAATAAGAACAAGTTAAGATTTCATATTCATGAGCAGCAGCATTGTATAATTTAAAACAAATGAATAAACAAAATAAATGCATTTTTCAACATAAAAAAAGGCATGTTAAAAGTTATATTCCCCTCCTCCAACATGGGCAGAACAATGTAGCCATGTGTGTCCAGTGGAGACAACTAAATGTCTTTATTATTGGCCTCAGAGCTGAGTCTTGACCTGTTTCCACGCGAACACATGCTCTTGTCTTTGCTGAGGATGCTGGTGTCGACTCGTGAGAGGGTGCACATGCTGCTCTGGTGCCCCGGTCGAAGCCTTGTATTTTGGAGCTGTAGCTCATCGTAGCTCGAGACGCTCACAAAGGGACACCAGCGGAAAACCAGCTTGAAACCAGCGCGGAACCTGCAAGTCAAATGTGTAAATATGCTGTCGTCTACATGCATGTGTTTTTGGGTTGTGTGTGTGTGTTATGTACCCACCTGCTGTTGAGGCAGCAGTAGATAATGGGGTTGTACATGGTGGAGCTCATGGCCAGCCACAGCACTGACAGGTAAACCTGCTGGATGTACTTCCACCTGCTCAAAGGCTTGTTAAGCCCCGTCACAATGAAGTAGACATGGTACGGAAGCCAACAGAGGGCAAAGGTCACCACTACGATGATCATCATCTTCACCACCTGCAGGAGAAAAGAGAGAAATACAAAAGTCATCAGCAGGGAAACACTCAAATAGGTTTAGTGATATGAAAAAATAAAATGGTGACATGACACAATAAAAGCACAGGGGTAAATAGTGTATTTAAACATGGCTGAGATCCTGATGTTGTAGCTCACTGTCACACAATGATGGTACTTGAATACAACAGAACCATTGTTAGTGTAATTAGTGCAGTTTTTCAACTCAGATAAATAAAATAAATTTGCCCACTTTTTTTAATTCTTCAACTAAATTTAAATCAACTCATTTTATTTTGTTTTTAGGTAAATTATTATTGCTAAGTGACAATTAATAGCACTAAATCCAACAGAAAAAAAATTGGAGACATATTTATTTGTCTTTCTAAGAAGCCTCAGAATAAAGACATACAACAATCTCCAAAAATTAACAAGAAACATTTACGGGAATTAATACTGGACACGCCCCCCACCCCCCCACTATACTGACTTTATACCGTGGCTGTGATTTTGATGTGACGTTTTGAAGCCACGGCAACTCCTGAAGTATAGCGAGTTTGTTATTTCCTTTCATTGTGATCGTGATGACATCTCTATTCAAGGAGGATGGCTGCTGTATGAAGAGAGGAAAAGGTCGGTGATGACACACCAGGCCCATGAGGGTCTAGGTAGGACAGAAGAGGGGCCACAGAACTCATTAGCGTGTTGCGGCACAATGCAGAGCTATTGTACCATCAGCAGCTCATGGGTGAGTCTGTGAGGAGAGCGACCTGCTCTTATCTCCAGTCCACATGAAATCTCGTCATCGTCGGCCTTTGAATCAAACCTGACATTGTCTTGCAGCTTTGTTTCCTGATATTTATAAATCTCTTTGATCTCCCTTGGCTCAATTTTGCCAGCAATCTGAGCCTCTGATGATTTTTTTTCTATCAGGCACTCGAAAAGATTGTAAATGACAGACCTGCACCTGTTGTTTTCTCTAGTTCTGCCTACTGAATGTATGTGTGTGTGTGTGTGCGTGTGTGTGCATGTGTGCGCGTGCTATCTAAGTCTGAGTGAAAATCTATTCTCAAGTTAGTTTTATATTTTTAGCTTCCGTCACCGCTCTCAGTTTACGAGATAAATATGAGTTTAATTGAGATTAAATTAAGAGGTCATCCATGAACTCCATTGTCATTGAATAATTTCTACAGGAATAATCTGCAGTATCAGTATTTGATGAATTTACTGATGAATTGTATTCTGTGACACTGCAGAGCTGTCTCCATAAATGCTTGTCATGCCAGCTGTGATGCCCTTAATCCCTGTTTAACTCGACCCTGAGCAGAGGCTGTGTCGTCTGGGTGATGAGGCCAAACTACAGTAAAACAAGTGCCTCTCCATGTTTTTCTTGTTCTCTAGGCTGCAGAAACAGTTAACTTGCACTGTTACAGTTGTTATGTGTGTGGTTATGGGATAATATAGAATTCATTGGAACTACAAAAGAAAGTCAAATCCCTGCGCAGCACTGACACAATGTGCTCTGAAGCTCTGCATGACACATTTTTATTAATCTCAGCTGTAAGTCGCCCACACTGTTTGTTACACTGACAGTCACACTGTATTTAGTTGCGTGTGCAATGTGTTCTGCCTCCTCCCCAAACAGCAGATTTCCTTCTCAACACACGGAGCCCTATTCTTGTTGTGGACCATTGTCACTGCTGCTAGGAGAATATAATATAATAATAATAAGTAAATCCATTGAGGTGTTTTTTCTAAGATGTTAAAATGTCAAGGTCTTCTTCTTTCTTACCACCACCACTTATTTGAACAATGTTTGTGAATAAGCCAGTTAGAATCTTTTTTGTGTTTTCTTTTTCTTTTTCATGGGGAAGATGCTTTCCAAGAAAATAGTTTAAACCTCAGTCCTTGATATGCCCCATATATGTTTTGTTGCAACTGTAGGTGACTCAGTCCCATCAGCAAAGGCTGTTGTTTGACAAATTTGTAAACTATAAGTGCAATATTTTTATTGGATCTGTCAGGCGTACTACCATGAAACTGAGTCGTACTAAATATCTGCAGCCAAGCCTTATGTACACATGTGCATGATCTACCTCCATGCTTCTACTCCAGAGACTGGGATTAATGTGGTGTTTATTATACCTTCCTTTTAGCCCGGAGCTGACCCTGATAGTTATCAGATGAGTCTCCTGGAATCTCTCCTCCCCACAGCGTCACACCTACGATGGCGTAAGTGATGCCCATCACCACTAAAGGCAGTAGGTAGACCAGAACTGTCACTATGATATGATACCTGAGAAAGTGAAGAAACAGATCGCCATATGTTTTAGAATAAACACAAGAAAAAAAGTAGGGACAAATGTAATCAAATGATGCACAGAGGAATGAAAATATAAGATTACAGGATTACAGCCCAGCTTTGCCATGGTGGCTATGATAAAAAAAGAAGACAATAAAAGGAGGTGGTGCAAAGAGGTGTTGTCTCACATGAAGGGGTCGTCAGCCATGCGGGGCCAGGCCACATAGCAGACAGTCCTGCGAGGCAGAGCTTTAGTGGTGGAGAAGTAGCAGAGAGGAAAGGCCAGAACTACGGCCAGACTCCAGATGCAGACGATCACTCCTGTGGTGGCTTTACCCGAGAGACGAGGCTTCAGAGGGTGGATGATGGCCATGTACCTACGGGACAGAGGTCGCTGTCGAGATGAGAATCAAAACCTGCACTGACATCAAAAAAAATATCTGTTTCTGAATCTTAAATTTAATTCAAGACCTATAACATGAGCATGGGAGTTTAGAGACATAGCCATTATCTCAGTGGGTAATTTGCAGAATGGGTCACTGTGACTCACTGACTTGTCAGATACTGTTAAAAGACATATTCAATAAAATGTTAAGAAAACATCATATTTTGAAATAACAGCACTGAAAAATAAAATACTCTTCTATGTTATTTCCAAATAAGATGTGACACAGGTAAGGCTGCTATAGACAAATTGTGGTTGATAATAATAAGTGACATTAACTGCCCATAGTGATGCAGCTCAAGTTTTCCATTTGATTAATATTTGTTTATTTAAAAAATAAATTAAAACTTAAATGTAACACGAAATAATTAAGGTCAATATATTTACACATTTATATTTACAGGGACTGTAAATAATGCTTTAAAAAGATACCAAATTTTTTTATTCATTTTAACCCATGTCTTCAACTATCAAATGAGTAAGATAAATGTACCCTCTTTTTATTAATTCTTCAACAAAATTAGAATCAACTATTTTATTGCATTTTGTTTTTAGGTAAATTATTATTGCACACTTTCAATCAACTCCCCCACCCACGCATCCACACCTGTCGATGGCTATCGCGGTCATGGAGTAGATGCTGGCGAACACAGCGGTGACAGGGAAGAAGTTGTGAAACCTGCAGTAGCCCTCTCCGAAGTACCACTCTCCGTGAGCCGCGTAGATGAAGTTGATGAGCGTGTTGAACGCGGCCATCGACACGTCAGAGAAAGCCAAGTTCAGCAGGAAATAGTTGGTCACGGTCCTCATCCGTTTGTGCGCCAGAATGATCCATATCACGATCAGGTTGCCGAAGACGGCCACGGCCAGCACGGTGCTGTAAGCCACGGACCAGAGCGCGATGCGCCACGACGGCTGCACGAACTGGTTGGTCAGGTTTCGGGTTGAATTGGACCCAACCCGTTCAGAGGCCATTCCTCAAGTCTCCTGAGCCGGGTCTGTGAGAGCCCGCTGCCGGAGGGCGACATAAATCACTTTGGCACCTCTGATGGCGCACCATACGCGCAAGAGTGTTAACATGTGACCAGTGAGACAGAGTGGTCATGATGCGGCCACTCCCTGCCATCACTCCCACAGAGGCAGAGAAGAAGAGAAGACAATCTGATGTTTCCCCTCTAACCTGATACAATCACTGATCAGGTGAAGTTATTGTTGCTATTACAGAACAAATTCATCCAGATCATGCAAGTTTATCATTTAAAACAGCTGTAATCATATTTCATCCAACTCAACAGGTGTGTATTGTGCATCAGTCCATGAGAGTCAGTCATCTGAGTCCGACTTCATAACTCTTTTCCAGCTGAGATGTCAAACTATCATGTCCATCTGCATTAGTGCTGTCTGGAGCCTTGGGTCAGCCCGAGTGTGATACAGTTAATCCTTAATAGCAGTGGCATGGAGTGGAAAGCTTAAAGCTTCTGGATTTTATGCAGGTTTGTGTATATTATGTAACCATAAGCTCAGTGACACAGATCAAGGCCATTAATGTTGGACATAAGGAGCAGTCTTTGGCTCACTATTTTCTAAATGTCTCTTCATGCTCCGCAGTTAAAGAGGTTCAGACTAAATCCATAAATATTAAAGCTGTTGTGTGTAACTTCTGTCGACCCCCAGCGAAACTCTAAGTAATTACAAAAACAATTGTTTTTGTAAAGACAACACTCCCATGTCGTGTCTGGCAGTAGCTACAGGCTGCGGTCACACATAAGCCAATGTAGGTGAGGCCTCCCATAGTGAATGCCGCTGAGGCTGAGGTTTAGGTCATACATGTGCAAATAACAGTGGAGAATATTCGGTTCACTTATGCCAGCAAGGGGGCTAACAAAACATTCACTCTCTGCAGTGAAGTAAATCTGTATTTCGTCTTTGCATTGAGTCAACCGTGGCAAGTCGCACTAGACCAACCCACGTGTGGTTTAACCCTCAACTGGACCACAGTTGTTGGACAATATTGTTGGAGACGTTTGTTTTTCTGTTTGTTTTCTTCCGCATAAGACTATCAAAAAAATAAAGCACCAATTTGACTCAAACTCTGTGTAAGAGTGAAGCATGGGCCAATGAAGAACGCTGACTTGTTTTTACTACTCAGGGACACAACGTTGGTCAAATTTCTTTTCAAAAGGTTTGGTAAAACAGGAGGTTGCTAACATTACAACACATCCGTGTCTGTCCTCGGCACAATTTCTGTTTTCAGGACTATCCACAAGGAAAAGCAACACCAATGCAAATGCACATGTGTCTTCTCCGTCTGACACTTCCTGTTCTTGATTAGATTCCTTCCATTGAACGACCAGATTTTATCTTTGTGGTACAATAGCTACACTTCTAAGCCACGCCTTGGGAGTTCCTTTAGGTTGTCGGCCCTTACTTGAGACTCACTGCTCCTCCTTCCCCTCTCTTCCGAAGGTAAAACACGTCTTTTCCTGTGCATAACGCGGGCAAGACAACGGTTGACCAGAAATTCAAAAACACTAATAAAATACCAAAGATCATGTTGCTGTTTAAAAGTCTTTCAAAATGCTACACAGACAAAACATTCTCTGGTTTTTCTTCTCAGCTAATTTTACCTTCGGAGTCTCTGTATCCAGAGGTGAATACACTGAATATGGTTTATTTGCTAAGTTTCTCAAGTAGAAATACAATGAGAAAACTTTAGAAAAAATGAAAATGCTCTTGATTTTACTGATTTTAATCTGCCACATCTGTGTGCTAAACAATACTTTGCAACACGGAGAGTTTCAGAATCATATTTTGTAAAGATTTCTCAGTTTTCATATTTTATTAACATGCATCCACATAAAAGCAGTGTATGGGCCACACAAAGTAAAAAACAAATGCAGAAAACATGCACCAACATCAGCCTGGGTCCCCTAAGGTTAAATACTTTAGTCACTGACAAATCACCACCACAGAGATCCTGGATCAGGTAGATACACGCTGCAGCCAGTGAAAGAATCCGCCTCAGTGTGTTGCTGGTTTGTGCAGCAGCTGTGTTTTGTTCCTATCAGCTGCATGATACAGTTTATCTGAAAACAAAGGAAACATATCCTGCATGCGTGTATATTAGATTCTGAGTTTATGGGTCATCCCCAAGAGCACACAAACACTGACGAGCTAACACTGGCACAGAGACCACAGGAAGGTCAGAAACTCTGTTTCCTCCCAGCAAGACCTCATTACCCAGAGGTCACCTCCGTTTGGGCCACTCCCTTTCTCAAATGTCACGGTTCGAACCACTTCTAAACACACCCTGTCCTCCATACTAAAAAGGTCACAAGCTAATAGGTGAAGTTATTTTTCCTGTGTTTTGTATGAATAATTCAAGTGAGATTTTTATACACAGCAGGTGTCTGATCTGTGTCTAATAGGATGAAGTTTTAATCTGTGTAAAGCAAATAACAGTGATATTGACTGATTAGAGGTCTTTGATAAAGCAGTGAAGTCAGGTCAACACAATCCAGTGGAGAAAAGTAAATCACTCTATGTTGTTAATCAATAAGACCATTAACCCAAGAAGGACAAGTACACAACACCATCACCTGAATCAATGTGTTAATCCTCCAATACAAGTGAAAGCTGTTCACTTAGGGAGTTAAATTATTGGAGTAGTTGATTTAAATATTCAAAGGTACATTACAACCTACGGACGCACTAACTAAGTGTAGAACCTGCAGAATAAAGAGTCTATAGCCAGAAAATACTAGTGAATCAACAAAAGAGACCATTGTCATGCACACTTCTCCTATATCACATTTTTCAAAATACAAAGAAAATTGATTCATCAGACTGAAAGCTTTGATTCAAAATCAAATCAAATCAAGTTTATTGTCACTCCACTGAAAAGCAGTGCAGATGAAATGAAAGAGTGTTTCTTGTCAGATCGGTGGTTCAGCATTTGAACAACTTGTGAAGTCCATCATAGAGATGTAATGGGGACAAAAAAACACAACACCTGTCTTTTAAGTTTATTGGACTAAAAATAAATAAATAAATAATAGTAATGACAAAGTAAGGATACATGAAACTTGTGCTGTGTTACTGTCCACTCCTGTCATTAACATTGTATGAACATTATAATATTTTCCCTGTTCTTAACATGACATGCTGTGACTGTTAAGATTTTACCCAACCCACATTTTTCCATCTGCATTACATTTGCTCTCTGAACAAACTGTGTCTAAACTGTAAACAATGCTTGAGGATCAGCAGTAAATGAAAATTGATTTATTTTTTTTCACCTGCTTTAACAAATGGTTTAACTTATGTAAGAGGCATAAGTGGCTTTTGGGAAACACTGACGCAAAGTCATTTTCAAAAAGAAATAGAAAAAAACAACCAATAAATCACAGTGGATTTTTTTTAACATACCTCACACTACTCTGCATACTTTACATCCATACAGCATAGCAGGAAGCCTCTTTGACGCCTCCAAGTGGTGGTGAGATGGATCAGATCTGAGAGAACTGACAATAAATCAGCTAAAAACATGTCAGCGTTGTCAACAATGTCTCTTTTTTATAAAAAAGAAAAGTGAATAATTAGGATGATTTAATCACACAGGGCTCTACCTTTTATTGATTGTCTATGTGATATCTGAGCTCAGTGGAGTCAGAGCTGACTCTATTTTTATCATGTGAGCTATAAATACATTATGACAACCTTATTCCCATTACATAGTTTCTAGTACACAGTTACATGGTTTACACAGTCACTATCACGTCAGACAGTTGTGATAGTGATATGCAAAGTTTTTATTTCCCATTAGTACTGCAAAGACAGCAATCAGGTTCAAGTTCAAGTTCAAAGTTATCTTTATTGTCCCCAAGTAGGCAGTTGGTGTTTCAGCATAGTACTTGACATAGAAGAACAGCGAGATCAACAGCATCGATGACAGGCAGACCAGTAAGGCCAAAGTAACATCCACACAAAGAAACACACTCTTGTGCTAGTCCCATGCAATAACAGTTCTGCCATCTCCATCGATAAAAAATGGCCAATGAATCAAATCTAAAATACACTGACATATTACCAACAATATATTGTCAACCAGCGACATAACATTTAAATCAACATTATCCACAACTATGAACCCAGGAAACCATTGGTCAACAATCTAATTCTTTCATTTATTGTTGCGTTTGTATGACTACCATGATTACGTAACATAGTCTGTTTACAGGCAGAAATAAACTGTTACAGTAAATGCCGACACAGAGATCTTTGACAGAGTTTCAAAAAATGAAGGAAAAGAATTGTAACATTTTGTTTGGTTTGTGTTTCGGACTATAATCTTCATTCTAAGAAAAATATTTTATGATTAGTTAAAGGTCATGTATCAAGAGGTCAAAGGTGAACAAAGAGCGAGAGCTACACCTTTATTTGGTTTGCTTCATCTATGTTTACGTTAGCCTAAAGGTTAACTGCCTGGTCAAGATGTTACAAATACCAGAGGGTAATTTGGACATGTTAGGTATTGTCTCAGTTTATGACCATCCTGGCCAGCTACATCCTTTGTTTAGAAAGGTGGAGTTTTAGAAAACGTTTGGCCAAGAGACAGAGGTCTCATACTGGCTCCAGAGGCTTCTCAAAGAATTGGCTTTTTGACTAAACATCAATATATGCATGAAATGTATGAAAACTATGTAAAAAAAAAAAAATGGAAATGTCAAAAAATGGATCTAATATCTTTTTTGTAATAAACTCTTTTTTACCATCTACAAAGAAGACGTGTCAGAGTGGTCATCTTTTCATCAGCATCAACATCAAAATATACTACACTGAACAAAGACTTCTGTTTCCTCTGTCTTGTATCTTTGCAGTTCACAGTGAAGTGAAAATGAATTGAAGTGAACTGAGTGAAGGAGAATGAATGAGAGAGAGAGGGAGAGAGAGAGACAGAGAGTGAGGAAGCAGCTTATGATGAAGTGACTAATCCGACAGGATTACATGTCTAAATGGAGTTTAGGACTTCTTCAGAAAGAGAGAGTGAGTGAGAGAGAGACAGACAGACAGACAGACAGAGAGAGAGAGAGAGAGAGAGAGAGAGAGATGGCAGAAACTGGAGAGCGAATGTGAAGGGGAAAGACATGAAAAATGGGAGGTAATTAACATTTGAAGATTTCATAGATTAGTAACTCCAGACCTACGGCCTGAGATCCCTCCAGTGGGACATGAAGGTCATATGAGACACAGGAAAAACTTTAAAGTTCTGCAACATGACTTTAAATTATTTGTTTAGACTTAATTGCTTCTTGTTTTTTTGTTTTTTTGTTTTGTGAAATATTCAATCATTTTAATCTTGAAGCCTTGAACCCTTATTAAAATGATATCATGATAGATGTTTGGAGGTGAAATGTAACTCACAGACTTTTTACACAAAGGTTACCTGCAACACTGCTCCTCCTAGAAAACGGTTGGTAGTAACAGTATTGGATCAGATTAGAGATGAATGCAGCAAATCACTGTAATGAGTCGTGGTGAAAACACACTGATATAAGTAGAAGAACAGGGTCGAGCACCAAGACAGAATATAAACTGTAAATGTTTCCTTTGCTGCTGGGCAAGTGGGCGTATGGACTGTGTACAACATATGTGAATCTGAGACCAAGATGCAAAACCAAAGTAAATGTAGGCTAAATGTGTGTTACTGCTGACAAAACTGTATTGTCCTGTAGATGTGCAAGAAGGATGTAAAGTTGACTAGAAGTTACACCTAAATATAAGTATGATCTAAGTATAATTATACACGTTCTTGGGCATTATCCCAGTGTTGCAGTACAACTGTTAAGAACAAGCTGTATCTGTCAGTGAAGGCCCTTGTTTGGACAAAGTGAAGCAGCATAACACAGCGCACAGTTATATTGTGGTACCTCATATTTGCACCACAGACCACAGAACACTGAGAGCAGCTCCTGCTGGTTCAGTAGAAAATAACATAGTGTGAGTTCCTGTTACATCACATAATGTTTAACTGCTTGAAATCTGATCTGAAGAAACAGATCGAGGAGGGCCCACACAGGAAAGAAAAAGAAACACAGACGAGGAGGAGGACCAGCTGTAAAACGAGGCAGTCTGCATCTGTTTGGACTTTTGGATTAATTCAACCCTGTGCAAGTGAAAGGTTTGTGATTGGAAAGTAGCTTGCGTTGTGCTGTGTTTGCAGGTTATGAAATACTGCATTACTGGGCTTCCGTCTAAGTTCAAAGGTTGTTTCAGTTCAGCGCCTGCAGAGCAGGGCTGAGTTTGGACAGAAAGGTAAGACCACATCCTGTAGTGTTGTGTCTTACTTGTAGTCTGTGAAAATGTTGCTGTTTGCATGTAAGACTCATGGTTTTTGTCTTTGCTGTGCTGAATATTTAACTTGAGCAGTGCAGCACTTTACTGAGAGCAATGTTCACCTAGTACACAGGTCTGTACAAGAATGTAATGACGCAAATGAATGACAATTTTGCACGCACTGTCTGTCTGTTAAATCAGACTTAATGCTGACAGTGTGCAGGAGTTCTTATATCTGAGTAGTGCAGCAGCCAGGCTGGTGACCAAAACTATATAAAATAATAGATAAATACACAATTTCCCATTAAATAGGCTACAGAACTGACAGAGCCAATGGTAACTGTTTCAATGTTACAAAAAACTATGTAACTTGGATAACCTTTTGAACTTTGAAAGGATTTTGTCTGAACCAGAAACCAGAGAGGTGTAGCTGAAACATTCAGTGGCAAAATCCTGGAAAAGAAAGACAGTTGTAAGTCAGCATCGTATTATGATGGTGCAACACACTAAAGGTCCCCGTTCTGTCAAACATTGTCATATTAACTTGTTTTCTGGACACTTAAACCCTGAGCTGTGTTTGAACTGTATAAATACCTGTCAGTTTTACTGTTTGGCCTGTTTCTGCTGTTGTCTCAGGGACAACACCCCCTCATGAAGCAAAGCAGTATAAAATTAACTTCAACAGACACTCTCCTGTTGCCAGGCCAAGACAATTAATTATTTCCCGATTTCTTCAAACTAGTTTACCTACATTTTATGTTGCGTTCAAGACAACTCGGAAGTCGGAAAAAAAACGACCTCTGAGTTGTAATGAATGCACCATAAGTTGTAATTCTTTTAATTCATATTATAAATTTGAAATTTAGTTAAACAAAAACATAATTTCAAAGATAAACAAATCTGGAAACTCCTCTAATGTGTAGACAAATAAATAAGTAACTCACTGACCTTCATCCAGCACAACATCTGCACTTTTAACCCCAGTTTGCGACCAGAACTTAATGTCAACAAGTCACATATTACCTTTGTCTGCCTAATTTATGTTTAACATATAACTAGTATAACATGTTGGACAGGTTCTGGCTGACTTGCTGGCTTGCTTTAAGGTGAAATGCACCATAAGTAGTGGAAGAACACAACAGTCTCTTTTTATCCCTGCTGGCAGATGGAGCACGTCTCTTTCCCGCCACTGTCCCGTGCAGTTTTTTGCGGTGGCACCCATGGAAATGAGATGACAGGGGTGTATCTGGTGAGAGAGATGCAGAAGCAGGAGGTGGGAAAGGTTGGATCTGTCTCCATCACCACTGTCCTGGCAAACCCACCTGCTGTGGACGCTTGCAAAAGATACACAGAAACGGATCTCAACCGCTGTTTTACTGACGCCTTGCTGAGGTAAGTTACATAAAAACTTTTTGTGAGAACTGATCTTATACCTCTCAGTGCTTTCATGTGAAAACTACTCCTGACTGCATGTTCTGGCTTGTAGTGCCCCCGTCACAGATTCAACACCGTATGAGTTGAGGCGAGCCCATGAGCTGAATGCTCAGTTTGGGCCAAAAGGAAGTGAAGAGGCCGTGGATCTGTTCTGTGACCTCCACAACACCACTGCCAACATGGGCCTGTGCCTCATCTTTTACTCCTTAGACTGGATCACCCTTCATATTTTCAAATACATACAGGTACAAACTTCACTCATTCACAGACAGATGGATACATTTTGCTGTATCTTTTTGGCTAATAATATTTAATGCAACAACCACAGAGCATAAAGAATTCAAAGTCTAATTATGTAGGCTATTTCTTTAACTTAAATGTGTTAAGTTTCATAACACATTTTATTGAGGCTATTGGAAAGTACCTTTTCCTCCTTGTAAGAACAATTAGTCATTCTGAATATTTTTACTGACGTTGAGAGTTTCAACCTAAAAAAATGTTTTTTGACGAACCTTCAAACTGTAAAGAGACGTCTGCTACCCAGCAGTGGGCTACACATCCATCACTATGGTCATATCAACTTCGATACTGTTTAAGTTGAACAGGTGTTAGCCTAAATAATGTTGACAGGAGGTCATGTTAACCGTGTTGTCCTTATGCCAGCATTCGTTAATTTGCATTTAACAAAAGTTTAGCTGCAGGTAGTTAAGCAAAACAAAGTAGTCATTAAAGGGGAAAACAAAAATAAATAGGCCTAAGTGTTTTAAGACCACTGGTCTCTCCTGGTGGGAACATGAATTAGCCTACATTTAGATAGCTGGCTGTTTCACTTTCCCTTTTGGCTAGACTCAAAAGCAAGTGGGACGGAAAACCACAGATGCCAGCAGTTGGCTGAATGTATTTATACCCAGAGCGGAGCGGGTTTTGTGCTAGGGTCGCGTTGCGTCACGCGGCCCTACTGTAGTTTTAGACCCGACCATTAAATCCTCTGAGGTCTAGCTCCACAATGAAATTATAAATGGCCAAAAGCCTTTTTTACATGTTTTTAGGGACACATAAGACCTATTTAATATGTTAAGAAGAAAAATTCAGAATTTGGTTTACCCGGTCTTTAAACCAAAGGGACAAACTGTGTGGTGGACAGACATTTTTATTTCCTACTGTTTAAGATGAGCTTGTCACACTTTTAAATGCATTGTTTATGTTGTTTGAACACCAGTTTATGGCCCATTTAAAGTCAATAATCTGGCTCTTTGGACAACCTGCAGTTCACACTGTCTATGTGTATGTATTATATGTTAAAGAATAGGCTATCGGGTTGTATTGAAGCATTTCATGCTGTGAATAGTTGTTATCTTTGCTCTCCAGAGTAAGATGACCTCTGCACCCGTGAGAGCAATCCAGCTGGATATACCCATCTCTGAGGCCTACTCATTGGAGTCACTGGGCAAACATGGCTTTGGTAAGGGTGTATACTATATTTGAGCAGGTGCATAAAATTAAGACTTTTTTATTATTAAATTGAGCAATAAATCTATAGATTTTTTGATTTGTCTTGTTCTGTGCAGCAATTGAGGCGGGGCCTCAACCCAACGGTGTGCTAAGAGCTGATATCTTCAACATGGTGAAAGAGGCGGTGGATCTCACAACAGAATGGATTCAGCTGTTTAATTCTGGTAAGAAACATAATACACACAGACACAAAAACTAAGTTCAAGACTCGTGTCGACCAAGCTTTCGCTGTCCTGGCTTCTAGATTATTCCTTTTTCTTTCAGATCAGCAAAGTATGGTTTAAATATTTATTATGTTAACTTACTACATATATCCTGCTTTATAAATTAAGTGCTCATTTGCCTTTTTGTTATCTATGGAGACAATAATAATCAAGCAGCTTATGAAATATTTTTAGTGAGACTTTGGATATCCAGATTAAACCTGAAGTATCTCAAAATCAGGCTCATGTAAACCACAATTATCTACATGAAAAGACACCACAAGTGATGAGTGAAACTGTTTGCATAAGTAAGCATTAACTACTGTCCTTTGCCAACAGGAGGTACGTTTGAAGGAGGTGAGGTTGAAGCATACACTCATAAGAGCAGTGTCGACTACCCAAGGGATCCTACAACCAGTGAAATTATTGCTGCCATTCACCCCCAGCTACAGGTACAGTACATCTGGGAAAGATGCACATGTAGGCCTGCTGCACTTAATTACACAGTTTCAGGTAACAAGCTTATTGGCTTCCTTGTGAAGAGTTAGATGAGAGTAATGATGACACCAAACAGAAAACCAAAGCCAGCAGCTGGAGCCTCTTCATCACTGTGAGGTCTTCAGGGACTCCATCTTTAGTTTTTATATTAATCGAAGGCCTCTCAGTTAACTATTGGCAAGAAAATAAACATATGTTGAACCTATATGTATGTTAAAACTATAGCCCTACTACTAACAGTTCCATTTGCTCATTTAATGTGCTCCCATAAATCCACAAAGAAAGGAATCTAATTTGGGAAACTTTAAATGCCACATTTGCATTTAAAAGCTGCTCCTGCTGCACGATGACTCACCTGTTATTCTCTCTTTCTGTCTGCCTCAAGGATAATGACTTCAAACTTCTCCAGCCAGGCGACCCCATATTCCTGTCATTTTCTGGGGAGACGGTGAAGCACGAGGGAGAAGAACTCTACCCCTTCTTTGTCAATGAATGTGCCTACTACGAGAAGAAGATTGCTTTCCATTTAGCTCGAAAGATCACTCTGACCTTCCCGTCTGTTAGTGTGAAGACAGAGTAGAGAGATAGGAGGAGACCAACATGTACTGTGGCAATTTTTAATTACAATCTCATATAGAATATGCGTAGTACTTGCATAATAATGTTTTTAATCATCTGAAATGACGAATTAAGCAATACACAAATGGTACGTAAATATGCACTGAAGTTTAGATATCCTGCAGGTGCTGGACACAATTACCTCCTAATTCAATGCAATACAGCAGCTTTTTAACAGTAGCCTACTGCCTCTGTGAGGCTTAAAATGAAATTTAACATGAGATTTTTTAGATCATATACTTGACTTAACTGACAGCTGGTGGATCAGTTACAATCCTCCTCTTTTTTTAAAGAAAAAATCTACTTTTAACTATTAATGACATTGATTTTCTCACTGTGAAAATGCAAACACCATGTTTGAAGAAATAGGACATGGATCACATTAAATAACTGTCTTGACTTGACTTGGATCTCTACACATCTCCATTTTTCTCTCCTTTTTTCACACTTGTTTTTATAAACAAAACAAAACAAAACCACAAAAGTGAGCATATGCCAAATTTATTAATAGTGTGCTTCAGAATACATAAAATCATTTACAAAATCCAGAGTGTATACACATCAGATGTGTAAAGTGAAAAACATTGTGATACAAAAACATCACAGTCTGTATTGTATTCTGGCGCTGGTTAATGACTAATATTGTAATTTGACACACACACACACACACACACGCACACACAAAAGTAGTAAAATTCACTTTCCACACTAATGTTGAGTATAAACATGTCGATTCAGGAGGGTTCGCACGTGCCAGGGAAGATTTTGCTAATTCAATTGTTACTCAAAGTTTCTTTAACCTTGGCAACAAACAATGCTTTAACCAATTCAAACCCTATAACTTGTGAGCTCTACAGAAACACACACCGAACTGTTGATCAACAATCAGCAGTTTTTTTAACAGCAAAACTCCATCACCACAAATGTTAAACAGCAGTGATATAACTTGGGGCTGAAGCTTTCCTTCATTTAGATGTTACTAAGTGGTAATGGGTTTGCTTGACTGGCATCAAATTACTTCAGTCTTTCTAATAATCAAATGAACTATATATTACATCTATAAACAAGGGCCACAGTGGAAGATGAGTGGTTACATTTTTAGGACGTGACATTTAGTCAACACATACCACAGACAGAAATGAACAACTACCACAGATGATGGAAATGTCATTTTAAAAAGGCATGCACAGCGAAAGCTCGATATTAAAGATAAGGCTAAATTAAAACAGAACTAAAAGAAAACATCCAAAATTAAAATATATAGCCTAGTGTAATATTGTTCATGCACTAGAGTAAAGATATCCTGACTTAGATGACTGCATGTGTGTTATTTGTGATGTAATGGGTGCGTGTTCATTAACTGATTTAAGGGCAATGTGGTGAGCAGCTTTAGAAACAATGGCATCTGAAAAAAAGGCAAATAAATAATGCACAGAAACAGAGGTAAACCTGAAATAACAAATGATCCCCAACATCTTGGCATTAAAATATATTAAGAACATGCTTTGGGCAAAATAGAGCTTCGATTAGAGAGGCTAAAACAAAAGGTGAGATAAGACAGTTAACATATTAACTGTTTATGAGCACTTATGATGATTAGCTGCAATCTGTTTTTTTTTTTTATTCTGGCCTTGAGTTTGTGATTTCATGAAATTACTTTTTTCCTATCTAAAGTATTGTAACAGAGGAGGAGTCACTTAGTTCAGTTCACCTCCTTTCATAAAACAAAAGACATGTAATGAAGTCCTCAGGCCAGGAGGCTGTTTTAAAGTACTGCACGCTGTTGTTGGAGTCGTCTCTTCCTCCTTTATGCGACCCTGTAAGCCATCACGCGGGTGTAGTTCTTGCGGTGACTCCTGGCCGCCCACAGGAACAAGGCGGCTGCCATCATCTGCAGGGGGAAGGAGATGAGGGCGAGGTAGAGGGACCAGCCCAGCGAGCCCTCCACCCCGTCTGGGGGTTTTGCATACTGGTGGAGCAAATCCACCCCTGCCAAGAAACAGCAGACAGTTCCCAGAGAGCAGAGACCTGATGGGTAGAGATAGAAACGCATGAATTAATACGAGGCGTCAGGTTGGGTCCAAACATCACACATACCAGAGTCTAAACTTCAGCTGGATTCTGGCTCCAAGAAGTTTCCAGCTGCACTGAGCTACATAATCTAATTTACAGCAGGGTTTCATTTATCATAGCAGAGGCAGTCCATCAAGTCTGGCACGAGGACTGCCCTAACCAGGGTCCGCAGCAGATATTATATTAGTTCTGTGAAATTTAAACATTAACCAGAGAGAAAACACAGGCACTACATGGCAAGATAAGAACCAATCAGAGAGCAGCAGTAGGTGTT
Source organism: Trachurus japonicus (assembly GCF_045865225.1). Taxonomy (NCBI): domain Eukaryota; kingdom Metazoa; phylum Chordata; class Actinopteri; order Carangiformes; family Carangidae; genus Trachurus; species Trachurus japonicus. The sequence goes on from NC_140907.1 coordinate 20,261,751, forward strand.
AAAGTCATTGCTTCCTAAGGTAGCCATGTAACGCAACTCTGGAGGTTTTAAATTTAACCTGGGGACAGCAGCATTTCTAAAAGTCTGCGTTTAAAGTCCCCCTCCCGCGACCCTTTTTGGTCATTTTAAAACCAGCTCATTAGCAATGCACATTAGCAATGCACCTCTGGAGGGTGGGCGGAGACTGCGCTGCTCTGCACCCCCCCAGCCACCTCCTCGCACCCCACCCCCCGCTTGCTGACAGCTGGACATTGTACAATTACAGATTCAGCGCATTTAGCGTAAAACTCCACACTGGGATTTGATCCCAGACTGGTGCATAGTCCTTGCTCACGAGGAAGCTGCTCTACCAGGTGAGCTATACCTGTTATACCTTGACAGCTACACCGAGCTGTCAAGCCTTTCACCTCTGAGCCAGATGCAGAGCGGGGCGGGAGCTTGTAGCACTAGTCCCCTCCCCTGGAGCTGTGACACGTCAGCTCCAGTCTCCCTGAAACTGCCAGTTTGCGTCTGCCATTGGTTCACAGCAGTTTGAAGGCAGAAAAACTCAGAAATGCAATTTTGCACTTCCTTTTCTGCTGATATGTGCTCTAACACAAGAAAAATGCCACAGGAACATGTGAAAAGCACGAAAAGCACGATTTTCACGGGAGGGGGTCTTTAAAGCCTGGACAAGGCGGTGAAAACAGCACAACAGTTTCACATTAAAACCAAAATTTGCCTAACTGTAGAAAGTGACAACCAATTAATTAATTACATTATCTCTTCCTGTGACAGTTTAAAATCAGATCAACCTTTTGGGGAGATTTTTGTTCAAGTAAAAACTAAGTCATCAACACATCTGATCATCAAACACCAGGCTGAATTTAGGTTCAGCCATATTAAAAGCAGGGATATGATATCAAAATTCAAAATTAATTAGCTCATTCCACATGTCGTCCTTTGTTAAGTGTTTCTAACAGCTGCAAACGGCTGAAACATTCATGAATCTGTGTGTAGATTTGCACATAAAAGTCCACGCTACTAAAACTCTACTCTGGATTCATGAATGGTGCGGGAATCTCAGATTTGATTGATCATAGGCACATGTGTAAGATCATGAATGCCCGCCCATCATAAATTAACAGCACGCCCCCGGTGATCAGCAATTAGCATAGATCTCTGCCAATGAATAGCCATATAAGGAGATCCTGACCACCATATAAGGAGGTAGGTGCATCCTGTTCACCTGCGGCCATGACGCAGACAAGGAAAGAGGGAGAGAGAGAGAAAAGAGAGATCGGGGATTGAAGTCATTTTGGGTGAAGTGGAGTCCAGAAAAAATATTTAATTCTCTTCTGATAGTAGCGGTGTGACTGGGACAGGTAAATCAAAGGCGTGGAGGGAAGTAACAGATTTAGTGAATTAAGTATCCTTGGTTTAAAGAACCGTTTAAGAAGTAAAGCCAGAATAGTTCGATATTAAACATGGGGAAAAAAAGAAAAAAATACACACAACTACAAAACTACAGCAGCCAGCAGCAGAGGAGCATGGTTGTATCAACACATGAAGTTATATAGGCAGGTTATATTGTTACAGATGCACCAGCCGTCTGTCACAGCTCCATCCAAACCAGTGCCGACTGGGCTATTGCGCAGGATGAAGTGTGCGTCCAGCGAACGTGTACCAACGTGTAGCAACACACACTTTGCATCGCATATCAGTTCATCATTATCATCATCAGATGGAGCCTTGACATGTTTGTGCGTGGCCGATCCCTAAAACGCCTCTCTCTTTTTCTCTCTCTCTTCTCTTTATTTCTAATGGTTTGTCATGTTTAAATCACGTGTTTCAAAGACATCTGCATATTTTGAACATGAGAGAGTAATACAAATCAAAATTGTAATTTCCAACAGTGACAGGCAATATTTCTGTGCATTCCTACATTTACACAAGCGCTACTCACAGTCAGGAGCAGGTGTAGATTTTTTGAGTAACTATGAACAGATACTAAATTATCTAATCTAAAAAGATTGATGAATGCGGAAATCCACGTAAATTTCCGCTGCACATGGTTTACACACAAATCTGTGCTGCTCATGTTTCATGAATGAGACCCAGTGTGTGTTATTGGGTTTGTAATACGCAGCGTTTCTCTCACCTGCTAGAAGATGAAGCACCCCCACACCCAAGGTGGGGGTGAAGCTGCGGCACAGGCAGGCACAGACCCCGACAAGGCCACTGAGAAAAACCAAGGCCAGCGACACCAGGGGCAGGAGAAACTGACATCTCCAGAGATCTGCACAAAATGACAACAAGTATAAAAACATTATTCCTGGTTAAACAAACAAAAAAAACAGATGCTTAAGCCTGGTGCATATAGTGAGACATGATAAATCATAACCCAACCTCAACAGGGTAAACTTACATGTTCTCAGCAGATCTTCCTCACTGCTGTCGTTTCCAGAGTATTTGTATTTTGGAATAAACTGCTGAGGAAGCGTGAAGCTCACACAACGGGTCTCCATCTTTGGATCTAAAGACAGACAACACAAATCACATTATTATTATCAACTCAGTCTAATTGGATCTATAAGCATTTTTTTTTATCAGTGTTACAGGAAGCTGAGTCAAACATTTTGTCCATAGGTTTAATTCGTTAGGTGATAGTAACCAATTAACAAATGTGGAGACAGCACACACATCCCAAAAACTGACTGCTGGGTGCTGGACAAAAAACAGGCACAAAAGATCAAAAATAAAGTCTGCACACAAGAAGTATGGGTGCATTTTAAATCACCACATGTCTGTGCAACGTTTCGGACGACTTGCCCTTCATCAGACATCAAACAAAAGTGGTGACATACCTCCACTGTTTGGTATTTGCATATGGTCTGTCACATGACCGGGCAGGTGACAAATGTTAAATGTTAAATTATCTTATTCCCATTCCATTTTATATATCAGAAAAAAGCTATAGTATACAATGTATTATTTTTTACTGCTGCATGTTTGATTAATGAACAGTTTAGTCAACAAAATGTCAGAAAATTGAGGAAAAAAATAGCAATCACAACATCACATTGAAGCCAAAGTGACTTTTCAAATTCAAATTCAACCTGGTATATTTGGTAAGATTTCTAATATCGTCTGATTTTTTCATTTCAAATGAAATGCTGTGGGAAAAGGGGTACAACAAGAGCTTGTAATACCTGGCTCTGCAAACCAGTGCGACTGGCTGGGCACCAGGATGCACCTCCACCACAGGCCCAGCGTGCCGTTCAGCAGGAACATGGTGCTGCTGGAGATCTTCTCATCAAACTCTGCATTGATGAACTCCTCTCTGAGGTTGGAGGCGTTGATGCCCTTACGTTTGACCGGTGGACTGTTGTACTGGTACCACTGCTGGGTCCCCACGGCAACGGACAGGTACACGGTGGCCAACAGGCTCAGGACTGAGCCGATGACCAGCGCTGTGGCATACCTATTATCTACCATGGTTTCTAGAGGAAAACAGCTCGCTTTATGCTCTGAGGAAAACAGTTCACTGTTAAATAAAACAGCAACACTAATGGGCTTTGGCTTTTGTTGCTGCTGCTGTGTGACAGTATTGTTACAAAATATATTTCCGCTTGGTGTTTAGGCACCACGGCATGTCTGTTAACTATGGTCAATGTATGACAGTGTCACTATATCCCAGCATTATACTTGAGTCAGTAGGTTTGGTTTGGTGCTGCGTTTTTCAGTCATCATGACCCCAACACTGAGGCAGCTGCTCCTCACAACCTGCAGAGAAGACACAGAAACACACAGAGCTTCATCAGGGACCCCACTCATTTTCCAGGACATTTTCAGCTGCTACAGGATGACAGACATGTCATCACACCATAATACATCCCCCGTCCCATTCATGCTTTGGAGAAGTGTCTTTTCGACAGTTTTGTACACGATTGTCTATGTTTATTGCTCTTTCACCCCCAGAAGTCTTCATGCTTTTGGTCCAATAATACTGGCAACACTCATCAACTAAAAGTCTCTAGCTCGGCATGTCTTTGGAAAATAAATCCTGCCATCTTTAGCGGGGTCTGAAATAGTCAAATAGAGCTCTGGTAGCTGATGTCACGATGTGATAAATAATTTTTCAGGACATTTGACTCTTTTTTTCTCTCTTTTTCCCTGTGTAAAATTAGTCAACCATTTCCCAGGTTTTCCAGGGGGCGTGGGAACCCTGCTCATGTGAAGCTCATTGTCAACCTAACCCTTATTATCACGTTTGGTTTTCTGTTCGACCTTGCCGATAAGATACACAGTGCTTTTAATTATTTCAGAGATGTTATGTCTGTTTATTAGCGCTAATGATAAAAACAACAACAAACACAGCAGCTCCTCCGTCGCTTGCGACCAGTTAGCATCTCAGCAGCTAGCTGCAGCCAACCACAGCCCACTGCTGCACAACCGACCAGACGTTCATCATATGGTATCATGTTACATATTTGATTTAAAATGCTTGTTTTAAGTTACCTCCTCGCTTGGCAATAAGCACCAACATCAGCGCTAATGGTCGCGATCATTACATTTCCAGGAGGCCTCCGTCTTCTTCCTTGTTCATAACTTTTCTTCGATTTCTTTTTCTTTGGTTAAAGCTGCGGTAGGCAAGCCGCTCATCCGGCTCATTTCCGCCACCAAGTGGTACAAAGTGCGTGTCTAGTTTGTCTAATACAGATCGAATGCTTTATTTACACAGCAAAAAGTGCTTTATGAAAGAAAACCAGAGAAGAACATTTTTTGTCTTGACTCTTCATATTAAAATCCTGACTTTCAACCTGCTGTGCAACTCAAGGAGCCAATATGAGCTCAGAAGAAAATCAGTTGATAACAGCTCACAGTAGATTGTAGCCTACAATTTTTTAGCCATGACGCAATACACGCCCATTATCAACTCTGCCCTGCCCTCATATGGCATATGGGTTAGACATTGCAGTGACTAAAGAAAATTGTAGCTACTACAAAGAAAAAAAGAAATCTCATCAAATATATTGATCTTTATTTTTTGTAATGAAAGGTATTCATTACAGGTTGTCATTTAAATGATGAACATAGCTAAGCAATAAATCAACTGTGTTACAATCCATGTTTGTAGGGTTATACATGGGTGTTTCCCTGATGCATTTTTCACATACAAAAATAAAACATTCTCTGAAAAACAGGTCACTGTGCACTGGCAGAGTTTTAATTGGCAATCATCCCTTTGTGAAGAGAAAAAGAATCAGTGAGGTAGAGAAACCCACAGTTTATGTGACAGTAAAAGACCATATTTGCCTTTTAACACATTTTGACATTTCATAAAAGTCAAACTTTCTTCTTCTTTTTTTAAAATCAAGCCCACACCACCAGTGCTGATTTGGGACTAGATGTCCAAGAGTAGTGCAAATTGCTTCATTTTGTTCAGTTGCACAATTTCCTATCATCACAACAAGTCCTTTTTCGAAAACAGTCTCCAGTGCTTTTTGTAGTTAGAGGAGACTGTTGCATTCAGGATGGGGGTGTCAGTAAACTCCACAGTGCATGGCCCAGAGGTGCATGGAGCCTCCTCCAGCTCCAGGACAGTCACATTGTTGGGTGCAGATGTGCTGAGGATGTTAGCGGGAACGAAAAGCGTCACCTGAGGCCCGCGCACGGGCCAATAACGCCCCAGATTGAAGCCATTAATCCAGACCTGGCCCTGAAAAACACAAAGACAGATTGTGTAGTTGAGTAGTGAATGACCAATCCTCAGTGAAACTAAGACTAATCCTGTATAGGTTACATGCCTTCCTCCATTTGGGCAGTTTGATGTAGGTGTCCTGAGGGAGGTCTGGGATACCATCGGGAATGATGAAGCTCCCCCCATAGAAGGCTGGAAGAGAGAGGCCAGCAGGCTGAGGGGGGTCTGTTGCTGTGGGCTTATTTTCCCCGAGGAGGCCGTGGCTGACTGCTTCATCAATACTGAGACTATACATGGTCCATCCAGTGAGTGTGTCTTTCCCCAGAGTCATGTTGGACACCAAACCCTGTGACAAGAAGACGAGGAAGAGCAAAGACGGAGTACAGCCCAAGTAAACAATCAGTTGCTTCTCATACTCTCATATATTTTACAGCATAAACTATAGTCTGTCAAAGTCAGACTAGTCTTGTCCTCCAGTTCTTAAACATTTGAGCACAAATTAAGCTTTCTGATTAATTTATATTTCAACACCTAAACGGCAACAAGAAAGACCTTGAAGTCATTGATCCCTTTCCCATAGTTGATTCGGCCCATGTTCTCCACCAGTATGTCCACCTGACTGCCGGCCTTCCCTGTCACATTTACGGTTATGGCTTTGTTCCTTTCAAGAACCCCTACAGCCACCTATAAGAGGAATCAACACAGTTATGTTTATGAGATATCAAATTTATATCATATTTACAACATGTTCTTTGATAAAAACCTCAAAAGGTCCACATTGTCTAATGCAGTTAATCACACTCTGTCTAAATAAATTTGCCAATAGTGGTGTTGGACTGTTTAATATCTAATACAGACACAATCAAAGGCATACTCACCCCATCCACAGACACATATGCTCTGTCATGGACTCCATTCATTGGGGATGACAGTGGGGTTGGCGTGCTGCAGTCTACAGGTAAAGTAGTCCTGTAGAGCACAAAACCAAAAGCCTAAAGGACAGGGGAGAAATTAAATATAAGGATCACTCATTATTACTGGAGAACTAGAAAAATAAAAATCAGAAAAATATAAAAGGATACCTGGTTCAGCTCAATGAAAGTCTGAGGATACATGCTCTTGACGGGGCCAGAGAGAGACAGTTTCTCCAAGGCATCTGATATCGTCTGGAGCTGCAGCAGGAGAAGGTTGTGTTTTAACACTGATTTGTGATGATTTAAACCACAAGACAAACAGTCTATTAGTGGCGAGTTGCAACAACGAGTTTTAAAATGAATCATTTTTACATACAGGTAAGGAGCTCATAGAAACAGTTGGGAACCAACCTTCTTCATCCCAACAGCCCCATAAGCATACTTTGGAGTTGATGGTGGTATTGGTCCCTCTGGTACCTTACAGTGCTATTGTGAGACAAAAATTAGATTAGTTCTTCTAAATACTATATACTGTATGCAAGCTTAGAAAGGTTAAAGGTTTTGTACCTCAGTTTTGCAAACTCTGCACAGAGTCTATAAACGTCTATTATAGTAGGCTACGTACCGTTTTGATCACCTCTCGAATGGCATGGTACTTCTCCGTGAGGTCTCCAGCTTCTGTGAGCGGAGCATCGTAGTCGTAGCTCGTAGGCTGTGAGCCATATGGTTCATTGGCCCCTGAGAATATTAAGAGGCGATTACAAGGGGTAACAAGTTGAGTCCATAAGGATTAAACCAATCTGTGCAAGGTAGCCTACCATTCCAGTATCCAAAGTTTGTCCCTCCAATGAACATGTATCTGTGAGAAGACACAGTTGAATGACTTCAAACTACAAAAACTCTTTTTCATTCCATATAGTCAAGAACTTTCTTCCTCTTCTTATATTTTCTCAATTAACATAAGGAAGGGGAGATTGTGGGGCACAACCTTAGTATGGTAACACATAATTCAAAATAATAACACGTTCTTAGGTTCCAAAGCCCCCTATGAACAGTAAAAGAACAAGGACATCTACGCCACCCAGATTGGCGTCACCAGGGCCCCACCCTGTAGCCAGGCCCAGGGTCGGGGCTTGCAGGTGAGCGCCTGGTGGCTGGGTCATACTGCAGCTCAGGCCATTGCAGAAGCAAAAACTTGGGTCTGGGAGAAGTTCGGGGAGGCCATGTAGGAGAACTACCGGTCGGCCGCAAAGAAATTCTGGCAAACCATCCAGCCCCTCAGCCCCTTGAGGTGGGGAGTTGTTGACTTCAACTGGGGATATTGTCGGGTGGTGGAAGGAATACCTCGAGGATCTCCTCAATCCCACTGACATGCCTTCCGTAGAGGAAGCAGAAGCTGAGGACCCAGAGGTTGATTCATCCATCATTCAAGCTGAAGTCACCAAGGTAGTTCGAAAGCTCCTCAGTCTCAAGGCACCGGGGGTGGATGAGATCCGCCCTGAGTACCTCAAGTCTCTGGATGTTGTGGGGCTGCCTGGGTTGACAAGCCTCTGCAGCATCGCGTGGAAGTTGGGGACATTGCCTCTGGACTGGCAGACCAGGGTAGTTGTCCCTCTGTTGAAGAAGGGGGACCGGAGGGTGTGTTCCAACTATCGGAGGATCACAGTCCTCAGCTTCCCTGGGAAAGTCTACTCCAGGCTAATGGAGAGAAGAATTCGGCCGATAGTCGAACCTCAGATTCTGGAGGGACTATGCAGTTTTCGTCCCAACCGTGGAACACTAGACCAGTTTTCCCCCCACCACAGGGTGCTCGAGGGTTAATGGGAGTTTGCCCAACCAGTCTGCATGTGTTTTGTGGACTTGGAGATGGCATTCAACAGTGTCCCTTGTGGCATTCTGTGGGAGGTGCTTTGGGAGTATTGGGTCCGATGCCCTCTGCTAAGGGCTGTACAATCTCTGTGCGACAGGAGCAGGAGCTTGGTTGCATTGCCGTCACTAAGTCAGACTTGCTCCAAGTGCATGTTGGACTCTGGTAGGGCTGCCCTTTGTCCCTGGTTCTGTTGATTATTTTTATGGACAGGCCAAAGGGAGTCCGGTTTGGGAGCCATGGCATTTCATCTCTGCTTTTTGCAGATTATGTTGTCCTGTTGGCTACTTCGAGCCAGGACCTTTAGCATGCACTCAGGTGAGTGCAGCCGAGTGTGAAGCGGGATGAGAATCAGCAACTCCAAGTCTGAGGCCATGGTTCTTGATTGGAAAGGGGTGGCTGCACCCTCCAGTGCAGTCCAGAGCTCTGGCCTCAAGTGGAGGAGTTTAAAGGGATAGTTCAACATTTTGGCAAATTGGCCCATTGCCATAATCGCTATAGTCATAGCAGTAGGTTCATTACCTTTAATTGTAGGTGTAAGCTATTTTCAGTACGGCGGAGCGCAGCAGCTGGCTGCTCAGAGCTACGCTATGGAGGCTAACGGAATTTCTTGGTTTCCCTCATTAAACTCATCAAATTCAACATCCCAAAACTCCACAGCGCTTTTGTAGACAAGTTGTGACCTGCACAACCACCACGCTATGAGATAATGACGGAACGATACGAAACGGAGCCGTTTTCGAGGTAAATACAGGGTAAATACGGAGACTGCTTGCTGAAAAACTGTCCCTGAACGCAACGCGCATCAGCGGTTTTGTATGAATTTACCTTGAAAACGGCTCCGTTTCGTATCGTTCCGTTATTATCTCATAGCGTGGTGGTTGTGCAGGTCACAACTTGTCTACAAAAGCGCTGTGGAGTTTTGGGATTTTGTATTTGATGAGTTTAATGAGGGAAACCAAGAAATTCCGTTAGCCTCCATAGCGTAGCTCTGAGCAGCCAGCTGCTGCGCTCCGCTGTACTAAAAATAGCTTACACCGACAATTAAAGGTAACGAACCTACTGCTATGACTATAGCAATTATGGCAATGGGCCAATTTGCCAAAATGTTGAACTATCCCTTTAAGTATCTCAGGGTCTTGTTCATGGGTGAAGGAAGGATGGAGTGTGAGATTGACAGGCGGATCGGTGCAGCAGCTGCAGTAATGCAGTCGGTGTACTGGTCTGTTGTGGTGAAGAAGGAGCTGAGCCAGAAGGCGAAGCTCTCGATTTACCGGTCAATCTTCGTTCCTACTCTCACCTATGCGTGACAGTTGACGGTCCTGTCACTATGCCTGTCACTATGCTCCTCCACATCGAAAGGAGGTGGCTTGGGCATCTGTATCGGAGGCCTCCTGGACACCTCCCTGGGGAGATGCTCCGGGCATGTCCCACTGGGAAGACCCAGAGATCATAACGCTTGGGTTCATTTTGTTAATGTCAAGCGATATAATCCTGTATATTTTCAAATACACTTTAATACAAACCAAATTTTGAATTAGCTTTTCAATCTCACAGAGAAAGCTTCAGTGTGGTGAATTGGTAATGTGTTGTGTCTTTATGTGTGAGTCTAAACATCTCCCAGACTCACAGGTTGACATTTGCTCCCATGGCCAACATCGAATTTAGAGACTTGGCCACTGCTGCAGATGAAACGACAGCATGACGTGTTCCCCAGTGGTCCAGCCAGCCGGTGTAATATTCAGAGTTCACCTGATAATAAAAGAAGAAAATCCAAATGTTTTTCAAAGAAAAACACCTGTGTGTTGTCAAAATCAAAGATTACAGAATCCTGAGAGGGAAATACTTGCCAAAGGTCCATGAGGTTCAGCGTGTCTCTGCGCTTCAAAGGCAGCAGTGATATTTCCACCTAGAAGAATGAACAAAGATAAACACATGTGTTTAACTTCCTCATGACTTCTAACTAAATACAGTATAAGCACTCAGTGGACATTCAAATCACAAACATTGTTAACGATGATGTATTTCAGTTCATGTTGCATCTACAATTCATCTTTGCAGGATTATATCCAACACCCAGAGGCACTGTTTTTCTGCAAACACATAATCTGCAGCTATTCAGTGGAAAAAATAACCTGATAAACTATGTGATAAGGTTTTTTTTCCCTAGAGGAACAATGTTTCTGATACGTACCAGGCCCAAAGTCAACAGTGGCATAGAGACCTTGAATTGTGCCACACTTAAGATAGTTCAGCCCAGCGCCATCTGTAGTGAAGAGCACCACCTCCTCACCCAGGTGAGACCGGAATAACTTGGTCAGGTGACGCAGGTAGTTGTAGTTACATGCAAAGTAACTGCCATATTCATTCTCCACCTACCACACAAGGGCAGAGAAGGAAGGAGGTGTAATCTTCAGTGTTAAATTAATGGATATGACGATAGTTTGATGAACAACAAACACAAACTCAACCTGCACAGTGATGATAGGACCACCGTTCTGATACAGATAAGGCTTAATCATAGGCAGCAACTTCCCCATCCACTTATCCACTGCTGTGATGTAATCTGAAAAACACAAATAACTAGAAAAGGCATTTCCAAGGAATAAAATGTGTGTGAATGCTGAAGGCAGCTGAATGACATTGCTGAAGCAATGCTGAATTAGCTGAAGAAGGTGCTAAAGCAATGCTGAAAAGGCTGACACAAGAGCTGAAAAGCATAACTTGCAACCTGAGAGGTGAATAGCTTTGAAAGGGCTAAGAGTAGCAGAAATATTAACAAGTAGAAAATGTGACAAATCCTGCTGTCCAAGCTGAACAACTTGAAAAGTTGCAATACACTGGAAACTGACAACTAAAGAAAATTGATGAAGCAAAGCTAACATAGCTGAAGCAATAGGTGAGAATAGATGTCGTAGAACTTGTGAGAAGAAGGTTGATTTACATGAAAGGGTGTGTGTGTGTGTGTGTGTGTGTGTGTGTGTGTGTGTGTGTGTGTGTGTGTGTGTGTGTGTGTGTGAGAGAGAGAGTGCTGCGCAATTTGATATATGAATTGTTGAAGTAGCACAAAGTATGAAGAAGTAGCGGGACGACAAAAAAGGGAAGAAGAAGATTTAAAGTGAAGGGAATGTGCAGTGCAAACTGCAGCGTGCAATGCTCTTATTCACTCAAGCTTTGACTCCACTCCACTGATTCTCACCAGGATCTGAAGACCGGAGAACAATGTTCTTCTTGTTGAGAAGCCAGGCAGGCAGCCCACCCTGTTGGACACAATTACACAAACAATGACAGTGCAATTTAAATGGCTTAAAAACAATCCATCAAAAATATTACAGTCACCATTCAACTGAAATTCAAGTGTTTACTGGACCAGTGGGTCAGTGGACAAAAAAATGACACACAGGTACAGAAACGTTGTCCTTAAAGTTACAGTCATACTTCTGTACGAAAGGTATGAAACATGAAATGAAATTACTACAGAGGAAGTGGTATGTTTGAGTTAGTATTGTGCAACACTGAGAGTGTAAATAAAAACTTTATTATTCTCAACATTTCCTTGAAGCCTTATAACACTCTATTCTATTCATGTTCTAATGGCATTTACTCACCATATCCCACTCTCCACATATGTATGGTCCTGGTCGAAGGATGACCAGTAAACCAATGTCCTGGGCCAGCTGAAGGAAATGTTGCAAATCCCTGTCTCCACTAAAATTGTACCGACCTGGGGATTCCTCATGGAAGTTCCAGGGAATGTACCTTCAAGATGAACAAAGTGAGATTATTATCACACTGACATTTAATAAACAACAGAACATTATGTGTTCCACATTTTATATACATTTTCTTTCCCAGAATAATCCACTGGTCCACTGGAAACTATACTATACAGATATACAGTATATATATATATATTAAAAATACGACAAATCACAGTGTGTATAGTGTGTTGATCGAATACAATTTGATCAACACTAATTTAATTTTATATGCACTGCAAGGCCTGTATAATTCAGGATAGTGCCATCATAATGCTGCAAGCTGCTCTTGAGTGCAGCATTTTTGACTGCAGGGATTTAATGGCCACATGAATTGCACTTGTCCAAAGTCTGCACTGATCATCTTGTCTGATCACTGGAGGTTGGATTTCTCACCTTTACAGTTTGATGATTTATAACCAATCCACTATGCACTATTAGGTATAACGTAAATGTCAGTCATAATGATTGCTTTGCCAGCCTTTCAACCCAATTTAGCCTTTGTTCTGAAGTCAGCAGCAACATGAGAGTCTCAACAGCAACTTGAAACTTAAATAAAAAACCAAGGCCTACAGGGAGAGACACATGAGGCAAACCTACGTCTGGATGGCATTCAGTCCTGCCATGTACATCTTGAGTAGTCGATCTTTCCAGTAGACTCTGGGGATCCTGTTGTAATGGATGCTTCCTGATACATAACGAAACTTTTCCCCATCTTTCCGAAAGCAGTCCTTCTGGTAATCGATGCTGAATGAACGAGGGGCACTGAGCTGCAGATAAACATAACTGAATTTATGGGGAGTGTAGTGATCCTCAGCAAAATCTGTTCATGTGATGTTCCAATGTGTTTTATGTGTCATTTTTATGACAAAGGACTGACAGGTCAGTTGATTTTTATGATGTGCCACTCACGATGGCAGCCTTGATTGTCTTGTAAAGGCTGTGGGTAGCATGTCAATTAAAGTCACTAAATAATAAAAATATAAAAAACATATTTGCTCAGACAAAATGAAATGGACCTTAGTCTACATTAGGTACAGAGGATATATATAATCAGAAGTGGTGGCCTAGATGTAATATTGGTGCAGTGCAGTACAGTAAAGATACAGTAACATTAAAGTACAGATTGTTGACAAGTATCATGGAACATAAAACATGTGCAAATAAAATTTTAACTAAGAGATTACACTTGTTTTGATCAACTAACCACAGATGAACATATGAAGGGCAACTATTGTTTATATGGGCCATAAGCATCATTACAAAGCATTGCTCTTTTTTAGTCATAGGCCTCCCATAGAGTTAGTTTGTGTATTTTCACACTTGTTAGGTAGCAGCTCTCCATCTTCCAGCTATAAAATCTGTAAGATCTCAGAGGTACTTACTGACTGTGCAAACATCTGGAGCAGCAGCAGCAGCAGCAGCAGTAGGTTGGACTTAGACGTTGGGCCTCGTGCTCTGAGCACAGACATGACGACTCTTCCTATTGTCCCGTTTCACAAGTTAAACTGATGCAGCTCTTACTTGGACACGGTCAACTATGACCAGGCACTGGTGTTTTGAATGAGTCTGGCATCATGAGATACGGAAGTAAGTCATGTGATACAATTGTATCGCTTGGTTGTAGCACTAGGTGTCGCTGTTGTTGTACACATTTATCATCGTGTGAGCAGATGAAGCGACCAAAAACAATTTTATTTATTTCATAAAAATCTAAATTGGTTGTATTTATTTATTTATTTATTTTTAACTGCAGATTATATGTGATTGATACGATGTACTAATGGTCCATGCCTTATTTTAAATGTGCACATCCTCCGCCAGACCTGCAGGGGGCGCTACGGAGCTCGACGCGCGGTGTTTATCATCCGGTTGTTTGACGCGGAAACAGAGCGACGTACACATCGCAGGCGGTGATACACGTGGGTTCAGAAGTTTTACCAGACTAATGTTTTGTTGAGGATTTAATTAGGAAACATGTCGAGGAGGCAGAAAGCTGCTGTAGAGGAGAAGACGGGCTCCGCGGACGGATACACGGAGCAGCAGGAGGAGGAGGAGGAGGTCCAGGTGCAGGAGGCGCCGCCGCCGGAGACCAGACGGACCCGCAGCGGCCGCACGGTGCGCACTCCCGCCGCGCTGCTCGGCTCGGAGGCTCCGGTGAGGACGCCCAGCCGGAGGACCAGGAGGTCGGTGCTGCAGGAGCTGCCGGCGGTGGAGGAGAGAAACACGGAGGAGTCCGAGCGGAAAGCAGAGCCTCTGCCCGAGGAGAAGTGCAGCCTGGCCGCTGAACCGCAGCCCTGCACCATGGTGTCAGAGCCGCCGGACAGCAGAACCGACCAGACCACCGAGCCGAGTTCAGAGACTGTGCCGCAGAAGAAGCCGCGTCTGGCTGCAAGTGAGACACAAACTCCCGTCATTCCGCTGGGAAAACCCAAATCTGGAAGAGTGTGGAAGGAGCGCAACAAGCAGAGGTGAAGGAAAACACGGAGCCAGGATGTTGTGACGTTGTAATTAATGTTTGTCTGAATTTGAGTTGTTGTTACTTTACTTTTTACTGCCTCAGAGGCCTGGTTGTTGGGCTCTGCATCGCGTTATATTAAAGGTTATAAAGGTGGTACAGAATCAGGAGAGCAGCAACATGATCAAAATACTAGCGTTTAGCAAACATGTTAGTGTTACTGGTCTGCGATGGATTAGGCCCTATACAGCAATTATCAGTAACTTAAATTCAATGATGGTTGCTTTATTAAAAGTCCCTCAAACGATTGTGATTTTGTTTCAATGTTGCACTATTTTTGTGTTGGTACAAAACCCAGGAATCCTACTGGTAAAACATAAGTAACTAGTGCAATCCAGGTCTTGGCAGGGTATGTGTGCACATACATGACAGTGTAAAACATTGTTAGAAAGCCTTTTGCATTATAAAATCAACCAGGTAAACGTGATGTTTATTTCTTTATTGTTGTCCTTTTTTCTCCAGGTTCTCTGCGTTGGTGAGAGATAAGCCACTGTGCTCCTCTTGGGATAAGAAGATGCAGGCCAAGCAGGAGAAGCAGCTGGTGAAACAGTATGCTCTGCAGTTGAAGGAGACGCAAGCCAAAGAGAAAGAGGTAAACTAGAGCTGTGATGCAGGGCTGTCTGCTCGACCATTGTCGTATGAAACCTCTTGCACCCTTTGACTCATTGTTTTCCCTGATGGCTATAGGACAAGCGGAAAAGGAGAGAAGAAAATTTGAAACGGCGTGAGGAGAATGAACGCAAGGCAGAGATCGTGCAAGTGGTATGTCAACTAGTCAACTTATAGGAGACCCTCAGCCTGATAACGGACCTATACTGTAGCATCTCTGAATTTTTACATACAGTCTATATGAAAACTCCAACAGTATCAGACAGGATTCATGTTGTGACACATTTACAGCAGACTACACTGGGTGCACACTAGGCACCACAGGTACATGAAACGCAATAGAGATTATAAACAGTGATTAATTAGGAAACAGCCATATAATATAATATCATATAATATTTTTGTTAGTAATCTGACATCTTGTCCATTTTCTCTTGTCTCATCTGTGTCACAGATCCGCAACACATCAAAGATCAAGAGGATGAAGAAGAAGCAGCTCAGGAAAATAGAGAAGAGTGACACACTGGCTCTGCTGCAGAAGTCACAGAAGCAGAATGTAAAGGCCAAAGGGCAAAAAAACAACAATGCTGACAAAGATTTAACTTAAAGTCTAAGATAATTTAAAAAAAATGCCTATGTTCTGTACTGTGCCTAAAGGTGTTGTGTTTGGTCGTCTGAAATACAACAGACACATTTCTCTGAGAGGACTGACTTAGACATTAACCCGGGAAGGTTTTCAAAGAAAGATGCTGTATTAAATTTGAAATGGTAAAAGAAATATAGAATACATAATAACATGTTAACTTGTCATGAAAACATCATGTGATCAACTTTGTTTTACTCATATCAAATAAAATTGTATTTAACTTTTTTCAAACTTTTTTACTAAATGATGAAGTTGCTCACAAGGTTTGAAGGAAGGTACAACAAAGGTGTGTGTACTTTTGTACCATTAGGACAAACATAGTGTTCTGGTGGAACAAGTTATTTTTCATTATTAAGCCTAGGTGCTCTGGGTGTAGTCTTATAAAAACACTTGATGAATAGCAGGAGTACTTTAGAGTCGAATTACCATTCATGTTTAAAT
The DNA here is from genome assembly GCF_045865225.1 of Trachurus japonicus. Taxonomy (NCBI): domain Eukaryota; kingdom Metazoa; phylum Chordata; class Actinopteri; order Carangiformes; family Carangidae; genus Trachurus; species Trachurus japonicus. Next base: position 20,278,187 of record NC_140907.1, read on the forward strand.
TATGAACTTTTTTTTATTAGAGCATAATATTTATTATCATTCATTCTGCAGCAACAACATACTTACACACTTAATGTAGGCACAAGAGACACTGCACCCTGTAGGCCGAATCTTTGAGTCCAACTTGTGAAAACCTTTCTTATAAATATGGCCAGTGGTGTGTTATGTGATCTTTCAGTTCCCTTTTTTTTTGCCCGATTATCTTTATGTGTGTGGCAGGCTTTAGTTCACCGTTGGAGTCACAGTGGTCGTCTGTGCAGAACCTGCAGCAGGTGCCTCCATGACAGGATCAGTCATCATTACTGTGACAACACCAGCCTCCTATTTCAGTTCAGGCAACAGACAGACATCACATAACTGACTCCTATTGTTAAATTAACTTGTAGTCTAGACACACTGATTTGTCAAACCTGCTTTCTTGCAGTCCAACAAATTTCCTCTTATTTTGTTTTATAAAGTAGAGTGACAAAGTATTTATTTACTTTACAACACAGACATTGAAGTTGCCTTAAGAGAGGGGATCCCTTCAGGGCCACAATGGACAAGAGGAGTGATTACAGCAAGCACAACCAGTTTAACTTTCAGTCATGTGGGTCCCTGACCTCTGTTTAGAGACAGACTTGTGGTTTTCTAACATTTTCTCTGAGTGTGTAGTGTGGGTAAACAACTGGCTCATAAATGATCTACAGAAAGTGGATGAGCAACTTCACCATTGTTTTAGTTGTGACAGAAAAAAGAAGTTTCTGATCATTCTGATACAACTCCTGCTCATCTTTTTTTTTTTTTTTTTACTGTTATGATTATTGGGAAAAGTCTTCTCTTATATTGATGTTTCATTTATTAATTGGCAGCATCAGCAAATGGCCACAGAGATAGATAGTCTACTTAATGTAGTAGGTGTGTCTTGTCTGGTATGTGAAGATACCTGTTCAGGGTGGTGGAGCAGGTCTGTTGGGACTTAGGAGTCTCTTCCTCGTCTCACTTAGGTCACGTAAAAGACACACTTACACCCAGGTACAGGACTGATCTTGTCAGCCAATAGCAAGTGACAGACATGATAGCCAGGTTTCAGTGTTAAACCTATGATTATAAAATGATAACCAAAAACATTTCCTACACTAGTGCCTTCATGCTGCAGCAGTGTACACTGTACACATTGCCTTTTTGCTCTTAAGCTGTCTAAAACACGGAGATACACAAAAATACGTGGGAGATTGTGGTGAACAAACCTCTCAAACTCGTAGAATCTCTCCCACACTAGTCACCTACTCTAGCCTCTTAGATGCAATATACACCCATTATTAAGTCTGCCCTGCCCACATCATGGGTGATATGTTATATCTCAGGGAAATTGAAGCTACTAAAATGAGAAAAAAAAAGAATTTCATCAAAATATCTTGACCTTTATTTTCTGTTACGAAAGGTATTCATTACAGTTTGCCATTTAAAAAATGAATATAAGCAATGAATCAGATGTCCCACAGTCCATGTTTGTAAGGTTATACAGTATATGGTGTTTCCCTGATGCATTTTCACATAAAAAAATAATAAAACATTCTCTGAAAAGCACATCAGTGCACTGTTGAATTGGCAATCATCCCTTTGTGAAGAGAAAAAGAATCAGTGAGGTAGAGAAACCCACAATAAAAGATAATATTTGCCACATTTTGACTTGACCTTTTCAGTGACTGATACAAAATCCCATATCAATAAACCTTTATATAAATCAGACTTTTTTCTTCTTTTTTAAAATCAAGCCCACAACACCAGTGCTGATTTGGGACTAGATGTCCAAGAGTAGTGCAAATTGCTTCATTTTGTTCAGTTGCACAATTTCCTATCATCACAACAAGTCCTTTTTCGAAAACAGTCTCCAGTGCTTTTTGTAGTTAGAAGAGACTGTTGCATTCAGGATGGGGGTGTCAGTAAACTCCACAGTGCATGGCCCAGAGGTGCATGGAGCCTCCTCCAGCTCCAGGACAGTCACATTGTTGGGTGCAGATGTGCTGAGGATGTTAGCGGGAACGAAAAGCGTCACCTGAGGCCCTCGCACGGGCCAATAACGTCCCAGATTGAAGCCATTAATCCAGACCTGGCCCTGAAAAACACAAATTTAAAGACAGATTGTGTAGTTGAGTAGTGAATGACCAAACCTCAGTAAAACTAAGACTAATCCTGTATAGGTTACATGCCTTCCTCCATTTGGGCAGTTTGATATAGGTGTCCTGAGGGAGGTCTGGGATACCATCGGGAATGATGAAGCTCCCCCCATAGAAGGCTGGAAGAGAGAGACCAGCAGGCTGAGGGGGGTCTGTTGCTGTGGGCTTATTTTCCCCAATGAGGCCGTGGCTGACTGCTACATCAATACTGAGACTATACATGGTCCATCCAGTGAGTGTGTCTTTCCCCAGAGTCATGTTGGACACCAAACCCTGTGACAAGAAGACGAGGAAGAGCAAAGACGGAGTACAGCCCAAGTAAACAAATTAAGCTTTCTGATAGCCAAGCTAGCCATTTGTATTTCAACACACATACAGTAAGTAACAATTAACCTTGAAGTCCCTGATCCCTTTCCCATAGTTGATTCGGCCCATGTTCTCCACCAGTATGTCCACCTGACTGCCGGCCTTCCCCGTCACATATACGGTTATGACTTTGTTCCTTTCAAGAACCCCTACAGCCACCTTTAGAAGGAATCAACACAGTTATGTTTATGAGATATCAAATTTATATCATTTTTACAACATGTTCTTTGACATAAACACTTTGTACCTCAAAAGGTCCATGTTGTCTAATGCAGTTAATCACACTCTGTCTAAATAAAAATGAAAAATAAATAGTGGTGTTGGACTTTAATATCTAATACAGACACAATCATATGTACAAAGGCGTACTCACCCCATCCACAGACACATATGCTCTGTCATGGACTCCATTCATTGGGGATGACAGTGGAGTTGGCTTGCTGCAGTCTACAGGTAAAGCAGTCCTGTAGAGCACAAAACCAAAAGCCTAAAGGACAGGGGGGGAATTAAATATAAGAATCACTCATTATTACTGGAGGACTAGAAAAATAAAAATCAGAAAAATAATAAAGGATACCTGGTTCAGCTCAATGAAAGTCTGAGGATACATGCTCTTGACGGGGCCAGAGAGAGACAGTTTCTCCAAGGCATCTGATATCGTCTGGAGCTGCAGCAGGAGAAGGTTGTGTTTTAACATTTACTTGTGATGATTTAAACCACAAGACAAACAGTCTATTAGTGGCGAGTTGCAACAACTACTTTTAAAATTAATCATTTTTACATACAGGTAAGGAGCTCATAGAAACAGTTGGGAACCAACCTTCTTCATCCCAACAGCCCCATAAGCGTACTTTGGAGTTGATGGTGGTATTGGTCCCTCTGGTACCTTACAGTGCTATTGTGAGACAAAAATTAGATTAGTTCTTCTAAATACTCTATACTGTATGCAAGCTCATCAAGATGTCTAAATGAGATTAAAAGTTTTGTACTTCAATTTTGCACAGAGTCTCAAGCCAATAACAAAGTACATACCATTTTGATCACCTCTCGGATGGCATAGTACTTCTCTGTGAGGTCTCCAGCTTCTGTGAGTGGAGCATCGAAGTCGTAGCTTGTAGGTTGGGGGCTAAAAGGTTCATTGGCCCCTGAGAATATTAAGAGGTGATTAAAAGAGGGACTAAGTTACTGTAAGTAACTAACAACCAAGTCAGTCTATGCAAGGTTGCCTACCATTATAATATCCAAAGGTTGTCCCTCCAATGAACATGTACCTGTGAGAAGAGACAGTTTATAGACTTCAAACTACAAAAACTATTTTCCATTCCATGTAGTCAGGGACTTTCTTATAATTATATTTTTTCAACTAACATAAGTAAGGGGAGATGGTGGGGCACAATTTTAGTGTGGTACCACATAATTCAAAATAAAATCATGCTGATCTAGGGTCCACTGGACCTGTCGGACCTTACAGTGGTGGAGAGGTTTGCATGTCTCTGTGAACCTGAGGGCTATGTTGTCTGGAGCAATATGCTCCTGGTAGGGCAAATTGGTCTCGTGGGCGGGGCTGGACCAAAAATGGTTCATGAGGACCCTATGAACTAAACAAGCCCGAGGCCCCTGTCTGGAGCTAGGCCTGGACTGGGGGCTCGTCAGCGAGCGTCTGGTGGTTGGGCATGCCACGGTGCCCAGTCGGGCATAGCACGAAAGAGGTATGTGGAAGCCTCCCCATCCCATGGAGCCACCATCCGTAGGAAGAACTGGAATGGGTGGCAGTGAAGTTGGAGGGCCTTGGAGACCCAGACAGGGTGGGGCGGGATTGGGAGGAATAGCTTGCCTGATCTGAACCCGAGTGGGTGTTCATTGTTGGACTTCTGTGCTGGTCATGGTTTGTCCATAATGAACACCATGTTCAAACATAAGGATGCTAATGTAAGTGTACATGCTACCAGAGCACCCTAGGCCAAAGGTCAATGATCGATTTTGTAATCGTATCATCTGACCTGAGGCTGCATGTTCTGGATAGGGTAAAGAGGGGAGCTGAGCTGTCAGCTGATCACCATTTGGTGGTGAGTTGGTTCAGGTGGAGGGGAAAACCTTTGGATAGACGTGGTAAGCCCAAACGAGAAGTGTGGGTGAACTGGTGAACTGAACGTCTGGAGGAAGGAACCCTCTGTCCGAGAGAACTTTAACTCCCACCTCCAGCAGAGCTTCTCTCTCATCTCTGTGGAGGCAGGGGACATTTGCAGTTGCAGGGTACCGATGGGCCCAAAGGGCAGCAGCCTCAGCCATAGGGGAGGCAAAGCAGCAGGTGTGGGAGGAGTTCAGAGAAGCCATTGGGAAGGACTTCAGGACGGCACCAAGGTGCTTCTGGAAAACCATCCGGCACCTCAGGAGGGGGAAGTGGGGGAACATCCAAGCTGTGTACAGCAAAGATGGAACTCTGTGGACCACAGAGGAGCTCATAGGGTGGTGGAAGGAGCTCGTTGAGGAACTCCTCAACCCAACTGGTTCATCAAATCCATCCTCGGAGGAAGTGGCAGAGTTGGAGCATGAAGGGGGATCAATGCTAATTTCCCTGAGGGAAGTCGCTGAGGTAGTCAAACAATTCCACAGTGGCAAAGCCCTGGGGACTGTGCTCCACAGTGCTGGCTGGGATGCCAGAAGCTGGCACGTCCAGCTTGGAGGAGGCCACGGGGCAGACTGGGGCCTCGGTGGAGAGACTATATCTTAAACCTGGCCTGGGAATGTCTCAGGATGCCCCAGTCAGAGCTGGCTGCTGTAGCCTGGGAAAGGGATGTCTGGTGGATCTGCTGCCCCCACAGACTGATCCCGGATAAGCAGTTGAAGATGGATGGATGGATGGATGGATGGATGGATGGATGGATGGATGGATGGATGGATGGATGGATGGATGGATGGATGGATGGATGTGGCTTTATGTTTGTGTTTAAACCTCTCTCAGACCCACATGTTGACATTTGCTCCCAGTGCCAATATCGGATTCAGATACTTGGCCACTACTGCAGATGGCAGCACAGAGTGACGCTCTCCCCAGTGGTCCAGCCAGCCAGTGTAATATTCAGAGTTCACCTGATGATAAAAGAAGAAAATGTGAAAACACCTGTGTGTTGTCAAAGATAACAGAATGCTGATGGTGAAATACTTGCCAAAGGTCCATGAGGTTCAGCTAGTCTTTGTGCTTCAAAGGCAGCAGTCATATTTACACCTAGAATTAAAAAAATAATAAATATATGATATGTTTACCTTTCTCATGACTTAACTAAATGCAGCCTCTCAGCACTCAGCAAGTATTCAAATCACAAATATTGTTAGCTATGATGTATTTCATTTCATGTAGCATCTACAACTCATCTTTGCGGGATTATATCCAATACTCAAAGGCACCATTTTTCTCAAAACACGTAACCTGCAGCTATCCAGTAGAAAAGGATTTACCATAACCTAATTAACTATGTGAGGAGTTTTTCCCTAGAGGAACGTTTCTGATACGTACCAGGCCCAAAGTCAACAGTGGCATAGAGACCTTGAATGTTGCCACACTTAAGCTGGTGCGCCGAAGGGCCATCTGTGGTGAAGAGCACCACCTCCTCACCCAGGTGAGACCGGAATAACTTGGTCAGGTGACGCAAGTAGTTGTAGTCACATGCAAAGTAACTGCCATATTCATTCTCCACCTACCACACAAAGGCAGAGCAGGAAGGAGGTGTAATCTTCAGTGTTAGATGAATGGATGATTGTGTCCTGCTGTTATTGTTGGCTGACTACCAAGATGCCAAAGGTAAATTTCCACTGTGTTTTTAAACCATTGGACAATAAAGTCTTCTTATCTTATCTTATCTTATCTTATCTTATGACAATAATTTGATGAACAACAAACACAAACTCAACTCACCTGTACTGTGATGATAGGACCACCGTTCTGATACAGAAGAGGCTTAATCAAAGACAGCAACTTCCCCATCCACTTATCCACTGCTGTGATGTAATCTGAAAAACACAAATCATAGCAGCATGAAATGCACTCATTCACTCGAGCTTTGACTCCACTCCACTCTGATTCTCACCTGGATCTGAAGTCCGGAGAACAATGTTCTTGTTTTTGAGAAGCCATGCAGGCAGCCCACCCTGTCAGAAACAATTACACAACAATGACAGTGCAATTTAAATGGCTTGAACACAGTCCATCAAATATACCATATTACAGTCACCATTCAACTGTGTCAAATGACACACAGATAAATAACTTTGTCCTTTAAGTTACAGTCATTATTTTGTATGAAAGGTATGAAACATAAAATGAAATCACTGCAGAGGAAGTTGTATGTTTGATTATGAAACTGTAAATGAAAACTTGATTCTTTTCAACATTTCCTTGATTACTTTATAACACCCTATTCTATTCATGTTCTAATGGCATTTACTCACCATATCCCACTCTGTGCATACGTATGGTCCTGGTCGAAGGATGACCAGTAAGCCAATGTCCTGGGCCAGCTGAAGGAAATGTGGCAAATCCCTGTCTCCATTAAAATTGTACTGACCTTGGATTTCTTCATGGAAGCTCCAGGGAATGTACCTTCAAGATGAACAAAGTGAGATTATTATCACGCTGACATTTAATAAACAACAGAACATATGTGTCCAACATTTCCAATAAATTGCAATCAGACTTTATCAGAATAATCCGCTGGAAACTAAAGGATAAATCACACTATAGTTGGAGTGTGCACAGTCTGTTGATCAAATACAATTTTTGCCCTGATTAAATGTTATATGCACTGCATACTGTGTGATTCAGGATTGTGCCATCATAATGCTGCAAGCTGCTCTTGAATGCAGCATTTTTGGTTGCAGGGATTTGATGGTCACATGGAGTGGACTTGTCCAGAGTCTGTGCTGATGATCTTGTGTGATCAACTTAACAATTTGATGAAGGGGCAGATTTATATATTAACAAATATCAGTATACTGTATATGTTTTTTTTAATTCAGTCCACTATGCACTACTAGGTATAAGGTAAAAGTCAGACATAATGATTGCTTTGCCGGCCTTTCTTCAGCTTTTGTTCTGAAGTCAGCAGCAACATGAGAGTCTCAACAGCAGCTTGAGACTGAAACAACAAACCAAGGCCTACAGGGAGAGACACATGAGGTGAACTTACATCTGGATGGCATTCAGTCCTGCCATGTACATCTTGAGAAGTCGATCTTTCCAGTAGACTCTGGGGATCCTGCTGTAATGGATGCTTCCCGATACATAACGAAACTTTTCCCCATCTTTCCGAAAGCAGTCATTCTGGTAATCGATGCTGAATGAACGAGGGGCACTGAGCTGCAGATAAACACAACTGAATTTATGGGGAGTGTAGTGATCCTCAGCAAAAATCTGTTCATGTGATGTTCCAATGTGCTTTATGTGTCATTTTTATGACAAAGGACTGACAGGTCAGTTGATTTTTATGATTTTATATATAATAGCCTATATATACTGTATATATGAAACAGATATGACCGTATGGAATAGAGAACAATAAATAATGAATAGCAACAAAAAACATATTTGATCAGACATAATAAAATTGACAGGGAATTCATTCAGCAGTGGTGGCCTTATGTGGGTTAGTGAGATGACACAATTTTTTTTGTTTCCATAAGGATTAGTCTAATTTAAAAGGGTTAAAATTTCAAAGACAGACAGCCAATTGCAGTGTCTTATTTTGCTTTTTTTGTCCCAGTAATTGGATAATAAAAATAATTAATCAAAATCAGTTAAATGTAAACATCAGTGCTCTTTATTCCCACAGATGTCACATGTGTCAGGATCTGGTTACTATAGACACAGATGCAAAATTTAACTTTCAATTATCTTCACAGTAACAGCATAAAAACTTTGGTGACAGTTCAGACAAAAAAAAACATCAGAAAAATACATACTGACTATACAGGAAGATAAATCTGGACACAAATGTGGAACAAATGTAATTCACTTCTGCAATGCAAAAATATGTGTCTTTCTAGGATATCACTGACCCATGTATGTACAGTAATATGGGTGTGGTACAGTACAATACAAATGCAGTAACATTAAAGTACAGATTGTTGTTTATAAGATTATACTTGTTTTGTTCAACTTACAGATATATGAAGGGCAACTAACTAATATGGACCTTAAGCACCATTATAAAGCATTGATCTTTTTTTAGTCATAGGCCTAGTATAGGGCTAGTTTGTGTATTTTAACACCTGTTAGGCTGTAGCTCTCCACCTGCCTACTGAAAAATCTGTAAGATCCCAGAGGTACTTACTGACTGTGCAAACATCTGGAACAGCAGCAGCAGCAGCAGCAGTAGGTTGGACTTGAACACAGACATGACGGCTCTTCCTATTGCCCCGTTTCACGAGTTCAACTGATGCAGCTCCTACTTGGACCAGAGACGTTATTGCCTATAAAGTCTTTGCTTGGACACGGTCACAGTGCACTGGTGTTTTGACTGTGGCAGTTGCGGAAGTAAGTCATGTGTTACAAATTGTTTGGTTGTAGCACTCACCACTAGGTGTCGCTGTTGTACACATTATATCATGTGTGATTCTGTGAACGTGAGCAGATGAAGCGACAAGAACAGACATGTTCTTGAAATCAAATTCGGTTTAATTAAAAATGCAGATGATAAGCGAACTATCCAATAATTGCAAGAGGAGCGCCCAAGAAGAAGGCAAGGCAAGGCAAGGCAAGGCATCTTTATTTATATAGCGCATTTCATACCAAGGCAACTCAATGTGCTTTACATAAAGACAAAACATTAAAAAAGAAGAAGCATAAGACAGAATAAAAACAAAAAAACAGAGTTAAAAGCAAGAGAAAATAAAAGTAAAAGAAAAGAAAATAGATAAAGTTTTAAGTTCTCACGTGAAAAGAGAAATGTTTTTAACCTGGATTTAAAAGTGCTTACAGTTGGGGCTGATTTCAGTTCTGCTGGTAGTTTGTTCCACTTGTGTGCAGCATAACAACTAAATGCTGCTTCACCATGTCTGGTCTGAACTCTGAGAAGTCCAGCCTCGCTGTTTTAGATTTTATAGATAAGCCACTGTGCTTCTTTTGGAAAAAGAAGATGCAGAAGAAGCAGCTCGTGAAACAGTATGCTGTGCAGTTGAAGGAGCAGCAAGCCAAACAGAAAGAGGTAAACTAGAGCTGTGATGCAGGGCTGTCTGCTCGACCATTGTCGTATGAAACGTCCTTGCACCCTTTGATTTCTTGTTTTTCCTGATGCAGGCGGCGGTTGGTGCAGAGAGATGGAGCTCTGGTGGATCTGTGGAAACAGAGTGCGAGACACCAAGGCCAAACTACAAAGTGCAACAGATAATGATAATGACAGTTCAAAATGTGCTGAGAGGAGAGGAGAGGAGAGGAGAGGAGAGGAGAGGAGGGCCTCATGTAACCAGGTGTGTCCCCCAGCAGTCTAAGCCTATAGCAGTGTAGCTATAAAATGGTTCAGAGCTACCTGGACCAGCCCAACTAAACAGGTCAGACCATGTTCATATCAAAACGAGGTCCTGTCACTACATTGTGATGATTAGCCTACGTTTAATTACAGGGTAAACTACTTTCTTTAACACATGGGCTAGTTTTGCGGAGTGATCTAAAGTCATTTTGGGGCAACATATCCCTCTATGTACAATACCAGGTACTAGAGTACTGGTTGAGGTAAAATCTTGTAGATCTTACTCTGTTGAGTGATAAAAAGTCATTTTGGGGCAACATATCCCTCTATGTTCAATACCAGAGGCATGAATCAGTTTTTCGCAGGCTAAATAGCCTGATTTTTACATTGTAATGTCCCTTTATGCGTTTTTCAAGTGGTAAAAAGTACTGGTTGAGGTCAAATCTTGTAAACCTTACTCTGCTGAGTGATATATAGTCATTTTGGGGCAACATATCCCTCTATGTACAATACCAGAATCAGTTTTTGGCAGGCGAAATAGCCTGATTTTTACATTGTAATGTCCCTTTACTCATTTTTCAAGTGTTTAAAAGTACTGGTTGAGGTCAAATCTTGTAAATCTTACTCTGCTGAGTGATATAAAGTCATTTTGGGGCAGAAAAAAAGAAACCCTCTCAATGCCAAATGTCTTTATTAGCCTAAATACAAGCCAGATATAAATCACCAACTATCCAACAATACTGGACATACAGGAGGCTATCAAACACAGATACAAATATCATTTGATGATCATAATCATTATCGGATCATTATATTGATGCGATCATTCAGTGCTGCTTGATTGGCCTATGTTCTAAACAGCCAACGCGTGAGTTGATGTTTCAATTATGAACTCTCTTGTGTTGTGGCATCCTTTTAGTAGAGCATAATATTCATTATTATTCATTCTGCAGCAGGTGCCTCTGTGACAGTATCAGTCATCATTACTGTGATAACACCAGCCTACTTCTTAAGTTCAGGCAACAGACAGACATCACGTCACTGACTCCTATTGGTAAATTAACTTGTAGTCTAGCAGCACTGATTTGTCCTCCTCTGATTTTGTTTTGTAATAACACGAAACAAACATGCTTGAAGGAAATGTATCAGAGTAAAAATAAAAGTTGCATAAATATAATAACAAAACAAAGTGAAACACAAATATATGAATTTCTATTTAAGCAGAGTGACAAAGTATTTACATTACAACACAGGCATTGAAGTTGCCTCAATAGGGGCTCTCTTCAGGGCCACAATGGTTAAAGCAAGCACAACCAGTTTAAGTTTCAGTCATGTGGGTTCCCGACTTCTTGTTAAAGAAGAAGAGAGTTGTGGTTCTCTAACATCTCTCTGAGTGTGTAGTGTGGGTAAACAACTGGCTCATGAATAATGTACAGAAAGTGGATGAGCAACGTCACCATTCCAGACATTTTTCATGACAAATATGACAAACTTTTGCTGCCAGCAGCCGCTTAATTGTAAAAGTTCGATGACATTCTTTGTCATCTCATAAAAACTAGATATCTTTCCAATGGTGTTTAGAGTCTTTGTTATGGTGGTTCATAGACAGAACAAAACAGAAATGCATATTTATGGTTGTTATAGCTTCTGTGTAACGCAGATTTAGAAAAAAAATAAAGAGTCAGAAGATTTAGGTCATGTGTAACCTTTTGTGTAACCTTTTAAGGAGACAACAATTTTTCTTTAATACAAAGTCAAATTCATAAGCAACAAATCTCAGTTAACCAAGATTTGTTGTTACATTTGGGATGTAGCAATAAGTCTTAAATTTAAGACTTATTGCTACATCCCTGACTGATTGAAAATTCCTTCATAAATACTGGATTGGATTAGATTGGATTGGATTGGATATTGACCAATTTAATGATACTGTAAACTGTATACATGTTTTGTCTTTTTATTTGCTGCTCTTACAAAGTAGCCTAGATAAGAAGTTGCACCACCGGTAATGTTTGCAGTTGGTCAAAGAAGAACTGATTTCTGTTAAGTGTTGTAACGTTTGCAAAATGTCAGCAATGTGTTGCAATGGAAAGTCCCAATTGTAACTAACCCTGTAACGTGTACAGTCTTAAAACCTGGGTCATACTACACAGAAATTATAGAAATCATGTCCTCTTTACACAGGGTTGGTGTTATTCATATCTACTCAATGGTATTGGATCTGTACTCAAATGGTATCACCACACATCAACAACACATCACACTGAATAATAAACTGAAAAAGTATGGTCTGTGGGGATATTGTTCTGACCAAAAACATGTGAGTGTTGGTCAGGACACACAACTTTATGATGCAACATCTACGTAAATGGATGAATCACAGAGACATACTTTGAGACACATGTGTCTTCCTGAGATGTCGGACTGAACTCGCAGGGCAGGTCATGTACAAAGGTGGCCTTGAGTTTTCCTCACATTTATTCTCATTCCACGGACTTTACATGGCACATTCATTATTGTAGTAGTACTTAAACAGATTTTGCACAATTAATTCAATATGTCACATACACACTATAGTCTTTGTGTCATACGGTGGGACAAGAGACAACTCCTTCAGCTCGTCACCAGCCTGTTTGCTTTGTAAATCCTTTAAGTTGTAGCAGAATCACCTGACATGCTTTAAAATGCACAGGTAATTACAGTGATAGGTGACCAATGTTAAAGGCCTCTTATACATCATTTTTCCTGTCTGTCAAAAACCATATAAAAGCTGTGCCAAAGTGGGAGGTTGAGTTAAATTGGAGAGTGAACCAGTTTACAACTGAGTCAAGAAAAAGGAGCGTTGTTAATAACTTAGCTCAAGGCGGCTACAAAAGTAAAATCAGGAGAAGTTTTGTAAGTACACATTTCATTTTGTCTTTTACTAACTTTATTTTGTTGTTCAGGTTAATGTTTGAGTTTGTTTTAAGTAATGCAATTTAGAGTTATTCCTGCTCGTTAACTGAAACGATCAATGTTCTTAAGTAAGAAAACGTTTTCATTTTTCTTTTAGTTGTGACAGAGAAAAAATGCTTCTGATCATTCTGATACAACTCCTGATCATCGGTGAGTAAAATATGTTGTTGTTTTATTTACTGCGCATAATTATTGGGAAAAGTCTTCTCTTATATTGACATTTCATTGATTTGACTGCCAGCATCAGCAAATGCTCAGACTCCAACTGCACCACCTTCAACATCCGCTGGGGCCTCGACGACCGCTGGGGCCTCGACGACCGCTGGGGCATCGACGACCGCTGGGGCCTCGACGACCGCTGGGGCCTCGACGACCGCTGGGGCCTCGACGACCGCTGGGGCCTCGACGACCGCTGGGGCCTCGACGACCGCTGGGGCATCGACGACCGCTGGGGCCTCGACGACCGCTGGGGCCTCGACGACCGCTGGGGCCTCGACGACCGCTGGGGCCTCGACGACCGCTGGGGCTTCGACGACCGCTGGGGCCTCAACAACTGCTGGTGCCACGACAACTGCCGGGGCCTCAACGACGACCGCAGTGATGACAACAAACTCGACAAACACCACTAACACTGCTGCTGCTGCACATGCTGGGATCACGTTTACTGGCAGTTTGATTTTCTGTTACCTCAATGTCATTCTCCTCAAGTCCTTCTTCACGGTGTGACCTGCTTATGCCATCTTGGCCTATTTATACATATACATATATACATAATATAGTTATTGTTACTAGTATCTAATCTATGTGTAAATTCATAACCTAACAATATTAAGAAACACCCCTGTTGACAGGTTTAAAAAAAAATCTAGATGATTCACGGTGTTAAAATGTTGTAATAAAAGTCTGGTAAAAAATCAAATGCAGTTACGTTTGTGTGTTTTTTTGTTGTTTGTTTGTTTTCTAAATTGCTACTGCTTTTGAGGTAGCTCAGGAATACTGGTTCATGAATGGTACCGTAGTTTTCTGGTTCCTCCTGCCCAGGCATTTTTCCAAAATTACTGTTTTCAACATACTTTAACCAACCAAACTAAAGTTGTACCAGTTTTCAACTTTTGGGAGTGGTGTTTCACTAAACCTGTTGTCTCAAAATCCAGTGTATGTAAATTACTTTTGCTCCAAATTACATTGAAAGTTGTCTTAATGTATGTGAAATATCAAACTTGGATTAAATAAGTCCTGATCATTCGAAGAAGACAGAATGGAGGTTATTTGTTATTTGACAGTAGATATTATATATTATAATGAAAGCCACGTCCTTACTGCTACAGTAGCCTATGTCACTATTTAATGAATACAAATATTTATTCTGACTGACAACACATGGCCATCTATACTCTGAAAGGGTTGTCCTTATAAATTAGTTACAAATTACATTTCTGATGTGAATTTTCTCTCATATAGAGTAAGTCATTGGTGTGTCACCAATACATCACAATTACTTGTTGAGACTGGCTGTTTGTCAAAGTGACCACTCCCATATAGAAGAATGACTGGCTTAAGACTGTTACACAAAATGAAACATGTTCTTGGATTTGGAAAAAGAAGAAGAAAGAAAACATCAGTGGGCTATTCATTTCTTTTGTAGGTACATGCAAGTACATAAGCTGTTGCTTCTTCAAACACAGACACAGAAGAGAAACACCTGAATTACACATGAGGAAAGAGAAAGGGGCCAGAATAAACCCACAATTAGCTTAATCATCTCTAAATGCAGTCACCTCTCTTATGGTGAAACCCTTCATGGCCTGATGATCTATGTAGTTTGTTAGTGAGAGAATTAAGCGCACCATCTACATCATGTCCTGTGTTAACACAATATACTGTCACTGGATAGAGTGAATTATGGGACACAAGGCTGCTTGAGAGCTGCCCATCATATGGTGCTGTTTTTTAATGTGTTTATGGTCAGTCACACATTACTGTTATTGTGGTAACTGTTCAACTTTCTTATTGAATACCACTGGTTGTAAAGGTTTTAATAATCTGAGTGTATACTTAACTATTTCTTGTATTTGGTTGATTGCCGGTTTCTGGGTGAGGTTTACAGCCAAATAATTTACCGAGTGTAACACTAAAAGGTGCCAGAAATAGCTGTAAACTGACATGACATGCTGCCAAGCTGAAACATCACCACACCAAAGCTCCCTGTTGGCAGGTGACAGCCATGTGAGGCTCATCAGTCACAGGTATTAAGGTGCTAAGTGGGTGTGCTACCACATGGGAGGGTACATTATGTGTCATACTATTAGTCATAAACTCTTGTACGGCATGGTGTGACACATATTTTATACTGCATATATGGGGGGAAAAAAGTTACATAAGTCTTTTTTTGCCCCAGAGGAATAACTGTGCTGAAGATCAATGATCACCTGGAGCAAAAGACGACAAACCTGAATGTGAATAAAGCAGTGAGTTGAACCAGGGTAAAACTTGGTGAATGAAAATAATTCCTGTTAGTGTAATTAATAAAGTTAAAGCAGAAGTAAGCGGAATGTTTGTGTTTGTATAAGTCTTAAATAGTTATATCTTCCGACAGCAATCACTTAGAGTGTTTGGTCTGAAACACGGGTCTGTCAGTCACTCTGCTCTGCTGTAAGCCGAGGAGAAAACTTTCCTTGTATCCTACAACCTTTATCCAATGAGGAGAGAGAACGGCATACAGGGGCGGTCCTCTCTATGTGTGCAGCCAAGGGATGCGCGTGAATGTGGTGACGTAGGGACGAGGGCGGGGACTGCTAACTCCATCGGCAGACAGGAAGTTAGCCAAAACGACCGGATAGCTTACTTCTGCTTTAATGTAACCTGAATCAGTGGAAGCAGCATACTTTTGTTTTTTACAAAAACAAATTTGTAACAATGTGAGCTTATGAGTTTCCTCCTATAACCTAACCAGTGTAGCTAATTTTAAGTCTACAACCTGTAGCACACAACCCCATAACAAAACATTTTAAGAACTAACATGCTGTGGTAACATGCTAAAGTGCCCTCTTCAGTGGCGAGGACGTGTTATATGTGCCCTTTTTTTCCTTTTCGCCCCTGCACTTCAAAAAGTCTGTGCACGCCACTGCTTTTAATAGATCCATGAGTTCATAGATTCGTGGGTTTTCATCACTGAAACTGAGTGCATGAAATTTAGAGCAGGAGAGGAAGAAAGGACAAGTTCCCTGCTTCTTTTCCGTGACTGTAGTGTGTTGTTGTACTGGTGGTTTCACTAATTATCCCTCTTCTTCATCGTGAGACATGCAGCCTCACAAAGAATCATTGCTGTAAAAGATCAAGTAAGAATTTATCGTGTTGCAAGGAAACTAGTTTCAGGTTTTAAGATATTGATGTTCAAGAGAAATATAACTCTTCATTTTCAGCTTTTCACCACCAGATGTCTCCGTCGTTTCAATGTTGTGTCTTGGAGGGGAGCTATCAAAGCAAAATGTCATTGAAAATGTGTTTGAGAGTTATAATTCAAGCTTTTTTTCAATAAGTAGGTTACTGTATCTAAATGTTAAATCTGTAGCCACAAGAACCTTTGTACCTTCAGGCATCAGGCTTTTTTATTCTTCTGCAAATGGTTGATGAGCTGACAGACAAATGAATTTATTTAATTCATTTGCTTTAATTAATAAAGTAATTCTCATTCATATTCGTATTAAGAAATATGGACAGGCCTCTTATACAAGATAATACAGAAAAGATAAACTAATACCATTGCATCAATTGTATCTCTGTGGTCAATGTCACACCCATCACACCACCTATCAAACTGATATAGTACTCTTTTTTTAAAATAAAGTACAATATATAGTATTCGCCCGTTTTGTTACTTTATTTGAGATTACTCCAGTGAGTTAAGTGAGACTAAAGTAGTGGCTTAGTAAAGTATTCAATCATCAATTTTTTTTTATTTTTATTTTTTTACAAAACTTTTGTCTAATTCAGTGTTTTAGAATACCAGACTCGGGTTCTAAATACTTTGCTGCTGAGTGAAATATTAGACTTTTGCTACTTTGACACACTTTGGAGTATTATCCTTTGAACATAATCAAGATGACAGCTTATTGTCTTAAATTAAAAATATTTTGTATGAAAGGAAACACATTGAAATCTTCCCAAAACTTGGAAATTTTATTTACAGTTCAAGTCAGTCACATGCAACATTTTCTTAAAATGAATAAACATGAAATTAGCAAAAACAAGAAAAGAAAAATGCATATTATTTTCTCCAAAAAGCAATATACAAAAATAGAGCTTACAAATACTGTACAGCAATTGTCTCCAAAAATATTCTGCTGCAGAATTCTTAGTTTTACAAACAATGTCTGTGAGAGTCCACAAACATAATCAGTGTTAACAAAAAAGGGGGTTGGGGGTGAGGGCAGAGGGTGTACTCAGGTACACTGGTAAAAGTGGGTGGGGTGGGGGGGCTGTTTGGACAAAGTAGGGGAAGTTCTTCGTGAGTTGGAAGGACACTACGAGGAATAAATAACACACCGTACAAACAAGAAGAAAGATCATTTCAGGGAGGCAGTGCTAGAGAATCCTAAATGGTCTGGTTGCTAAAACCAACCATGGAAATTATAGTGAAACCCCTCATCTACTAAGGGAAATTGTACCAATGCTCTGTTTTTTTGTTTAAAAAAATAAAATAAAAACAGTTTCATCAAATTCAGCCATCAAATGCTGCGTCCTGAGTGGACAATCCTAACGGACTTTCTGATGCCTTCATCCAGAGACTTTCTGTTGAGTATCTTATCTGAGTTACTGAGTTAATTTTTGATGTGAGGTGGTACATTGCATCTGATTGTGTCTTGTCTATTTATAATGGAGTTCATTCAGAAGCAGCACTGACGTCAATGATGATTTCACTGGTGGGAAGCCATTCATTACTATATTCATGACTGGCTCAATTTTATTTCTTTTTTTGGCCATAGACTGACACCGACTCCCCCTTTTTTTCTTTTTCTTTTTCTCCAAAGATGGAGGACCTTCTTTCTTGTTGGCTCGGACTTTGATTCGTAATACTTAATTCTGGGTTGGCACTTTGTTTTAAGTGGGATTAGGACGGCACACAGGAGGAAAACAGGGAAGTACAGGTGGAAAGGCTAAAAGTGTTTACAATCAAACACAACACTTGAGATGGCCAAATGGCAGAAGTGTTCAGCTGCCATTTAGTTTATATGAAGGAGCATCTCTTGTGCACCTTATGTATAAATACACTACTACTGACGCTACTCTCTACATACAATTAACAATGGTGATATCAGTGGCAACTTGACTATGCAAAATAGCATGCTTTCACAAGAAATCTCATTTTCATTTCTTTCTCTCATGGACCATACATTCAAGGACAAAACAATTAGCAGGAACAAAGCTTTAAGACTTATTAGCACTGAGCTTAAAAGGAAAGAAAAGTGTCATTCTTCAGGGGCAGCGGCAGAATTACTTGCCAATGCTAAATTCAGTCAGTGAAAGTTTTGGGAGATAAATGTGTGACCAAGGATGCTGGGTTTCACTTTGTAACAGTGAAACTGAAGTTCTAAGAAACAGTCACTGCCTCTTCACAACCAAAGACTGAGAGGTGAGAAGGTAGTAAACACAGTATATCACACAACACACTGAAGGAGGCCTTAACGTTGCATATTTTGTTCAACATAAACACCACAACCTTTTCAGTGACACGCCAGGTGACGTGCTTCCAATCAGAAAGCAAATCACTGGTAACTGTAGTGTGAAGAGGTTGCTATATTGCCAATTGTCATTGCCCTGTTTTTTGTTTTTGTAAGTGAGGCAGATTTTGTTCAAATAAGGCTAATGTGGAAATCATCTTTCTCTGATTTCATTTTTAGTTTAAAGTGGTAATCTGTGATAACAAAGCACTGCATTCTGTGTGAGGCCTGGACCTCGTTTAGGGCATGTGATCTAACTGAAACGCTACACATGTGACAGAGAAACCCTGCTTTTGCTTTCACCTAAATGTTGACATTTTCACCTTGCTGCATACTCTGACCCCAACTCATAGGTCACCATTGTGGAGCGTGTGCAGTCAGTGCACACATTCAACAGAGATGAAACAGTCAAACCACAGAGATGGGAGTAACAATGCTTTTCTGCCACAGACGGTGAAATGCATTGTCACTTGTCCCACTGCCTATGTACTGAGGAACCTGTGCAACTCTGTCGATGACAGTGTTTGATGTTACAGGATAAATATAAATAATATAGTGTTCTTAAAGGCACAACCAGCCTTTTTCTTACTGTTTAAATTTGACAAAGTATTTTAACAAAAAGACAAATTGGATTTCTGTGTTGTTTTTTTAAGCAGAATTCCAAATATAAATCTGAAAGAAAAGATCCCAAACATTAGATTTCGGTCTAGGGCATCTCTTCTTATCAAGCCTGACACCAGGTTCAATTTCTTTAGTTTACTGCTTTATTTACATTTGGATGACAGTCAGATTGTGCCTTTATAGACGATGTATGATTGTCATTGGACAATACACACCACAGGGAAAACATACACTCCAACTTGTCTTGTTGAAGCACAGCTCTTTTTGCCCCCTTTCCTTTTACATCAGCACATTTTCCCACAACACATTTACCAAATGCAGCTAAAAGAAGATGAGGACAAAAAACATACACAAAAGCAGGGCTCAGAGTTACTGTATGTGTGGCGCAACACAAAAAGCACCCTGTACCGTACAGAAAGAGAGAGAGAGAGGCGAAAGCACCAGAATACTGCAGCCAAAAAGCTGAACTACCCTGTGTGTGTATGTGTGTGTATGAATGAAAATGCTGCTTCATTACAACCTGCTGACCATTGACTCTACGGCAGGCAAGGCAGGGGCTTGTGCCCCTCCCTCTGTGCATGTATGTGTGTTTTACAAAGTAGTGTGTAACATCACCAAAGGATATGCTGATGACATGCTGAGGGCAGTACTTGTGATGCAGGTGTCAATCTGCTAACTCATTCACTCAAAGTAGCTGTACCAAGAAATTATAATAAATACAAAAATAAATTACTTAACTGGGGTAGAAGCATAGATAACTGCAACTGAGTGTGCTGCACATTTTAAGTAAGAGTTCATTATGATCTCTTCCTGAAATGAGTGGTCAGTCATGTTCTCTCTGGATATGTGATGCTCGTAAAATGCAGACCAAAGTTTGAAATGTTGTTGCTTTGTTTTGCAAAGTGTCTCAAGCCATCAAAACATTCACACCGCTCAGCTTCAATAAAATAAAAATGATGCAGTAGCAGAGCAAGATAAAACTGGAACATTTACGGGTTTTTCTTTATGGATTTTTGTTTCGTATTGCCTCATTAATGGTGGTTGTTCTGCAAAACCGTTCTCAAGACAGAGTGCCAGGTTATATCCACTTATATTACTTAGATCATCACAGTAGTTCAAGTAGTTAGTTTGAAATTTAGATTTACTGTTGGCAAAATCCTGAATTGTCCCCCTCCCATTTCAAAACAAGATAATGACAAATGCCTGGGTTGACGGCAAGTTGCCTGCGTTTACCTACCAACCCTCGTGTGTAGAGGTCATTGCCCGGTAAATTTGTTAGGTAAATCAAAATAAAATCTGTTCACTGTATCACCCCTCTGCTTGGACAGAGTAATGAAAAACGATAATAACAACAGTAACATTGGCATGAATCAATGTGATACAGGTGATGAGAGAACAAATTCTATAGGCTTAATATAAATTGTGTTAGTGTCGTGTTTATGTTTGTGTGTAAAATTCTGGGTTTCGAACATTCAAACCTTTCACATTTAGTCAGACATAAAGTCCCGAGGTTGGTTTGAGGTTTTTTTTTCATGTGTGTGTGTGTGTGTGCAATTTGAACAGAAATCTTTGTCCAAATTTCCTGACATCTACCGACATAAGTATTGTTGTCCCTTTGAGATATATATACGTATATGTATATATACTATATATATATATTTAATTTTTTTTAAATTCAAAATTAAAGTTCACAAATTAAAAATGAAAACCCATGTGGCTTCAATGTGCACAGAAATAATAGTAAATGATAAAATATAAAACATGACTTTGCTACTACGATCACAAGCAATTAAGGTTTGACTTCTTGTAAAGTGCTTGTTCAAAAAAAAAGAAAAAGAAAAGGGAAAAATATTTTAGTGTATTGTAGTTCTTGGCTTTTGTGATTTTTTTTCATCCTGGTCTTTAGCTGGTGTCCCCAGAAAAGTGCTTTGGTTGTGACAAAGTTACAGACCACATCATGGCCGAGAAGGAAACTTCTTCTAGATCAACTCTTCTTCATTGTCCGCGAAAAGAAAAAACATGAAAACAGCTGAATCTCAGTCAGAACTGATATCAGGAAATCCTTTTGTGAACCAATGCAAAGATACAAGAGGTGACAATGGCTGCCGATTCACCGCTGTGAGCGTGCAGTAACTCCACTTTCTCCTGTCTGTCCACAGACTCATACCAAAGTGTACCTGTACAGGTGAGAGCATGAGTGATGGGATGTGTGTTTGTGTGTCTGTAGTGTACTGTGTGAGAGAGACGCCGTCTGCTACACCAGGTTCTCGATGCCAGGCAGAGGCTGCTGTATCGGCACAGCTGCATCTGTGCTGCCAGCCTGCTGGGCGAGCTGTAAGACGGGCATGTTGCACAGCGGGCACACTTTCCTCACCTCCAACCACTTAATGAGGCACCTGGGAGAGAGAGGATGCAACAGGGACAGAGTTAACGCAAAGAAGACAGAGATAAACAGACGACACAGAATATGTGAACTTGGTTTAACTTGATTCTTATATGTCACAATCATGTTGTCACACATAAAAGGAAATCCCAGCCTCACTGGTGTTCAACCACAGGAGTAGAGGGTAGTTTGGTGTTATAAAGATAGTTTGATGTTTTGTTTTGTTGGCTATGAAACATGTTATTCCAGGAATTTGTTAATGAAAAAATCTCCAAAAAAGCCCAAGACAACCACACCCTGTCTCTACAAACATTTGCATGCACTTTCCAAACCTACAACGGCCACTGCTTCATTCATTTAATTTGTATAATAAATTAAATCATGGTCAGTGACATATTGTATATACTTGCTAGGTACAGTTAACCCTGTACTCCACAGTGGTGCCAACATTTCCTCACATTTCCCACAGTAGTAGTGAAATATGGGATTAAAATGCAGCTATTCACATCAGGATTTACTGCAGCTAATTATATTTCCCTTCATACACAAAGTTTTCATTCTACATACTTGTGCTTCTTAATTAGTTTGACAGAAAAGTAAATAGTGTAGTTTTTCATGAGAAATAGTGATGCAAATAATTGGTAGTTGTGGTCACACTTTGCTGTATGTAAGTATGAGTTTCATAATAACAAACTTGTGACACAGCTGTTGTTGGTATAAAGTTCATCAAACTTGAGTAGTGACTTCCACATGAGTACGAGACACGGATATGCACTCATGTATGTTTTCTGTGCTTCCAAGATGATAGCATGATCGTCATTGCAGGTTTCTTGTTTGGTAAAGCTTTGCTTGGAATGTCTGTTTTCTCTTAAAAACAACATGGCTTTACTCGCACACACACTAAAATGAGTGTTTATACAGTGGATTCAGTGAGTAGTGACCACTCTTGCAGCAACTGGGGGAAAAAAACTAGGCCAAGGGAGGTGTCGTGCTGATATAAACAACTCAGTTGAAATGGTCAGGGCACTGGGGGAGGTGTGGGATAAAGTTGGCTCAAGCAATCTATCATGTCCTGTGTATTTCCTCACTTGAAACACACTCGACTTGAGTTTTATTGTGCCAAAATATATAATTAGGAACTTTTTGTTATGGAAAGAGTTAAATCCACTTGTTGAGAATGACTTGTTTGTTTTATTCACAGAAATGTGTCTGTTTTATAATTTTATTTTTACATTGTCTAACTGTGGGTTAGGATGTCAAAGAGCAGAACAAGGTAAATGAAAATGACATCTTCAGTGGTGTAAATCTGTATTTGCACATGTTAATAAAACCTTCTACTTACTTCCTATGAAAGGCATGTTTGCATGGACAGATCCCCAGCTCGTCTTTCTGTTTGAACTCCTCCAAGCACACTGCACATATCTGAAAGTGAGAAGGGCGGTTAGAGATATCTTCTGAGGAGGGTTATGCAACAACTTTAAATTTGGAGGTTGTTCTCTGGTGTTTGGTTCTTTTTGGGTTTAATTTGAGTTTATGTTGGTGGATTGGAAACAAACTATTCAAACAGAAGAGGTTAAGTACACATGGAAAAAGAAAACTGGCCAACATCTGCAAAAAATTTGAAACAAACAAGAGAGCAGTAACTGCCCAAGTTCTGCTCTCTTATATAACTCTGACTTAACTCACACTGGGGATTTGAGGACTTAGTGACTACATTTTAGTGGTAATGTATTTTCTTTCCTTACACAGGAAAAAAAAACTGTCAGAGATCACTGTGGCGGAAAGCAAATCGACTTGTTCCCAAAGAGCAAGTGTGAGAAAGACTAAAGGAATTTACCACATTGCAAAGGACCCAAGCCAACCTGAGACAAGTGGTACAAGGTAAAAGAGAATTACAGCAAACAGGTTTTCATGACTTTTTGCTCATGTTCTGTGATCTTCACAGCTTCTAGTTATTGTCAGTTTAATCCAATATCCCTGGCTGGTGATCTTTTAGGACCACCGAGGAAATTTGGTTGGATGGGTTGTGGTTGTTTGCCTTCATTTTGAATGCACACGTGTTGAAGCAAGACACTACCGGTTTAAGACCTGTGTGATGTGATGAACAAGCCTTTCTACATTTCACATCCCAAAAAATCATGAGAATCTTCTATGACAATATAAAAAGAAAGAAAGGCTCAATATACAGTATATATATATATATATATATGTTTATTATCTTTGTACAAATGTTACATAACAGGAGAAATTCCTAAAGATTTGTGTTTGTAAAGAAAATCTAAATAAAAATTAGTAGTGAAGTTACACTAAGACAGATTGAAAGGAGACGCGCTTTTGTGAACATCTGTAAACAAAAGTGCTGTAAAATCAGCAGCCAAAGTTCAAATAAGTTTTGACCCTCTTTCTTTTTTTTTTAAGTATATTTTTTGGCTTTTTTGCCTTTATTTGATAGCACAGTATAGATAGACAGGAAAGGGGGAGGCAGAGAGAGGGGGAACGACATGCAGGAAAGGTCTGCCCGACGCGGGACTCGAACCGGGGACGCCTGCGTTGAGGACTGTAGCCTCTACATGGGGCGGCCGCTTTAAAGACCCTCTTTCTACAACTGATTGGACAATAACAACCCAATCTCAAATCAGATGATTCCAGCACCTTCATCTAAGTACCTAGAAGGTAATAGAAGGTCTTGTCTTTCAATTACATTTATCAAATATACATTTTCATCAGACTGAATTTCCAGGTTTAGTTGAAGCCATTAAATTGAACACAACGACCTATTGGCATCCCAATCTAATGACAATTTCAGTTTCAACATCAGTATGCACTGCAG
This sequence comes from Trachurus japonicus, assembly GCF_045865225.1. Lineage (NCBI taxonomy): Eukaryota > Metazoa > Chordata > Actinopteri > Carangiformes > Carangidae > Trachurus > Trachurus japonicus. The sequence continues at coordinate 20,302,681 of NC_140907.1, forward strand.
GTTAGGTTAATTGGCGACTCTAAATTGCCCGTAGGTGTGAATGGTCGTCTGTCTGTATATTCGCCCTGTGATAGACTGGCAACCTGTCCGGGATGTACCCTGCCTCTCGCCCTAAGTCAGCTGAGATAGGCTCTAGCTCCCATGCAGCCCTAGTGAGGATAAGTGGTACAGAAGATGAATATATGAATGCCTGATATGATATCTCAAACCAAGTGCTATAAGTATACTGTAGGCACATCTTGGATAAGGGTACAAAAATCACAAATTGATGAAAAATTGGGTCTTATACCAAAAAAGGAATTTTTTGATTCTCATCCAGATGCTTCTTTCTGCAACTTCTGTCATCAAGAGAGCTGATTTGATTCAAATACTCATCAATCAATTCACTCTCAAACTACAGTTTCTGGTCTCTGGGATTTTGATAAATCTTGGTCACTGCGGTCAGATGTCATGTCAGCTGTAACCACAACTGCACCATATGTATTACGCATGTAGCACAAATCCGACTACACCCTCTCCACACAAGTAAAATTAGTCACAGTCACAGTGTTACAGTTTGCATGTGGAACTGGACATTTTGTGAGAAAACAGACAAGGATCAGCAAAAAACGTAGTCCACACAGAGTTCCCATCACTAAACGCCATCAACCCAGGGGGTAACACTTTCATGAAAGAGGATTTTAATTTGGCAAACTGTGTTTTGGCTGCTGTACCCTGCAACTATCACTTCTTTTAGCCACACAGATTTTCTTTTTCTCAGCTCTTCTTTCCTGGGAGTGAATGGACAAGTGAGGATGAAAAGAACAGCATGAGGGCTCTTAGCTTTCTATCCTGAGGATTTTTGGACACAGAACAATCCTCTGTTAAGATGTCTGCTTTGCTCTCTTTATTGGTGAATGGATCAGCGTTTTTGTTCTTTTCATTGCCTTGTCTGCCGTGTCACACTCACAGCTGCGATCTGGCACTCTTTGCCAACTTTTGACAGAGACTTTTTTTTTCACAATTAAGTCAATTAATCCTGTAAGCTTTAGTTAGAGACTCCATGCAAAAAAAACATAGACTTAATTTGGTGGTAACCTCTCAAAACAATATGTTAAAAAAAAAAAAAAATGGATCGGCCTAAGACAAATCAATGTTTCACATGTCAAGCAGAAGCAACAATTTTGAAAAAGTATGATCCAGTCACGGTTAGCAACAGGACAAGATTTAAGTTGGAGAGAAAAGGAGAGAACCTAACATAAGTGGGGTTGTATTCAGAACAACAGGTCCCTTTCTCTGTCTCTCCAACCCTAACCCTCTCTAGTGATGAGAACATGTTGCCTGGCACCTTGGCACCACCTCTGCATCAGCCCAACCCACTTTCCTGTTACTTTCTGTTTTGTAAAGAGCAACTACCAAGTAAATTAATGCCAACTGCTTCTCATTTTTTCCCTCTCTCCAGATCTGCATCCACTTGCTTTCATTTCTGTCTCCAAACACTTCTATTTGTGCCAGAGGGCATTCATGAAGCTCGGGAATAACAGGATATATGTGAAGTGCCACTGAAATACCGGTACTGAAGATGCAAATGTTTTTGGCTTTTGATTTTAATTAGTTTGTTTTAATTGTGTCATTATGGGTTGTCAAGTATACACTGAAAAATGAGGTTTTTTCCCATAAAGAGAATAAAGTTAGGAAAATAAATGGGGTCTGAAATACTTTCTGGAGCCACAAGAAATTTAATTACACAATCTCTCCTTTTACAACCGACTGGGGTATATTGTAGTTATGAGTTATTTTCTATGTGTCACTCAACCCTTTTTCTTTCCAGTGTCAGTTTGTGTAAATATATTTGTGGCACTGGCTTTACAAACCTCTTATTTTTAAACACAGTAATAACAATGATTGTATTATTACCGTGGCTCTCAACTATTCTCAACACTATACTGTAGCATCGTCCCAGTGGCTGATTACATAATGAGCTCCTTCCTCAGTTAAACAGACACTAATTACACTGAGATTTTGTGAGTAAACAGAACAGAACAAAACAAACACAAAATCTGCCTGCTCACAAATCTCTCATGCAGAACATCTGAATCAGTTCAGCGTTACAACCGTCCTCTAAACAACAGAGTCTTGGTTATTAGAGGGGTGGAGCGTCCATTGGATGTGCATGTGCCCACTGTTTATTTATATTAGGACTAGTTGTGTTTTTTGTTTTGTTCTGTTTTTTAGTAATGTGTGAATGCTCATTGTATGTAGTAGTAGTAGTAGTCTATTCTTTGTGCATTTGTGTGAAACCTGTGTGAAAAAATAGGCCAAAAGAACTGCTGGCGAACATAGTAACAAAGAGAAGGTGCCTCAACTTTTATGCCATATCGTATGACATGCATTCTTTACCATGGTATTCTTTACATGCAACATATGGGAGTGTTAAAGGAAGATTTGGGTCAAACAGATGCTGAAAAATAAGCAGTCATCTGGTCAGATTACACATCATACAAACTACAAGACTTAAGCAGTAAACCGAGCTCATATTACCTCAGCTCTAGATTCTCTGATAAAATGCTGAGACTGAATCTGTGCAGCTCATAGTCTATAGTCATGTCTCCGTCTCCAGTGATCCTGTGGTGTGGGAGTCTTCTAAACTGGGTCACTCACCCAGGCTAATGTGTGTGCGAGCATGTGTGTCTGTGTGTGCATATTATTGTCCTTACACAAACACAGCTTGGTTACTCTGTCATGGACTTCACTCACATGACACCTTCTGATGCTTTCGCTCAGTTTCCAATAACATCAACAATGAAAGCCTGATGCCTGATGGGACACTGGGAAATTCCAACGTGGCTGACAATAAACTGTGTTTATCCCCATGCCAAAGCACACATGAAGATGCTATTGTTAACATTTCATTTGCACTGCAGTGTTACAGGGATGGTGCTCTTGGCCGGAGACCACCGTTTCTCCACTGTAAAAGCCAGTGCTGATACTCTACATGCTGTTCGCTGTAATTTTCCGACCAAGTTGAGCTGGCATACAGCATTACATAACAATGGTAGTGAGGACACTCATGACTTAACCACAAGATGCTAGTTTTCATGTGACAGTGTGCCAAGATGGGTGTGCTCAGTGTTAAATGACAACCGTGTTTCATCACTGTTTCAAAACAAGTCAACACCACAAAACACTCTCTCAAAGGCCTAGAGGTGCACTGGACTGCACAGATGTCACTATATGTCCTGAGACTACATACTTATCATAAACATTACATAACAGTAGTTTGTACCATTTGGAGCAATCTATTGTCCATTTTAAGCTAAGCCATTATGGTTATAAGTAACACATAAATTGCCCCCTAAGAGCCCCAGGGCTTAGCACTTTAATTTAAATCAATTGAGGGCCCAGTGCATTATGGGTCTCCATGTAACTGCACTACGAAGAGGATAAAAGTAAGAAATGGATGACGCAAAGGATGTTAATACATTGTGGCTGAGGCATTGTTAAGACTGAGAAGCATATGACTGGTTAGTCCAAAAGTGGCTGATACAACAGTACAGCGTGTGCTTGTCAGGTTACATTACAGAGTGTTCTGCCCACCAGATAGTCTTTGTCGTTAAAAGGGAACACGTGTGATATTAAACTGTCATCAACTGATAATAGCTGAGTGAAAAAAGATAAGTGCTTACCTCATGCAAATTTAGCTCTTTGACTTTTTCCTTCTGAATGACCTGAGGAGGATAATTAGGACAGATTAGTCACTGATAGACACTAATGCCGTAATAACATCACAGAAAACAGTTCCTCTGGACATACACTGGAGACTTAACAGCTAAAAATGGCTGTGATTTAACAGGATTAAATACAATATAGCTGCGGGATTCCAGCAAATGCATGAACACAAGTGTGTATGTGCAGTATGTGTGTCTTCTACATGAGCATGATGGTCTTACATAACATAACTCACAGATGACCTGGACAAGTCCATGTTTTAAACTGGCAGGTAGTGATGAGAGAAAAAAAAACCCCCACTGTGGTCAGTGTGTGTGTGTGTGTGTCCATGTGTTTAACGCTGACATTTAATTGGGTGGCAGTACATTCTGGTATTACATAATTGAAGGGCCTACGAGTCATGGTTGCCCTCCATCACTCGCCCTGACTAGCTCTGCAGGCTAAACCCCACTGACACGCTCAGCACTAACCGCTTCCCTTCAGCTTCACTACAGTTCAGGAGTTGTGATGTTGCAGTTGTGTTCTCACATAACGTTCAAGTATTTTTGAAATGGGCTACATCCATCGAACAGCTTAACCCCGACACACCTGCAGCTGCCAAAGGACTCAGCGAATTAATTCAGGTTGAATAGACATTTAGAAACAAGAGGGGATCTTCAGGATTTTCCCCATGCAAATGCTCAGACAGTACTCTCACACTTCATTTCTGCTAGATAATTGGTGATTTCCATATAGCTCTGTGTGTGTGTGTGTGTGTGTGTGTGTGTGTGTGTGCGCGTGTCACTGGAAGGCTTACTTGTTTGTATGCATACAGCTCTTTGTGTGCCTGGTGCCGTAACCTGGGTAAACGTAAAGACAAAACATCTTTTTGATTAGTAAGTGACTTTTCCCAGCTGACTGCATCAATAAACTATCCATACATCCTGGAAAAAGAGAGAAAAATGACAATCATGGATGTAATTTCCTTATAAATACTTGCCTTTTGACACCAGTCTATTCTAGTGTATCCCATCAGCACCAAATAGGTGTTTACAAGCAGTTTTCAGTCTAACAGTACAAAATACAATCATGGGACTAATTACTAAATAAATATTAACTGAAATAACCAATTACAAAAAGGAAGCGTAGTTATAATGGCAAATTGACATTGTAACTGCTTAGTAGGCCAGGTCACATATTAACAAGTATCTTCCTAAAAAGCCTTAAGCCTTGGTTTTGTGTCAAAACAAACACTGCACTTAAGTAAAATATCAACCCTCAAGATCAGCCAAAAATACACTGGTTCAGACATTTAGAAAAACATTACTGTAGGTTAAGGAAGTCTACAAAAGCTTGCACAAGGCCAAGTTAGAAGGATAGAACCAACAAATACAACCAAAGTTTATGGTTTACATCAAACTCTTGGTGTTACCCTTCATAATCATTGCTCTTATACATGAGCAAACACAAATCAACTCAGTGAATTAAGAGAGGAAGAGAATTGGATCAGAAGAGATTCTAAGTATTGACAAAGAGAATAAAATATACAGAAAAAGAGAAGAAAACAAGAGGGAGACAGATAGGAGAAGTTCATAGGTTTGTAAGATTTACCTCCATTACAAGTAACCTTAACCTCTCGCAGCAGAGTGAGAGGGATCTGTAAAACAAGCAGCACAGTCTAGGAGAGAAACTGACATTTTGAAAGAGGTCAGCAGGTAAAGGTGCAGAGACTCCCAATGGTAGTTAGAGGACAAGGTCGACGGTGTGGGGGCGTTGTGGGTGACCGGTGGGTGCTGCCAAATGGCCCTTGGCCCATTGACAAACTGGGTGAGGTAAACAGCAAAGCAGCTGAAAGACCTACACTACAGGCCAAAAGTTTGGAAGCAGGGCCAATACAGGCCAAACATTTGGAAGCAACTTCAAGTTTCTGTTCACAATGCCTTCCTTATGAATTTGGGATGTATTTACTGTAAGATCAGACTTTACTTTCATTGATATGCACCATTTTCCTCAATTTACCTTTAGATAATACATTGATGTTACCAGACCATTGCTGAATAAATGTTACCAAAAGAAAAGAGGGTTGAGAAGATGTGCCAGAGTCACAACTTAAGCGCAAAAGTAAAAAACAAACACAGTTTGCATTATTCACTACAGCTCTTTGGCTTTTGAGAGTTTGTGTACAAAAATCCAAATAAATCTCAACTGTGTTCATATCTCTGACAAACTACCGTACCACAGAAATGGTGGCCAACAAAGAAGTTCACTACACCCTGAAGAGACTAGAATAAATTTATGATGATAGAAAAAGGTAAGAAAAGGAAGAGGAAGGTGTACACTTCGAAAAATGGTTTGGCCTTCTCAGTCTCCAGACCTCTCTCCAATTGAGCTTTTGTGGGACGGATTGAATTGATCAGTCAGAAAAGTGCATCCCACAAATCAGCAGTCTCTCATTTATGAACTATATAAAGCTTTAAAAAACTTGTGCAACAGTTGCCTCGTATTTGCCATACTGTTGTTAAAGCCAGAGGAGGTTACTTTGAAGAAAGCAAAGTCTATAAGCAAGTACACCTGATAATTCTGTATCCTGAAAAGTGACTCTTTACATAATAACCATGTTTATTCTGTTGCAAAGTATACCAGTGAAACTATGATCTTTCTACAAAAATTTGATCTTGCTTCCAAACTTTTGGCCTGTAGTGTAGTTGTGTCCTAATTTACCTTCCTCTGAAAACTCGTCATCGTCAATCGTCGTCATGATTTAACTGCAGTCAAATGGCAACTAGAATGCAAAATATGTGTTGGCCGACTCCAGAGCTGTCTACATAATGGACTGATAGGAATTGCTCTGCAACTCTTTATACAGCACATTTATACACCTTTAGATTTGTTTTATGACCACAGAGGGCCTGCTGCTCCACAGTCAGAAACAGCCCACACTTAAGAAAAAGGTTTCACTGCTTCTGCATGTTGTGTTCACATATGTGTCTGTGGAGGACTGAGGACTCATAGGTGGTTGAGCATCTTTAAGCATCCACCTTGTGTCAAACCATCTTTGGCTTTGAGATAACAACCTGTCATATGTCCACTCTAGCATGCAAATTCTTCTGTCCCTTCACCTATCATTAAAAAAGAGCAGTGATGATGCTCACTGTATAAATCTCTAGGACTCTGGGTCATATTGAAAGAAAATGAAGGTAGTTGTCTGTTTTGAGACCAGTATTATATGAATCTTAAGCAATTTGTTTTTAAACAGAATTTTCAGGTATTCATCAGATGGTACTTCTGATTTAAGTCAACTTGGGCCAGTTCCTTTGGGAGACTGCATCTTTAGACGCCTTTTATGGAGCAAAAATCGCTCCTCTTTTTGCCTATACTAAACTGGCAACCTTGACGTTAAAGTTCTGAATCATGGTACTGCATCAAAGTCATAAATATTTATTTACATTTAGAAGGAGAAGAATTGTAGGAACACAGTGGTCGGTAACCTACTTACCATTTGCCCTGCAAGATAGGAAATGACAGGGTGGCGAGGGGTGAATTTTGTTGAGAACTGCTGCTTCTCACTGTCTTAGATAAAAGATGCTGGACATTATTTCTGCTCAGTTTGTCGCTGTCAGGAGAAAACCCCTGCAGCAACAGCAGCCAGGACAATTCAATTAGGCTAGGGGGTCAAAAAGAGGGGCAAAAGGCTGACAAGTAACCATTTCTACTTTTACTTTAGGGGAAATAAGTATTGGATTACATTCAAGGCCTAATGCATACAGGATTGTTTTAACAAGATCAATATAAATGGCTAGAAAAAAGAAATTGAAACATCCAAATGCCAATTTTATGAATATCCAAAAGTAAATTTGATCAAAATTTAGAAGCTTAAATGGCTTTGAGAAAAAATGGGTTATAACTAGTTTCTTTGACGCCAAGTGCCATGATCACAATAATGTACACAAGCAGCTTTGAAAATCAGCATATTTTCCTATCAAGTTACCAATTATTGTATCGTAGCTACCATCTCCAAACTGTGCTGTTGAAACATTTCGCTCTTTTGTGACATGACAATTAGCAAGACATGTAAAAAACACACTTTCAAGAAAAGAAAAAAAAAAAAAGAAAGAAAAAAAACAGGAAAAAGGCAGCCATTTAATTGGGTCCCTAAAAGCCACAGTGACAAGTGCCATACAGTACGTTGGAAAGAAATAAAGTGCTTATTAGATATTCAATGTAACCATCTTTCATATAAGAATTGTTATTGCAGTGTTTCTGCTTTTTTTTTTTTTACATAACTAGATCAAAAATTGTCTTAGGTGTTAATAACCACAAACTTGTAAATATTGGTACCTGTTTATGTATTCATATAGAGATAGAGCTAGCCAGTATAACAGAACATGACAATACTGCTGAATGAATAATTCTTGAGCCAAAGTGAATTGAAATGTACAGGATGTGCTATGAGGACTGTTGCATAATGACAGTCTGTGAGAATTAACATTCAGCCGTCATTATTATTTTCAAGTATCATATAAGTAGATGGTACTGACAGTTTGCTGGTCAAAACATTGTTCAAAGCCAAGTCAGGCTGCACAAAATGTTTTCTGAACAAAGCCATGTCAATTCTAAATTCACATGTATTATTTTGATTTCTCTGGTTAACTGGTTTGCATGCAGTTATTACTTCATCACAGCACTTTATAATCTGTTTTCCAACCAGGCCTTTTTTGTTTTCTTGGAAAGTGGTTATGCATGAACAGGATAATGTGGTCCATATGGTTCATTAAAATGGCAACTTGTCTTGCACAACCACAAGATTTCATTTGTTGGTGATTTGTTGCTCCCAGTGAATAGACTGGGACTGTTGACTATCTTAAATTACCCCTGTATGGCACTTTTTGTCACAAACCCACACAATAAATCATCAGATGCAGTTAAAACTCTACGTTCAACCAAATCCAAAGCTAAAGAGTGTATGGATGTTACCTTATTAAGTAGCAGCAGAAGAGGAGGCTGAGGATGAAGACAAAGATGGCCGTCCCAAACACCACAATGTAGATATTAAGGGGAAGGTTCTGGAACCCTATATTTGGCATCCTGAAACTGTAGTGCGGGAAATCGGAGCTCATGGATAGTCTGGATAGAGAGACAGATGAAATACAGTACATAAGAATCTCCACTCACTTCAACATGATCTGAGGACAAAATACATTAGATGACAATAAAAAAAAACTTAGTAGGGCAATTTAGTTTCTCTTCAGAGTCTGACTTTCTCTATTACAGGAACACATTTCAAGGTTTGGTTTCAGTTTCGGTTTAATTTTATTGTCAATGTCACTGTTTCTTACAATCTATAGCTGCCAAAAAACAAAGTGAATGCCTATATATGGTGGTACTATTCTGAAAGCCCATTGGCTTACTTCTGCTTTTTTCATTGTTATGGATTTTACAGTTTAAAAAAGACCAAAGACAACAAGTTACTGTGGGCATAGGAAATTTATGGAAGAGCAACAGCAGACAAACTTAGTACAGACTCTATAACTATAAACTTAATGAAAGCAGAATTTACTGCACGACTGTTGTATTAACTGCATCATCATTAAACTCCATAGCATGGAGAACCTAAAAATTGGCACTGGTGCGCCCGTAGTGATTCAGATCCAGTAGTCCAGGTCATGTTAAAGACTACTTTGACCCATTCAAACAGAGAAATTCAATTAAAACCCGTCATAGAAGGAACATGCACTTCACTCAAATCACTCCAATAAGCCAATGCCTGTCCCTGCTGATAGAGCCGATACAACTGGAAAACACCCTCTTGAACTAAGGGTTGGGTTAAATTGGGTAGATTCCAAAATCTCTAAATATACAGGGAAATTAAAGAGCAGGGTGATGGTGCAATAGATGAAGTCTAATTCTGTTTGTATAGGCTAACCACAAATTTTCCTTAAGGGACTTTTCACTGTGTAGAAAACACACAGTGAAAAGTCCTCCTCCTCTGACCCTGGAATCGCCAAAGGGAAAACACCCCTGCCAAGAAACTGTCATTTATGTCTTAAATAGCTACCAGGGCTTTTCCTGTAGTGTTATACTTCTCCTTATTTTTCATAAACAAGGTAAGTGCCCAAGCAGAGAGAAAGGGGTCCTTTGTTTTATTTTTATTACTTGAAATACACTTTTTAAAAAATATATCATGTCCAAAAAGGCTTCCCTTTGCCATGTACTATATGCTCTAAATATATGGCTATACCTAAAAAATGTTTTTGAGCAACTGATGCATAAAAAGCTAAGACGCCCCAACAAGGACCCATTGGTCAAGTCTTCTTCCTCAATATATCTGGGGGACATGACTCGACATGTCTACGCCTACTCACAGAGGAGGGGGAGGGGGAGACAGGAATAACTGACTCCCTTTGGAGCTCTATCTTGTGCCCCTCCCCTTCCCAAACACCAAGACCGGCATTCGTCTACACTCAGCTGGATAGTGGAAACTTTTTGTAGATTTGGCCACGACCATTAAAAAAAACCCTTTCTGCTTATGATAACACCATGTGTGTATCACAGTGTTTCAGAAAATCTTGTTTTCTGTAACATTAGTGACGTGTCTCACTGTCAGGAACATGGAGGACACCCTCTTAACGTTATCCTGAGAAGACACAACATCATGATGATGGGGCCACTCATTTCCCCTTTAGAAGGGGTTGGCACAGTGTCACATGCCATTTGAGATATTCCCACCTCTCTAGTTTTACATAAGGACGGTGTTCTTGGCAACTTGGCTTATGATATAAGAGAGCAGGGGTGACAGGATTAGTAACTTAAACTTGCTCTCTCCTCACAACCACAAATACAACTAACTCACTGTACAGAACTATGTTGTCCCTGTTGTGCAGAAGAGGAAAACTGAAGGTAAACATTACCAAAATCAGGTTAACCTGTTTAAATTTAGCACAGTCATACGCAACTGTCATGTTTTGCTAATGCAGGAGCCAAACTATACAGCCAGAGTACACCATCACCACCATGAAGTTCAGGTGGTGGCTGGAAAACTGGTTCCTGCACTAAAGATAGGCCTATAGCCTATTTTTGGATGCGACAAATATCTTAAACAAGGGATGGGGCTAATGTGCTGCCTTCATGAGACGGTAAACAAGAGTTTACAAGCACTAAACCCGTAAGATGATTGCCAGGAAAACCTCATCCAGCAGCTCCCATGAGGCAGTAGGAAACAGAATATGTTGCCCTAAATTTAACTTAGAAGTCGGAAGTTGGAGCTGGGAATCATTGTCAAGTTGACCGTGACCCAGCAAGACAAATTGGACAATCATGACTGTTGTTGCTTGTCGTTGATACCAGTTGATAACAAAGCCTTATGCAGTATGCTGCATATGCAAACAGCATATCAACGCATCCATAGGTAGAGGATGTACAGTACAGAGAGTACAAGTGACTTAATAATACAATTAAGACACAGCCAGAGTGATGAAAGATTTATTATTTTTTATGTAACAGTGGCTACTTAGGTAGTTGCAATGAGCAAAGAAGCATGAGCTGTTTCAGCTGGTCACTCCTCCAGCGCACTATTTACGTTTAATCAGCTAAAGATAAAAACAATACAATGATGTATTTCTGATGCCCAACTTCAAGGCTCCATGTCAAACTCCTCCCTGCGTCTCTCTGTTTTTCCATCCTATCACAACCCACACAGCTTCCCCCTGATTATTATTATCTGAACACACAAACACGCTGCAGAGCTTCATGCCTTTCACACCAACTACTATGCGATGGAGATCATCAAACCAACACGATGACATTCCAGTCCTAATAGTAGTTCATTAAGTTGTTAAGACTTTAAAGATGACCTTTCTCTAGTTATCTTAAAAACTGGTGCCACCTGCACAAGACAGTCACCATCTACTATTATTATTTTTTTAGTATTATTTTGATGTAGAAACACAGACACACAATAAATGCATACCCGAGTGGCGCCTTCATGGTGAGGAGAAGAAAAATCCACATAAATGTATCCTACAGGCCTTTGAAATATGACACAACTTGTCCCCGAGGTGCTTGTCAGTGGATTAGGTCCTGTTGAGTGGCAGGGACCATCGCACTTGTTCTCTGCGTTGATTAAGGCTCCATGCCAGACTCAAACTTCTGTCCCCTCTCCAACTCCTTTTGCTGTCTCACTCTCCTAACAGCCACGACAAACTCCCCCTGCTTATCTGAGCACTCAAACCTGTTACACGGCAAACACTTTCCACAAATATAAACCCCTCTGGAAACATCTGAGATCAGCCTTGACAACCCATCTTACATCGTAGATACAGCGCATTGACAACATTTTCTGACTTTTCCACATTCTGTTATGCTGCAGCCTCATGTTATCTATCTATCTATATCATCTATATTTGCCCATTTTAAGTGGTTTCCTCCAAAGCCAGTCAGCTTCTTGACCACAGGTCCTTCTCCACCAACTACTCAAGTGCAGGTTGTTCCAAAACTTCTACAATTCAAGAATCATCACAGCAGCACTATTTTTGTGGCCTTACCCAGATCTGTGCCTCAACACCTTGTCTCTGAGATTTTCAGGGAGTCCCTTCCTCCTCATGGCTGGATTTTTCCTCTGATGTACAATATCAGTTGTTTACCTTATTAAGACAGATGTGTACTTTTAAAACTCATGTCCAGTCAACTGAATTTACCACAGATGGGCAAATCAAGGTGAATTTGAGTTTCTGTTGATTTCAATACCCAAAGCTTTTTCAGCTGCAGCCTCTGTAGCCACCAACGTTGGGAACAGCTTGTTCCTTGGTGCCTTAAAGCAGGTCTGTCAGTAGTGAGGTGTGGCTCCTCCAGGGGTGACATGATCTTCATAAAGTGACTCATAAGGCAACTATGAATTAACTGTCCTACTATCCAAAGTTCACACATGAATCCTTCTTAACGATCCTAGGGACACCTGTGTGATCGATGTGGATCATTCAGATGAAGGAAGGCTAAATAACAGATATGCTTCTCTATTTAAATACAGTTCAACATCATCACACACTCAAAAGAATCATACAAATGAACTGACAACTCCCTAAAACAATTTGAATAAAAACATAACATTATCACCCTTGTGAATTGAGGGTTTCTGAATTAAACTTAATTTAACTCTATGTAATTTATAACCTACCAACTGACTGTATAGTTGTAATTACAGTGGTATGCACCTGCTGCAAAGTGGCCGACTGGAATTATGCTGCTCCCACCTGGGGACAGTCAGTGTGTAAGCATTGAAATACCAATACATGAACCAATGGTGCTGGTGGGGGGTACAATTTGTTTCACAGAGCAATAGGAGAAATTAAAAATTGAGCTTCATACAAAAAATACTGGTGTGACAAATTACAAAGATCGGGAAAGAAATAAAGGCCTTCCTCAAATAAAGGCGCGTTACCTTCAGCAGTTGAAGTAAATAGAGCCGCCAGTCACTAACTGATAAAATATAGTAAGGACAGTTGAAAACTGTTGTGGACCAGCAGTAAACAGTGACACCCCCTAATGACGTTAAACAAACAGTTTGGGGCAAAGCATTCAGAAAGTGAAACTGCCAATGTTGTATCTTCATCAGGCACTCAACTCTGTCACTTAGTTGGGTTCAGAAAACAGTTGTACTGCAAAGTAGTGTCACTGGTCTGGGCATTTGTCAATCAATTTCTGTTATCACCAATTCAATAAAAGAAATAACCATCACAGTAATCAATCAAATACTGCTTACAGGTTAGACTGTTGGACAGATTAAAAAGTCTTCCTCTCCTTCACTGTCCCTGTCACCCCTAGAGTATCAAGATTCGCTGACCTACAGGATCTTGGGTATATCAAGTAATCTAGAAATCCAATTCCTTTGCAGTAAACAACCCACATACCACAAAAAACATTTTTGGGGTGTCACATTTCAAGTACAGGAGCCTGCTACTAAGCAAAACCAAACGAATAGCTAAATTGCTATAGCAAGAGGATTACAAAAAGCCTGTAACAGGACATCAAAAATGCAGTGCATAAATTCTTGTAGATACTGTTATGTAATGATCACGGACGCACAGGAAGATGGCAAATATACTGAATGACTTTGGAGAAACATGACAAATCCAGATGCAAACATACGGGACATAAGGGCTCACTGTGTAGTATGATGAGTATACAAACTGAATCATATGATATAGTCTTTGCATTTACCAGTAAAAATACTGATTAAAAGAACAATGTTATTCCTTCAAGGAGAGCTTGTCAAACTAGCAGTGTGGATGCCAATGCCCACTGCAGATCCTCTGGCGGCCAGTAATGACACAGCAGCTCATCAATACAGCTGATTCTGGGGTTTTACTTGAATTTGTCCATCATCAGTTTTATGAATTTCCTAGTAAAAAAAAAAGTCAAGGTTACGTATATCATCTAAAAATATGAGGCTACTGTGAACACATCTCACATAGCAGATAATCCAGCACTCAGAGTCGATGTGATGTCTTCTGGTTAGAAAGGGCAGATGTGACTTGCATCTGCGCTTCCCATCGCTCCCTGTTTTGCCACCATCTGCCTATCTCATTGAGACATTTTCACATGGCCTCACCCACTTACATAACCAGCAACAAGACACATACGGTAGTACATCACGTTCATGGGAAGCGAGTGAGTGGGCAAATCACTCTTCATACTCGCTGTGCACTGTTTCCTGTGCTATAATAGAACAGAAAAAAAAAACTGTATTATTAATTTTCAACTGCTGCGAAATGATAGCAGAGAGGGCAAAAGAGAAAAGAGGAGGAAGTTGCGCAACCCACGAGACACATAATAAGTTAATATTTTAGCCTTTAATTGTCAGTTTGACCAAACTGTAGACGAAAATAAACACATGCCAAAGGCAGTGTGTCCAACTACAAACCCGTCCTTCGCATGAGACATGAGGATATTATAAAGGAAAAGCTTTAGGTCTATGCTTTTTAAAAAGGTCTGACTCGATTTCTAGTGGTATCATCAAAACAGACAAAAGCTTCAAAAGAAAAACCTTCAAAGTAATCATTATATAAGTTTTCATATTACCATCTTTCCATACTAGAGCTGTTTTTTATAAGTTAAGGGGGGATATCTCATGACATATTTTGTGGCAGACAAATTAATCTGACAGATTTAGCTTGCACTGACTGACACAGAAAATGTACAAATCACCAGGGAACAACACAGAAAAGGAAGCATTTCCACTGTGCATCACTGTACATTGAATGTATGCTGCTATACGTAGTACATGTGAACGAGTAACACAACATATGTACACAGAGAGATTATTGTGTAATTGGTAAGAAAAACTATTCAGTCAGTGCGCCAAGGCCTATAACATACATTTAAGTCATCCCCAATATTTACTATCCACTTTGGGTGCATTGAACCTAACATAGGCCATTCCCCCTATAATTGGACAGGTGTGCGGGTGAAGACTAATGGTCGACAAAGTTAAAAGGAGTAAACTCTGGCACATTGTCTTCACCAGCGATCGGGTATTGATTTATTAAGAAAACAATGCTTCAGTCCTCAAACCTTCATCAAGTCAAAATTCATCAAGATGACCTGATGAAGGTCTGAGGACCAAAATGTTGTTTCCTAAATATATCAATAGCTGATCGCAAGTGAAAACAGTGTGTGGGACTTTACTCTGATAATTTCTTTGTCAGCAAATTTATGAGCCGAAAATGCCGGGAAAAAAAAACATCATGGCCTCCAAAATAAATCTGCTGCAAAATGCTGTGTTATAAGTTTAGGTTTTGAATTGTTGTTAAGACAAGACAATACATCATTAAGTTGCATTTTTCTTCCATTTTATTTCTCAATTGTTTGAGGAAATAATCAGCAGATTAATCAGTATAATGAAAAAAGAATCTTTGGTGGTTTTATATGCAACAGGCTGACCAATTACAAACAAAACCTTTAACCTTCTCAAGTCACATGGACCAAACCATGACTGGTTAACTCGCAACAATTTCACCAGGCTAGAGGAAAATTCAGATTCATTCCAAAGCACTGAGCATCGACTATGACAAGTTTGATATTTTCAAGAGACAACTCTTTACTTTCAAACATCCAACCAAAGAAGCCTAAGTTTCTCCTTGCTCAGCCATCACATAACTAATTAATCAAATGGAGTGATGACTGTGGAGCTTAATCAAACATAATGAACATGCTGCTCTTCCTCTCATCCTCCTACACCGCACTCATAATCAATAATGGACAAAGGATGGTGAAGGTTTTTCTTATCTAAGGGGAAGTAGCCAAATGCTTAAACCTAAGTAGGTTGATTTTAAATATCATAGTCCCTTAAAAACAACCTGTTAGTTCTGTTATGGATTTTCTTGTGAACAAGCTCACAACATCACAGATGCTGTCCGAATGAGAAGTGGAAATTTCCACTATAGCAGCCACGGCTGGCCATGAGATTTGCACATCTGAAACTTAATATGCCAAAGGGCAGCAACAAACACCAGGGCCTCAGGCAGAGCAAGAGGCTCTTCAAAATGCATCGGCTGTGTTAAGTAAAATGCCCACATTTGTATAATACTGAACTTGCACAGCAGATTTTCATGCAATGTAGCTTGTGGTGAAGTGGCCGCTCGCATATCTGATCTATCCATCTAAACATAGTCGCTGCCAGTTATGTTTTATGACATGAAATCCTCTTTTTAGCCGGAGAGGACGAAAACAGATCAGTCACAAAGCATACAAAGTGCAGGCTTAGGATTCAGGGGTGTAGAGGGATTTGAGAAAGTCCTTCCTCTGCTAAAACCATTAGACAGTGCACAGGCTTGGATTATGTTGCTTACTGACAAAAATGAAGATTATGAAATTGATAATCACGCACCCCATCATCATACTGTATGAAAGAATCCCACAGTTCCTCCACTTCAAGCCCTAAAATATGCATGACAAAAAAGTTGTTTTCCAAAGTTGAGCCAAGTTCTACAGTAAGTAGGTCGCTGTAACTATAACTCCAGTTATGGAGATGTGGGAGGCACTAGACTTGAGTAGAGCTGACAAGGTCAACCTAATGTCGGCGGCTGATTGAATTCCAATTACTGGATTTACATCTGACTCCATGTGCTGTCCAAAATATGCATCAAGTCATGACAAATAAATGGTGCATTTTATCATGATTTACACAAAAGGTGTAATTTATAAAACACTTCTTTTCCAAGGAAAATCAACAAAGTTCAGTGCTGTCCTATGGTTTCTTTACTGAAAACATTGGTCTGTTGTTGTAATGTTTATAATATCAGTTGTCATACACTCTGACTTTACTGCATGCAGTCACAAGTCATTAGGCTGAGATTGAGTCACACGCTCTGTGTGTCAGACTAAAACACTGACCTAACTGCTTTGTAAAAAGCATATTAGTTCTAGACATCCTCTTTACGTTATCTATGCCAAGCTAACTGACTAGTAGGTAACACTTAAAGGTAAGGTTGAAGATCCTGAAAGACGGTTCTCGCAGGCCACATTTTGAAAATACATGAGTCAAAAGTCCAAGCCCCTTTCCTCAGACTTCTCAGGAACACGCAACGCTTGTTCAGTGTTGGGTTCACATCAAGGTGAAGCTGTGAAGGTGTCGCCCTCGTGGCGCAACCCAATGTAATCCCAATGAGATTGACATGGCTTTCCGCAATACTGTCACGTGTCACCGCGCAGCATCGCTAACTGTCCGCCAGCTTTTTCTCGTGGCTCATTCATGTGAAAGAAGACACCTGACATCATAATAAACCATCCAACATCCATCTTAAGCCTGCCACACACATAAAGATTTTATAAATCTCAACCGATTTATTATCTGTGAGAGACCCCACACATAAAGATACAAAATCTGTGATTGAACAGTTTTGATCGTATTGTGTGTGGGGTGCTGCGATATTCCAAACACAGCACACCACACACATTAAGATTTTTCGACCTCTGGTCAGAAAACAATCCGGCATCAGCAGCGATACCAGGGGTGTCGTTGTAGCTACTCTTTCGGGTCTATTTCCGGAATGGACAATGAGAGCGACGTAATTTCTTTTTTAATGAAAGCGGGACACTTCAGCCTTTACAACGATCCCATCGGTGTGTGTCTGTGGCTCCGGACACCGAGCAGTCAAGCGGCTGTCCAATAGGGAGCCGTGCTGTCACATGACGGGCTGTGAGCGGCGGTCACATGATCGTTTAAACATGGCTGCTGTATTGCCGGCTGTTGCCGGCTATGAGCGCTACCGTCTTTGCTATCGGCTATCAGGAAACCTCCCGTGTATGCGTGAATGTCTGTGTGAACCTCATGTAATGCCAGGGCTGCACGGTGGCTCTCTGTGGGGTTGCCGGTGCTGTGTGGAGAAGTGGCTTGTTGCTGCGAGCAGCATGCAGAGCTCGGTGCAGGCGCTTCTCCGCACAACACCAGCTTTCCACACACAAGATGACTTTTGATTGAAACGGCCACCGAAGTCGGCCCCGATAATCGTAAATATTGAACATGTTTAATACTTACGATTATCGGCGCCGAACGTTTTCCGAGCCGATTGTCGGGGGAATTTTGACTCTTAACACACCACACACTACAAGAGAATCTTATAAGATAATCTTAAGACCTTAAGATAATCGGGCGGTGTCTGTCCGTGGTCGGAAGGGGGAAAATCGGGGCAAAATCAGCCCGATTATCTTTATGTGTGTGGCAGGCTTAAGAGGTAGATCACCACCTACCAGACTGAGGTGTGGTACACTGGGTTACTGCTGTTGTCTTTTCCGCGGTCGTAACTCGTTAAAGACTCTGATCGCACACGCTGTTAGTGCGGTAGAGCGGTACGAGCAGAAGAGGGAGGGAGGGACAGACACGGCAGCTTGATTGACACATCACGATCCAATTGACTTTAACGTCGTGTTGAGAAGATTGGATACTGTTTTTACAGGATTGTCCGTCCCACAGGTGACTGACTCCTTTCCATTTTTGTGAAAAAGCATTTAATTAATTGGTTGCAATCAGAGTGTGAAAACTTTGTAAAAAAAAAAATTATGTAAAAAAAAAATGCTCCAGAATAGAATCTCCACTCCAAACCTACCTTTAAGACATGTTGTATCTGTTTCATAAAAGGGTTTAACATTCAATAATAAAATGAAATGAGTGACTGAATGTTTCTGCAAAATTTTCTAATTAACCTCAAATAAATACATATATTCAAATTATAATTATGTTAACCTTTAAAGGCAAAACTACTCTTTACTTGCAAGGCTGTTAGAAGACAAAAGATTTGTGTGATGAAATAAGTAACCAAACAGCTATATCCCTGATGTAATACATACACTACCTTCTGTTTTGTTTTTTTGTGGCAAGTAAGTAACATTAATAAGAAAATCAGTAAACAGCTCACTAAAAGAAACAAAAAATGATGAATACTGTGCCAGTGGCATCACATTTTGAATAGAAGGTAATCAACTATAATTAAATTTAAAAGAAATGTAATTAAAATATTTAAAACATTACGATTGACTGGGTGAGAAATGTAATCTACATGAAACCAAAATGAAAAAGTCTAATGTGACCTTTTCTGTGTGGGCTCTCTGTCCCTCCCCTCGAAGCCCATCTTTCCTCAGTGGACTCTGACAGAAACACAAGCTGACACAAACAAGAGGAACTGACACACACAGCTGTCTCATAGCACTCTTGTCTCCTGTATCCAGTGCCACATTTTTCTCATGTTTTTTTTTTCTTTCTTTCTTTCTTTCTTTCAGTGCTTCATGTCACCTCCTTAGCTTGTCCACCTGATGAGACTTAACTTTCTTTTCACCTCAAGTTTCTATTCTATCTATTTCTTTTGCTTTTAGTTTTGCTTTTAGCCATGCACATCCACACAGTCACACACACACATTTCAATCAAGAGTGCTGTTATTTAATTTTTTTTTTTAAGAAGAAGAAAAAAGAAAAGAAGAATATCCAAACAGTATTGCTTAACAAGATGATACTCAAATTGTAATGAATGTCTTTTCACTGCTATGTTGTACTACAGAGAAACTGGACCCTTGGTCTACAAAGTACAGGGTCACTGTCACTAAAAATAAAACCTGTAGTCATGTGAGGGGGTGAGTAAGTCAAGCTGAAACATGAAAACACCCTGAACCTAATTCAAGTCATATCAGTTCTAAATAGGTTATCAGCAACTGACCTGTAGGAAATAGACTCTTACCCAAACAAAGCAAAACATACCAAGGTGTCAAGTTCACACACTTTGACTACAACATCTAAATACTACAAAGTCTTGGGACTGACAGCGACTATACACAAACACAGCAAACCTATTTTCAACTTCACTTATGCAATACTTTAATGACTCCATCAGAAAAAAATGACTGTTTGAGATGGCAATGTGCCTGGTGCTTGAGGCCAAGAGCAACAACCTAATGATTAGTGGATCAAACTTAAGAGAGTAACAGTAAAAGTACACGCTATCAGAAGTTAGACACTAAGCACACGATAGCATGGAAGAGGACCACTTATTGATTAGCAGTCATTGCACATGTACACAATCCTTGCACATGTACATGCTTGCATTTAACGACTGAAAGAGTTCCCACAGACATTGTAAGCCTTTGCAATGGACCTGCTGAGAATCAATAGGATTGGACATACCAGAGTATTCAGCCTTTTTTTCCTGAACTACGTGCAGTTATGCTGCTCAGATCTCAGCACAGAGCAAATGTTCAATCAAGTAGCCAGATTTTGTAGCAGTAGTAGCAGTAACAACACAAGCTGTATGGGATGAAGTAGTAACTATATTCCTCTGATTTACACAATGGAGGTCCTCCAAAAAAAATATATATCATGTGCATCTTCATTATATCACACCAACACTCAAAACAGTATACTTTAATATTATCTTATTCATTATGTTTATACTACCTAAATCCAAACTGCAATCTGCTTAATAACAAGTCAGCAGAATTTCAAATGAACATCTGCTGTGAAGATTCAATAAAATATCTGAATCAAATCTGCCAAATCTTGTCTCCTTGTTATAATTGCATGAAGCATGTAGGCCTAATAACAAACCAAAAGGTGCTGTCACAACGTTGTGTAAATGGACCAAAACACTCCAAGGTTTCTGTCCTGCTCTTTTCCAATTCTGCATCCAAGACTTTGATTCTATGTGAGAGCTGCGTACCTGAGGAGTCTGAGGGCGAGATAAGGAGCGCTCTTGGATCACCCACATCTTGAGTTGCAAACTGTCACTTGCATTTTCAGAATAGAAACATGCTTTTGGATCAGCTCCACATGTTTAAGGGGGACACCAAAATGTCTTATGTAATGTGATATATTTGACTAACCTTTGCTCTCAATGTGAAAGACCGACACCCTCAACTAAGCTCACCTCATGAGAATTCAGTAATGCACATTTCCTGTAAGGTAGAAAATTACAACTGGTATTAACACGGGGACAGGGTGAGATTACATTCTCTTAACTGACTTAATTGACTGGTGGGTGTTAACAAGCTGCTCACAAGCAAGATTATCTGTATAAATAATACCTTCACTCACAGGAGAGTGCTTTTGTATGTGGTAATGTTGGATGTCAAGAAACACAGCAGACCCTCGGACCCTTTCCAGAAGCTTTCTAAACATCACAACCACCACTTACAATGATTTAGAGGAACAGAAAAGTCAGAGGGAAGAGCAGCACCTTACTGCTACACAAACACTGTGGTCTGTTTGCTGCCGAAATCGACAGATTTTGACTGACTGAAGGCAGGGCTGGTATACTCCATTAGAAATTCCTGACAGATGGCCGGATGGCTCCAGAAATGCGCAACACCAACACATTTCTAAAGTCAGATTGAGGGGGCTGTGGCCGACCAACTTGGTAATTTCAGTGACAATTTCAAACACTGACACCCACTTCAGGCTGCGATCGGCCAGCTGAATACGTGCCGGGTTTGAATTTCTCTCCCTGGTTCTCTTTTCTCATTCGTTTTCTTCATGTTGTTGTTGTTTATATGTTCTACTTGCTTAAAGAAATGGCCAGACAAAATTCAGAGACTGCTTATTACCTTAGTTCAATTAGCTGTGTTTATTATTACTGGCTTTAGGATGAATTTCTGTCAAACACATTGCACCATTTAAACAAAGTTAATCATTCATGCTTTCAGAGAAAGACGTACAGAGTGGCATTCTGTCCTGTCATCTTCTGTTTTCATGCTTTGCTCATCATCAAAATCAGGAAACTCAGAGTTAGATTTTCCTCAGTTTTGTACAGGAGTCATATGTATGGGCATAATGGTACAGTATATCCCTCTTAACGGTGTGTGCACTAGAGTCCGCTGTCCCCCGCACACTGCATGGGGCTTTTTTTCATTCATATAACCTCCTTTCAAGATATATGTACCGTGTAGATTCCTTTATAATATCCACTGGCCTATGAATGAACAGAACAAAGTTAAAATAGAAAAACTAACCTAACATGTTCTTCCATGGACACCTGGGTGATTACAGTGATTTGGAGACTCTGTACTAACTAGACCACGTGACAGCTGATTTCCCAATAAGTGGAAGTGCATTACTCATATACAGTACTACTTGTATCCTGAGGTAGATTTCATTACACAACTCCGGAAGTTCACTAACACTACTAATCAATTGAACTCTCAATTCGGGGAATGTGTACATATTGCTCTCACAGGTCAAAGCACAGGCAGTTCAACAAATTTGAACCTTTTGTGCAGTCCACTGTGTCCATCACATTGTTCAGTGTGTGCATGACTCTCACCAGCCACATGCTCCACAATCAACACAACCATAAATATGCAGGTCTGTTTAACATAGGATTCCCTAAGACTCCTCAACCGCAGGCGAGGGTTGAAAACATGTTATATAATAGTGTGATTTAATTAATTCTACCCACAGATGCCACTGAAACTTATGATGTGGAGGAGGACAGTGGCTCCTCTTGACAGTAGCTACCACACTCACAGTAGGCTACAACAAAATATGAACATGATCATGGTTCAGAACAATAGCTACTAACTTACATGCATCCCAGAGACCAAAACACTGATTTTCAATACATGCGTTTTCTCTCACAAAAGAAAGTGATGAATGCACATTCAACCTACACATTCTTATACCTGCACTGCTGCCAACTATGCCCACCGAGGATTAGCGTGTTATACTATAGTAGCTGTGGCATGTTAAAGCCCAAACAATGCTGTCAGTGTTGACGGAAACATAGAGAAAAGCCCTACTGTTTCAGTACCATGCGGTTTCCACGAGGGCCATCCCTGTCTGTGTAATTGCGAGGCGAGCTGCAGGCTTTGAATCACAGCGGGTTGCAACTTTTCTGTGCATGTCACCACTGTAAAAGCACCGATATGACTGCGATGAGCAGAGAAAGGTGCGATTGTTACACCGTGACAGGAGGACATCACTGAGTCAGCCGATTTCTGCCAGGTTATATTAGGCGCAGTGAAAGCTGACTTTTAATAACTCCACAGAGGGTTATCTATTCTACACAATGGAAAGCTAGCATCTCTCTGTTTATGCGGCGTCTCAAGCGTTAAATAGTGGATTGTTATTACAGGTCTGGGGAGACAATTGGGCGTCGCCGGGGCTCGGTAGGTAGCTAGAAGCGTTGACGACGGCTAACCTTAGCAACGAATGACATAGCGTTACTCAATTATATCACAAGCAGGAGCGATGAACACACACAACTAAGTTAAATGTCATGCATGTTAAAATAGCGTTAAGTAAACACTCACACACCCCTCCGAAAAAAGTCACAGGCAGCACATAACGACTCCACGAGTGAGTAAATCATATGTATTTCTGCCTGCCCGCTCCTGACAGCGTCAACGTTTATGTTGCCACGTTCGGTACAGTCAATAATATGTGAATGGACAGTTCGAGGCTAACGGTTAAGAACAGAGACAGTTTGAAGCTAACGGTTGGAACGTTCACTCACCAGCGATTCCCTCAGCCCCAGTGGTAGTAGCTGGCTGCGCTCTCCTGCGGTGTTATTTCTTCACACACTCGGGGTGTTGTGGAAAGGTTCTTCGTAGGAGAGAGAAGTCGACCCAAACTGAAAGCGAAGAGGACTACCCTGACAACAAACAAACAAAAAAACCCGCCTTATCTTAGCGTAATGACCAAACCAAACCCCTGCGGCAAGGCGACCTCATCACACAGACCCAATCTGCAAAATGTTGATGGTCGTGACGGTGGTTGGTCTGAGAGGGAAAGCAGGAGGCAGAAAACGACGAGATAAATTGAGTGTAGGAAGGTAAGACAGAGGGCGAGCAGTGGCGAGTGAGTGTATGTCGTTGGCAGGGAGGCAGGGGATCCCAAGAGGGGCTTTCTCGTCGTGATTTCTCTCGCCCCCCTCCTCTTCAGAAGAAGAAAAAAAAAAGATATGCCCCGTTGTTGGCAATCTGCACGTCCGCAAGGCTCACGACCACCAGTAGCTAGATCCCACCTCCTCCCAGGGAAGCTGAGTGTAGACAGGCCGAGGCGGGTAATGCTGCTGGAGGTTATGAGGACAGCATGTACAAGGGGAGTGATGCTGGGGAGAGAGAGGGAAAGAGAAAGAGAGAGGGAGGAGGGTGGTGCTGCTGCTGCTGTTGCACATGGTCACGTAGCTGATAGCAAACGATCCTTCAAAATAATGGTTCCACTCAGAACCAATAGTGATTCTTTAACTGTGATGTCATAGCACACTCACAAGGAGTAAATGTAATGAATAGACTATATAAAAAAAATAATAATCACAATTAAGCACCAACAATATTACTCAATATGAAATAACGATAACAAAAATCCATACAAGGGTAACACAATAACAGCATAAATAATACAGTGTGCATAGAATTGACAAAAACAGATTAAAGAGACACATACGTTTCATGGAAATGCATGTACTGTATATACTGACATTATGTAGGTCTAGGTTTGATGTTATCATCATGATTTTCAGTCAATAAAACTTGTTAGACATTGTTTATGTTGATATTATGTCAAGTAATAGAAATTCAACACCGAAACAAAAGACTCTTAAATATCTTCTTTACTTTCTCTTATCATGTTGTCCCAAAATCTCACTAGTCTTGTGAACACCATACATTGAGGCTGAGGCTATGGATTAAAAAAAATGTAAATCTTTTTCATTACCACTTTCCTTTATTAGGTAGTGGTCAAGGTACAATTTGACAGTTTACCTTACATTTAATGGATGTCAGCTTCTTGGAAAGCCAGAAACCAATGACCTTATGTCATTATGTCATTATTTAACTAAAGTTATAGTAGATCCTAGACTAGAAATCCTAAATCAGTAATCATATTGAAACACTTATAACTGGATTATCACATTTGAATGATAGATACCACGCAAAGAGGTTTTTCATTACCCAACAATCCAAAGTAGTCCGTAAAGAGAATGATAATTAGTCATTCATTAATCCACACGTTACAAGGACATGTAGCCCAAGTGTTGCCATACAAGACAACTGTGAATGATTAATGCAGTGGTTCCCAACCTTTTTTGGCTCATGACCCTATTTTGCCATCACTAATTTCTGGCGACCCCCGATCACATGCAGCCATGTGATCGCGGCCGACAATCATGCATCAGCTCAGATATTTTTATATGCTGCATTTTATTTGAACTCGATTTATTGTCAAGAAAGTGAAAGTATAGAATACAGTTGTTTAAGTGTTGTGTGTGGTAATTTTAATCATAAATTTAAAAAGAGAAAAAATAATATTTTTATCAGTAATTTTTTAAAAATCAATTACTAGACATTTCAGGCGACCCCATTTAAATTCTAGGCGACCCCACGTGGGGTCGCGACCCCAAGGTTGAAAAACACTGGGTTAATGGCTCAAACATCACTGAATAATGTGAGTTTAAAGCGCTTAATGTTACTTCAAACACTGAAAGGGTAAAAGTATGTTTTTACCAGGAGGAACCAACCACCACTGATTCTAAACTGAACCTTTATTTCTGAGGGTAGCTGTTGAAACAGCAGCAAGCTGTGTTTATTCAGGTCTGCCTGCTGTAGTGTACTGGTCTGAATGATGATGATGTGGTGATGATGTGATGACGATTGTGAGTCTTGTCTCATCAATCCGGGAAAGAGACTCATGCATGACAGTAATATCTCCCACCTGCTTCATCAGATGTCTAAACATCACAAGTTATTTTAAGGAAAGCATCCGAGTTATCAGTGGTTTTGTCTTTAACACAAATGGCATGTGAGATGTTTTTTTCTTTGGGTGTGGAATAGAGATAAGCCAGTACTCCAAAAATAAACAATATTTACCAAAATCTAAAATCGATATTATGGAACTTCTGAGATAATTGTAGGCAATTCAGACCCCACTATTAGAGTATTACACTACATTTATCTGGTAGATGATACTGTCACATAACCTATTTAAATATTTAGAGAAAAATTCAATGTTTTCCACAGCTCATTGTCAAATAACTTTCATATGTTTTCACGTGTGTTTCCACTATATTGTGAAAATTTCTGACATAAGCTCAGCTACAAAAAACACAATCAGCTCTCAATACCATTGTCTTTGAGGTGTACCGCATGGCAAAGATGCAACATTTAGCTCCTACGTACTAATAGATTGTAGCTACTTACTGAGTTCATATTAGATTTAGAACTAAAATGTAACACGATTAGCACAAATAGACTGGAAGCTTAGAGCTGGAAAGTAACCTCTGATTTTTCAACAGCACTCAGCTTGATTCACACACAGTTCTCTGGATGTCATTCCTCTACAATTATGCTCTGGGTGTAGGTATAACAGGAAATCCAGACATTTTGTCAACAATTCTTACAAAACCCAGAAGAAACTCCTGAGGAATATATACTTAACTAATGAGGAACTTTATTTATTTATTTCAATTTTACAGTATGAT
Source organism: Trachurus japonicus (assembly GCF_045865225.1). Taxonomy (NCBI): domain Eukaryota; kingdom Metazoa; phylum Chordata; class Actinopteri; order Carangiformes; family Carangidae; genus Trachurus; species Trachurus japonicus. Next base: position 20,329,317 of record NC_140907.1, read on the forward strand.
TCAAAGGAAACAGATACCACTCATTACGTCAAGTGTAGCATGAACATTTAAATATAACATTCATTTCGTCAGCCACAGAGCCAATGGTGTTAAGAAGACTATCGGCGTCCTACATTTATAATATCAAACTGTTTCTCACAGTACCTGACCGTTAAATGTGTGGGAGGTTTGTGTGACACATTTGCTAAAAGCACTGCCAACTCCCCACACACACATACACACACGTTCCTGCACTTCCTCCTAAGAAATATGAATACCGTATCCAGGAAGCCACGCTTTGGCCACCCAGCCCGGCACTTCATTTCCTTTGAAACTAGTGCAAGAACACGACCATTCCCCAATGCACATCACTATGAGCGCATGTCAATGAGGTGCAAATGACAGGGGTGCATTGTGAGATGGGCTCAGAGTCCGAGTGCCATGTGACACTCCTGAATGGGCTGCCGGGAGGGAAGGATGGCAGCATCCACAAAGGTCCATTGAAGGATTGCAAACTAGGTACAAGACTGGCACTGGTCCTCCTTCCCTTCCATAGGACGGCAGGAGGAGACTGCTGCTTGGTACTGACTGAATGGAGGGATTATTTCCGAAGAATTGGAGAGGAGGTTTATTATCACCATGTTACACTTCCTTCAGTCTGTTGATGGCCATTATGTCCACTACTGCACATAACTACTGTCTTATGTGATTAACATACTGAGGCACATACACTGTGCCTTGTGCATACAGTCTAGAATAGGCTGTTGTCTTATCACATACTGAAATGGCACAAAATTGCCAAGCCTCAAAGTAGAAACTGTTTTGTATCAGGCAGGAGCTTCGATTTAATTCAGTGACAAAAAAAAATGGTAAGAAGAGATAAAACTGGTGATGATGACAACAATGTACAATGTTCCTTACTAACTTGTACTGTCTCATGAAAACAACTAATCAAAGGTTTTCGCTCTCTGGAATCAAACACACTGTGTCTGACGAAGCCTTATATGAAAGGTCCTGTTTTTAATATTTCTTTAGAGAATAATATTATGTCCAATCACTTGTTTCAGTCCAAATGAGAGCAGGATATGACTCCTCGAATGCTGCCAAACCTCAGACCTGTTAGGTTGGCTATAAAGCTGAAAAAATCACTATTACCCATGATTAGAATTAACACATAATTACTATCCAAAAGACTGAGATTATTCTCTAATTCATTTGAACCACACTGTATATAGTACACTGTCTGTTGCGGCTTCCAACACAAACCTTTTAGCCGCTGAGAGTATGAGGTTGGGTCCTCAGGTTCACAGATTTGTGACGCGCTATAGTAGGTTATGATGACAGATACGCTGAGATCCAAATATGCTTTTGGTGTATTTATTGTAAACAAACAGCACAGAGCTATCACAGGGCAGCGAAGATGGATGAATGGAAAAATGAGACCAGCAGATTAAACTGATAAAAAGGGTGATGAATGAATGAATGAGTGGCAGTCAACAAAAATTATGGCTACTCCCAACCCTGACTCTCTCTCATCTGTGTCACCGGTGAGTGCACACACACTTCCGCACGCACACACGCCTACTCCCACGTGAACCTCCCCCTATGCAACACACACACACACTCAAGCACACCGTACTCCTCATCTTCAACCTGTATGTCTCTTACACTGTCTGTGTTGGAACAGGTGAAAAGTGTAAAATACACACTAGTGAGGAATAGTGAATCAATTTTAAGTTTTTGTTTTTCTGGACATAGTTTTCCATGTGTTGTCCAGTACTGTTTGAAAAAGGCCAGCCTTATGTAGGTAAAAGACTATGAGAAAACTACACTCATTATGAAAAGCAGGACTGAGGGTTATTTCAGCACTATTACACAATCAAGCAGTCGTGGGCGTGAATTTGCATGATACAAATCTTAATGTGAAATCATAAATCATACTTTATCTTACGCCAGAAGAGAACAGAAAGTGTGAAATATTTTTTGCTCAGGTGTTCATTCTTAGTCTTGGTTAGCTGAGGTGGGTTTGAGAAAATATCAAACAAAATATATATATTAGATATATTTGTGTGTGTGTGTGTGTCACATATCTTCATATAGTCTAATCATCTGCCTTTGTGTAGCACTGGAGTGATGGTGATCAGAAAGTTTGTTTTACTGGTGCAAAGACATACTGTTGCACGAATGTGTATTTGCTTCCCTCTAGTGGTGATCAAGATGCATCATAGGCTATGTGTTGATAGTTAACTTACAACAGGTCACTGCAGTAGTGTAACCATGATATAATGTATGTACAAGACTCTTTGGTGAATTAGTGTTTTCAGTGATAAGCGCATAAGAACATTCAGATAAACATAAACTCTGACATCTACCTCTAGATTTGTTGGGGTGTCTGTTGTCAGTGTTTAAGAACAGCTTTTATTTAGCCAACAAAGAAATAGTCTACAAATTGAGCAAATGCAGTAAAAACCCCAGTGTGTTCTTGTAGGGTTTGAAACTGTGTTAATTTCAGGAATTTACAACACTGGAACAAAAAAAGATAAAGGGGTGCCATAGTCACTAGACAAGTTTGCATGATGATAAAGGTTGAATCTACAGTGAGACATAATTTTAGTAAATAAGTATAAATTACACCTATAAATCATCTGTGAGGGTGGTGCAACAGTGAGGTTGACAGGCTGACTGTGAGGTGAGAGGAGCATCATCAGTCCTCTTCCTGATATGTGACAGTTATGAAACCGGTCTGTCTGTCTGTCTGTCTGTCTGTCTGTCTTGAAGAGTTAATGTTTCGCAAAACCATTTAAAACCTATGTTAGAATACGCAACATAAGCTTACATGAGCTAACTTCAGCTACACTAACAAATTACTGTGTGATATTTGCCAAACATGGTCATGGACATGTGTGTAATCACCTTTTGAGACTTAACATTTACCTCGAGCTGTCACAGCTAACAGCATTACACTAACCAGGCATGCTGCATGCATGGCACGTCCAGCAGTTTGCCAGGCAGCGTGAGGAGGACCACGGGTCCGACCCGCCCCTCACTCCTCCCCGGTACGGCTCCACCCTCTCTCGGTCTAAATAGGTTCTTCTCGCTCCTAGAATCAAGATGGCGACGTCCAGTTTGCCAAATTCTTGGCTTCTACGCGGCAGCGCACAAGCCAGTCGGTGACGTAACGGAGGGTTGCCAGCCGCTGTGGTCGCTGGCCGTCCACATCGGGCAGTGACAGCGCGCCCCCGACTCCTCCTCGCGAATGCGTGCTCGGTCACGTCGTTCCCGATCGCACGTAAGCGGACGTCTCTCTGCTGCGTCATTTGCGCGCCGCCACGCTCCTGATGCACTTCTTTTACCGAAAACCTAAAGATAGATGTTTCGATTTCAGGTGAGTGTTGTCTTTTATAAACTCACGTTCCCTCGGACGAGTCTTTTTAATGGCCGGTTGTCGACAGAGAGCTGCGGGTCAGCCCGGCTGCCTGCGCTTTACACGGTGAACCTTGTCTATTGTTTATGCGACTGGTAAAATCAATGCGGTTGGCGGCCTGTGAAGCAGCCAGCTCGCCTGGTGTCATGAGCCTGGGAGAAGGTGAGAGCTTTCTCACCCTGCTGACCACAACGAGTGCGTCGTTTGGTGAAGAATCAGAGTCAAGGACGTCTTGTGTGTTGTCGTCCAGCTGTGTGCCGAAGCTATCGGTCATTTGAGGAGCAGTGTGTTTCATCGACGTTATGTCCTGCGTGATATAACGTCAGCTTTAGCATATTGGCTAACGAGCTCTCTTTGACTGCTCCAGCCCGACAGCCCAGTGCTTTTGGAAATATGTATCTCCTGCAAAGTGTGGCATTTTGTACACTTAATGATCAATTCAGTCAAATTCATAGGTTCAAAGTCGAGTCTTAAATAAAACCCAACGTCACTCTCAATCCCACGATCTGTCCGGAACTAGCAGCACATTGATTGTGAGTGTAATCACAGGATCCATGCAGGTTTTTTAAACACTTGGAGTCTGTGTTCACTTGGAGTTGAGATGTGTTGATGTATTGTTGAGATATATTGATTCTCAATTGGGAACCGTATATAACAGGCCCTAAATCTGTAGCTATACTTTTGTAGCATGTTATTAAACTCTGATGCCTTGGGACACGTGCTGTATTTGGTATCAGGAATCGATAGCATGCACGAGAGACACTGACTGCTTAAACCCAAAGACGAGCAGTGTGTGTGTCAGTTTCTAAGCATTTTATGGCATGCATTATGCTGAAACTTTGATCAATAACTACATCACAGTAGATGCACGACTGACTTACACATGTATCAGGAATGTGCATCTTTGTAACCCAGCAAACCTTTTTCCCCCCCAACATTCAGTTGCAGTCAAAGCAAAGTTATAATTAATCATATGGATGACTACATTGTAGTGGGGTAAATAATTCCCCAGGCACTTATGTTGTGCATGCAGGCATATTGCACTGGGGAGCACAATCTATATTTAAAATGTTTAAAGATAAAGATATATTTCAAGTTTAGTTTATAAAGATAACAATTACTGTGAATTGTAATGACAATTATTATCTGCTATATTTACAGTCCCTGGATGAAGACTGTACGCTGGAGGAGGAAGATGATGGATTGGTAGAGGAGGAAGATGAAATCGATCAGTTCAATGATGACACTTTTGGAGCTGGGGCCATTGGTGAGTCGCACTGTATTTATTGTAATGTGTTAAGTAACAACACATTTTCTGATACACATTTTAGACTGACGTTTTAGGTAGGCTGCCAATTTAGAATGTACCTAAAGGTTATTTATTTATTATATATTTCAATCTCACAACTCTTAAGCTGTTTTCTGTCTGTCTCCATCAAGCTTCTGTTTTACCCTTAAACTGTCTTTGACTTTTTTTTTATACCCCAATCAGTCACTATGATGACAGAGACAAATTACTTGCATTCAAATGCTGCACATGAAGGTTTCATCCTCAGCTGAAGTGAGTCGTTGTCGTTGAACAACCATCCATCCACTCTTTCTGGCCTCTGTTACAGATGATGACTGGCAGGAGGAACACAAACGTCTCGCTCAGCTTGATGAGCGGGATGAGCGGGATGTCCTCGGAGCCGGAGGGGCGATGGGAAGGGACTCAGATTTAGGAGGATCTGAGGGTTCATCATCGACCCCTCTCTCCCTCCCACCGTTGAACTACTCCCTGTCCTCTTCTGGGCAACGTCTGCCAGGTCAGTGATGTCACCAGTGAAGCCTGACTCTGTTTATTTCTCTGTGATATTGCAGTTTAAGTTACTTTACTGGTCATTTTTAGCTCTATGAAAATCTCTTTGAGTTTTCCTGGAGTGGTTCTTTGTGAGAGCAGATATCCAAAAAGTGAAACTGTCATTTTAGATGTGGAGGATCGAGGAGGGGGAGGTGACTTGGCCGAGTCCCTGGCCCGACTCATCTTGGAGGCTGACCCAGCCATCACAGGAGTCGGAGCAACTCAGAGGCTCCCTTTGTCCCTGAACTCCTCAGGACCAGGCCTGTCAGTTCTGCAGGGTCTGGACCAAGCCAGGACCCTGCCCCAGCACGCCTCCATCCCACATCCGACACAACCGCACCAGAATGCCCGTCACCCCCAGAACCAGCTGCCTCCTGGGCCCTTCACCTCAGGTGGGAATGAATGGATTCTGTTACCAGCCCCTTTTTGTCTCACCTACCTCCCTCACGGTAGAAATGCATCACTGTTAGTAATATTTAAAGGGATACGCGTTGGCTTGGTTTTAATTTGTTTGGCCATGCTGCAATAAAGGCTTTTTAAAATCACCTTCCCACTCTGAGTGCCTCAGTTCCCGCTACTATTTAAAGGGATAGTTCAACATTTTGTGAAATCAGTGACAGTGCTGCTCCAGAGATTTTACACCATTCAAAAATATTTTTACACAAAAGTTCACATTTAAACTTTTTTTTTTTTTTTTTTTTTAATTAAGCGAGAAGGCGTGCTAAAAAAGGAGACCTTTCAATCAGTGTTTGTTTTAAAAATAGCTGTAGCTCACCATTTAATCCACAGCAACAGTGTAGCTGCGATTCTGGGTTGATGGCATCGTATCAGGCAGTGCTGTGTTCAGGGTGGACATGCAGCAGAAAATCGAGGAATGCAACTGGTCCCTTAGGACATAGGCCATTTTTGATTTTGTGAAGTTTTGCCTGTTTGTGCTGAAATCTTTTCTGATGTACCCTGTCCTGTTCCAGGGCTTCCTCCTGGCCCCCTTCCACCATCAGTGCTCAGCTACCAACAGCAGCAGCACTTGCTGCATAGAGGCTCCACTTCAATCGGCCAGGTTAGTTTGAACTGATTTGCAAAAAAAAAAAATGCTTTACTGAAACCACATCACTGCAGTCACACTTATCTCAACTCCTGTGCAAAAATCTTTTTACGTTTAATGTCCCATTGTCTCTCATTGTGACCTCCAGGTGAACTCTCACAGTATCTGGGAGAACAGTGTGGGTTTTGGGCCGGTCAGCGTCAGCCCCGGACTCATCACACATGTGGAGGTGAGGGACATGGCAACATGCAGAATGATTGTCTATCTTGAATGTAAATTAAGTTGTTAATTATACAACAAAAGTTTTAACTGTAAGTGGCTGATAATAGTTAGGAGATGCAGCAAGTTTTGGAAAAAAATAAGTTTAAAATAAGATTATTTTATTAGTGCTTCAGTGGGGAAATTAGAAGTGTTACAGCAGCACAGTAGACAGAAAGTTTCACAAACTGTTCCACATTGAGAATCTGCACAACCTCATCACCTCCCCGTACAGTCATGGTGGGGACAGCATTTTCCACACATCGGTTTATCTAGGCTGTTCTGCAGTGTGCTAGACTGATTCCTTTTAAGTATCTACAACGTTTATACAAAAGACTTTTGCTGATGATTCTTTTTTTTATGTTTTCACCACCTTCTTCCGTCCTCAGGACAGTCCACTTATGTCTATAATCAAGGAGGTGGGCCTTCCTAAGTTACCCTCACAGAGTAGGAGTGATGAAGGACGGGATTTGTCAGAGAGGGTTCCACCCCCACGCTCGTCTTCCCCTGTGATTGGCTCTCCTCCGGTGAGAGCGGTGCCGATTGGGACCCCGCCCAAACAGCCAATGAGCCACGCTCTTAATCACCAGGTGAGTATCGGGACAGTGGTGGTCCGCGCTCTGCAGTGGTTCCCCCGCTGAAACTCTTCCTCTGTCCCTCCTTCCTTTTGTTGTTAGAGGTCCAAACCCCTGGGTGCTTCTAGTTAGGTTTTCCTTTTTATCACGAGGACCCAAGCACTGATCGGTACCAGTTTAGAACAGTTGAGTTATGGGGGCTTTAGCATCTTGGAAAATCTGCAGACCAAGAAACGCTGCCAAAAAGAACACATTTTGAGGCATTCAGCATGTTTGACACATAATGGCTTTTGGCTTTTTTGAGGAGCTAAGGGTTGAAAAAAACTTTGCACATGCAACAAATGTGGCTTAATTCACAGACTGATACTGATAGGGTGTAGCATCATGGCTCAAGGGCATCCTCTTGTGCGAGGGCCCACTTTGGGACAGAATGAAAACTGAATCTCTTTTTTAAAAATGATATATGATGATATTTATCTTTGTAGAAGCAAAAAGGTTTTCAGACACCATAGTATTTTCTCGATCTCTCTCATATTCTCTCTCTCTTTCACACGCTCTCTGTAGACCCACCATCCCGCAGCAGTTCATGTGAGAGCCCCGGTCCAGCACAGATACCCACCTCCTTTTCCTGAGCGTCTGTCACCCAACACCCTCCTCAATATAGCTGTGAGTTTTACTCTCCTTTAACCCCAACCCCCCCCCTTCCCTCAGTCTGTTGTCATCATTGTCTTTAAAGGCAGAGATGCAACAAACCTGTTGTTTTTGGGAGGATTATTTAGGGACATACATCAATCCTGGCCTAATGTGGTACCTGAAGTGGCCGTTGTTCATGGGCGTGGCAAAATGGCTCAAGGGCGCCCCCCCGACAGTGAAGAGGACAAAAAAATGACTTTCACATGCATCAAAATTATGTGGACATATGTGCATCTTACTAAATGAAAAGTTATAACTATAAAAGTGATACAGGACTATAAATTATACATTGTTATCAGGTAAGGTAAAGAGAGTATGCATGGAGTGTATAACAGCCATAGCTCAAATTATTGCATATTAGTAATGACATGAAGATATAGATACTAAGATAGATAATGTCCTTTTGTATCATGTTCAGAACTCTCCACTCTGTCGTGGTCCGTTCCCTCCTGCAGTTGGTCCAGTTCTGTCCCAGATTCAGCGAGCACAGCTGCTCAACTCTCAAGTTGGTACCCCACACACACACACACACACCCTAACTCTTGTGTGATAAGATGGTTTACAGTTATTTTCCTGCAGCCTCAATCCCTGGACACTTCACTCAGTCCTCACCTGTCTCTCTCCAGGTGGCAGGATTTGCTCGCGGTGGACCAACTCCTCCGTTGTTACCGGGTGGTGGTGGTTTTAGGCCGTTCTTTGGGGGCCCACCTCCTCCACACGGTCACCGCATGGGGCCGCTCCCTCCTCATGGCCCCCCCAACCACGCCATCCGGCACAACACCACCCACCTCCATCCTCAGCACCGGCGTATGCTCAACCAGCGCATGCAGAGCCGAGGAGGGTAAGTGAGAGTGTGTGTGTGTGTAAGATCAGAAGAACAGTTATAAAGTTGTCAAGCTCTGTTACATACTGTGCGCTAGGTTTGTGTATATATTCATAGGAACACGATTGTTCAGAATTTGTAAAATTGTAGTGCCAAAAGAAAAGTGCTGTTTTTATGTGACTCTACAAGACTTGTTTATTTAAACAGACATTGGATTTTTTGGTGGCCACTCCCAAACCTTCACCATTCAACCTTAATCTGTTGTATTTTAATTGGGTCATTCAGCCAATCAGGACAGAGTCAGAGGTTCCTCTCCTGATTGGCTCACCAGGCTGTTTTTTGCAACAGGAGAGCAAAACCTGAGGGATTTTAAAAAATATATATATTTGGTTCTCAAAATCACTAATATATCTTCTTAATGATCAACACTTGAAGTAAAACACAGCCCTGCAGATTAATAAACATCAGACACTGCAGAAGACTTCAGAGACAGCAGGTGTCGCATGCAGAAAACCAAAGACCACTGAGGCCGTTAACATCCCGTCCCTCCTGTAGGGACCGAGGACGGACTGGAGGGGACCGGCGCAGCAGGGACCCCTACAGTAATCTGATGACTCAGAAAGAGAAGGAGTGGGTCACCAAGATTCAGATGATGCAGCTGCAGAGTACCGACCCGTACCTGGATGACTACTACTATCAGGTTGGTTGGCTTTCGATGTGTTTACCTCGTCACTTGTTACTGACCTTAATCACTGAAGATGATAAGGGTTGAAGATTATACTGATACCAATGTCCTAATCAATTACTTACTACTCCAATTTTTTATCGATCCCCTTAATCAATTTTCTGTCTTGGGGGTAAAAGATAAACCTCAGCCCAGGGAGGTTTGAGGATGTTTTTAAACATTTTAAAAGTAATTAAAGTAAGTAAAGACTCATTTTTTGTGACTTCATGATTGTTTTGTTTATGTGAAAATTAATATAAATCCTGGACACTGGAGTTGGATTCATGTTGATTCTGTCAGATAAGGATTATATCACCACAGCGCAGCATCTTGGGAACTGCTGTACATGTTTAAACCATTCACATAGTTGTCGCAGACACAGAAACATGTAAAGGTGGACTTTGGACAGGAGGTGGTGGTGTAACACTCTGCAGTATGTCCGAGTGTGACATTACATTTTAAGAAGACACATTCCTCAGTCAGTCATTGTAATAGTTAACAACCCTCCCATCAGCATAAGGTGTGAAATTCAAATAGAATAGCAATTCTGAAGCAGCATAAACGGCACTAAAGTATGAAAATTCAAATGAATTGTTGTGTTTTTTTTCGTCTGTGTACTGGGATCCTCAGGAGCAGATTCTATCTGAGCAAAACAAAAAGTCAGCCCCCATTGATCACAGTCACGTGTGTGTTTGCAGAATTACTATGAAAAGATGGAGAAACGTCAGGAGAGAGAGACGGACAGCAGCAAGAAGGAGCACACCACCAAACTCATCACCCCTCAGGTTGCCAAGGTCGAACACACCTACAGACCAGGTAAATGACGCCTGAATATTCCCACAACATGAGATCGCACACACATGACACTGGAGACCTGTTCTGAATGTCGACTTGTGTTTTACCCACAGTTCAGTTCGCAGGCTCTTTAGGGAAGCTGACGGTCTCCAGTGTGAACAACCCCCGCAAGATGATCGATGCTGTGGTGACGACTCGCACAGATGATGAGGTGTGTTTTTATATACGTCATTGTATTTCTTCTCAAGGCTCGGTGGTCTCTTTCTGTATTTTCTGAAGGTTTATATATCAATACCTTTGACCAAAAGTTTCAGGAACTTTAAGTTCCTGTCGTCTTCATTATGAGTTCCTTCCTTACGACGGACGTCCACTGTGGCGGCAGAGCCTCCCACTCTGCAGCAGGCCGCTCTGGCATAACATGAGTTTTTTTTTTTGAGACCTGAAGACCAGGCCAAGCCGACCAAGCCTCGGCCCTGAGCCGCAGGGGGAATCACAACATCCTTTTTCGGTCATGTTGTTTTGGTGTCAAAAGTCTTTCGGCCTACGTCTTATTAGCATGGATGCAAACAGCGCGCCGAAAAGCGAAACTCGCTTTTTTCATGACCAATTAGGTGACTTGTGTGAATCGTTCAGATCCGAAGAGTTTTTGTTTTGGGGGAGGGGGGGGGGGTCTCAGCGTCTCAGCTGGGGTCAGTAAAATGTTTTTCTAACAGGCTGACAGTGACAATCACGTGAAACTGAGGCGAACTCATTCATGGTCTCTGATTATATTGATAACAGCCGACCTCCAATGTGGACGCGACATGCGCGCTCATTAAAGCGGCGCGTATCCGCGTGCAGTCGGTGCGACGGCGACGCCGTTTTTTTTTTCCCCCGTGCATGTGGAGCTGTGCGCCGCGGAGATGCACGGTTCTCTACGTTGCTGTGTCAGGCAGGTGTTTCCCACGGAGCTCTGCCCCGTTTCAGAGGTGCAGGAAGCCCTGAGTGGAAAGACGTTGCCTCCGCGATGTAGAATGTGTTCAATTAAAGTGAAACTAACACATTATAGAGGCCTATATGTCCATTACTCACTGAATGAAACATCCCATGTCTTTATTTATTCAGTTTATTTTAATAGTAATAATTATGACTAACATTCAGTGAAGACCTAAAATTCAGTATCTCCAAAATGGAAATATTGCTAAGGAATTTTTTTTTTTAAGCATTTTTAATATAGAAATGTTGGCCTTCTGAAAACTATGTCCATCTATAATCAATCAATACTTGGTTGAGGTTGAACTACTGGAAATTGTGAGCACCCCCCCCCCCCGGGAAATTCCTCTCTTTTTTGGTCCTGACCCGTTTGCATCCCTGTATTAGTAATACACTACAATGTAATGGAGATAATAACTTCTTTCTCCCACATTGTTGTGAATATGGTATCTTATAGGATTACAAAATTGTATCTATAGTGGAAAACAATCGAACGAATCCACTGATTAAAAAACAAAACAGTGGTCTTGCAGCTGGAATTGAATATACCAGGTGAAATAATGCCGTGCGTACTCATCCAATCAGAGATGTCCAGTACGCAGACCACAACCCCCAAAGTTCCTGAACCTTTCAGAAAGTACCACCCCTTGATCTAAATGTAGTTCCTGGTTCCTGTGTCTGAAACGCTCGTAGTCTCTTGAAAGGTTCTTGGCTCCTGGTGACGTCTGCTTCAATGCACATGCAGGTGATAAGTTTCTTAACCTGCCAGGAGATGGCTCACAAGGAATGAGCTTTGGTATTTGACGTGGCCTTTAGGGTTCTCACCGTTGTTCTATCAGAAGAGCTGACGGTGTGAAAACATCTCACAGTAGTGTGTAGAAACATACTGTTGTTATTTTCTTGAATTTTAACTAATTCACTCTTAATCGGTATTTGAAGTGTATGTTTATGTCCTCTCCCTCTAGGAGAAAAGAGAGAAGCAGGTGTGGAATAAGAGGCGACAGATCCTCTACACTGTTGAGAAGGTAGGACAATCATGGCTGAGCGCGTTCACTAAGGCTGCAAGACGCACACTACCGGATCCTAAATACACTTGCGTGACCCCGTCCCTCTGTTATCTCACCCTGTCCTCCAGATGTACACTTTGCTCCTGGAGGTTCAAGACTTCGAGAAACGTTTCGTCCTGGCTCCAGAAGAGGAAAGAGAGTCTCTGCTGGAGCAGCATAAAGCCAACACAGTACAGCTCTGTAACTCTCTGCGGGAGAAGGAGTGGGATGACAGGTGGGAGGAAGAGAGGGAGGGAGGGAGGGAGGGAGGGAGGGAGGGAGATGGAGGTGTAACTGAACTACAGGGGCCACACTAATGTGCATACTAATCTTTTCTCTTCTCATCCAAAGAGTAAGCGATGAGCAGTGTGTGATGATCATGTCCGTGAGGAAGGGCAAGCGGCTCATATCCAGGCTCCTCCCCCTCCTGCCCGCAGCCCAGGCCACCGCCGTTGTCATGGCGATTGCACGCAACTTTCCTGCCCTGGCCAAGAAGGACAAGCAGGACCAGGTGACAGTTACAAGATGTAACATTTCCATGACGACATGTAGGAGCAAAGTGTTGTTGCCTTGTTGACATGGTGTCAACATACAGGAGCAGTGTTACTGATCCTTACTATAAAGATACAGTCCAATATGTTGAGCTTAACGATGACATTATAGAGAGCCTAAGCGGAAGCAGGAAGTAACGCTCACCATGGGACCTCAATTCCATGTAAGTGAATGGGAGTCAGTGAGGACTATAATAAAATTTTTACTCCCATTCACTCACATGGAGATTTTTTCCGAATTGAGGTCCCATGGCGAGCTTCACTTCCTGCTTCCGCTTAGGCTCTCTATACTGGATAGCAGCAGAGTGATAAGACTACACAGACCTGAGCCCGAGGACCTCAAAGGGAATTACATGAAGAGTGCAACACAAAACTGTAGTTAAACAGGACAGTAGGTGTGTGATGACAGACGCTTCCAGTCCGTCAGCTGCTCATGGTGGATGTTGTCTAGCAGGTAATATGCAAAAGACAATGACAGTGTGAATGTGAACATGTGCAGGTGCTGTGGTGGTTGGTGGAGCCGGTTTCTGCTGTGATCCAGTCACTGTCGAGCTCCGCCCTCACAGACCTCCTGCAGGAGCTTCAAGGCAGCGAGGGCCAACTGGCCTCAGTACTGCACAACAAGGTAACACAACTTTCTGGTCAGACGGATGCGTACTGTAATTCTTCTTCATGGCGTCCAGCGAGGAAACTGACAACTGGTCTTGATCAGAAAATATTTCAACTCTCTAAACAGTCGCCTCACTTCAGTATTCACCCTCCTGTTGACCTCCTGGGTCGAGGAAGGAAGGAAGGCCGGAAGGATGAAGGAAGGAAGGAAGGAAGGAAGGAAGGAAGGAAGGAAGGAAGGAAGGAAGGAAGGAAGGAAGGAAGGAAGGACAAAGGGAACGATGGGAGGAAAGAAGGAAGGGAAAAAGGAAGGAAAGCTAGATGGAAGGAGGAAACAGATTGGGTAAATTAGGTCAAAAAAGAAGGGAGGGAGGGAGGCAAAAGGGATTGTGGACAGAAGGAAGGGAAAAGGGAAGGAAAGAAAGATGTAGGGAGGGGAGAGAACAGATTTGTTCAAGGAAAGAAGGAAGGGAAAAGGGAGGAAAGATGGAGGGAGGAAATAGACCAGGTGAATTGGATCAAAAGAGGAAGGAAGAACTGGTAAGGACAAAGGGAAGGAAGTAAAGAAGGAAGGGAAAAAGGATTGTGGAAAGAAGAGGAAGGAAAGAAAGAAGGAAGGATGGAGGAAGGGAACAGATTGGGTCAATGTGACCCAGAAGGACAACAGGAGGGTTAAAATAAGGCTGAACATCTTCTACACTTTCAACAAACTCCATTTCAATCGATCAGACAGAAAAATAATTCACATTGATTTTGTTTATTGTTTATTGTCAGTTAGCAGACGGGTGTTTGTGTGTGTGCTGCTAACACACCTGTGTGTCCTGTGCAGTGTGGTGTGACTCTGCTGTATCTGATCCTGAGTGAAGGAGAGAAGATGCAAAGCTCAGACGCCAACTCTCAACTCATGGACGACAATCGATGGTGAGCGGTGTGCATGTCTGTGATGTCGTCGTCGTCGTCATCATCACACAATGGTTCCTGTAACCCCCCCCCACCATTAACACACAGTGACCCTCTCTCTGTCTCTCTCTCTGTCCAGGACTGAGTTGGTATTTTCAGTGACGAGGGAGCTGCTCAGCATCCCGCCCTCCTCCCTCTCCCCCCCTCTCTTCACCCCATCCAACCTGCTCTCCCTCTTCTCACGCTACGTCGACCGACAGAGACTGGAGCTGTTACAAAACAAGCTGCAGTGAGTTTTATACACACACACACAGACACACACACACAGTGACAGCGTGTCGGCGTCGGTCCTTAAACAGTGTCTATCTGTGTCGATGAATAACACTCACTGATCACTAATTGTAAAAATTGTTTTTGTGTTTCTCAGGATCTCTGCTTTGTCCAGGTAGAAGTTACTACAAATATGAACACATCGCTCTCCCTTCTCGATGCAGACCTTCGTCTTTGTGTGGGCGTGTGCGTTTGAGTGTGTGTGTGTGTGTGTGTGTGTTTGTGTGAGTGTGTGAATCCACGGTGGATCATTTTAATCCAGCAGAATCTCTAGTCTCTTGGTTTTTCTTTGTTTAGTATCTGGTGTGCGTGGGTGTGTGTGTGACAGCAGCACAGAGAGCGCATGACAGGTGCACAGTCTGAATGATGATGATAAATATGGAATCTGCATTTTTAAATATCTTGTTTACGATTATGCCTGTGACGAACCTTCAAATTAAAAGTATTTCTATTATATAAAACATGGACTGTTTCTTGTGTCAATGTTAATTCTTCACTGAGTGTTTCACCCAAGATGCTTACATGACCCCCAATGCAACTTGACCTCTGACAGCTGGGTGTGTCATACCACATCCTCAAGCTAAGATAAAGAGCAGACTAACTTTGATTTGACTTCAACTGACACTGATTCAAGTGATAAGACATTTGCTTGGTGTCAAATCACTTTCTCTTTTAAAACAACGATGAAAAGATTAATAAATAAAAAGAAATGTCTGGCAGTGCTGGTAAGCAATTTATTGTAAAACCTTAATTACCTGCCTTACTACCCCGTCAACATGTCAGGCAGTGTGGAGTTTTATCATTTCAAACCATTTTAACTACTTTTAACCCTTTTCTTCCCTCCCCTCTATTTGACAATTACTTTAAAAAAAAGATTTATGAATATGAACGCTATTTATTTTTTCTGATTTATGCTTAATGATCATTATCATGATTAAATAGTTTTGTGGCCACATCATTTACAAGTCCAGCTGAAATGCTTTTGGGGTGATAGTGATGTTCTTTCTTTGGTCTTTGGTTCCAGAGGTTGTGGGTTCAATCCTTAACTGGTGCAAAGTGAACATTACAAGGTCAACTGTCTTGTCTTCCTATTCTCCTGTTTGTTGTTCAGAATTTGCCTAAATTTGCCAAAACGGCTGAAAATTTGAAATATTGTTCTAATTTGTAATGACAGTCACTCATGCCACTTTAAACAGCTTTGGAGCAGGGATTTTCTACATAACTCCCCCTTGCGTGACCAGTATCACCCCATACCTCCTACATTATTAACTGTATGGAAATACAGTTCAGACAAAAAAAATAAAACGACGTCGTCCACCGAAATGAGATCCAGATGTTTTGGCAGGTCTGAAAACAACAAGGCTTTGTATAACGCTAGCCCATGCGCTAGCCCTGTAATTCTCTGTATGCATGCCATTAGCAGGACAGTTACCGCGCTCACGTTCGGGCTTTTATTTTGAAGGCTCGTCGAGTCAACATGCTACTAGTATCTGATTTTGTGTGTGCACTGTGCAGTGATTTAAACCGCTGCCTGTGATAGATAAGAGAGCGATACAGCATGTTTACCCTGTCGATCAGAAATAAAACCAAGAGGGGCTCGACCCACCGGGAGGAGAGTGTTTATGGCGTCTTCTGCCAAACAAACCACAACGCCGCCATTACTCTGGACGCTTCAGTACAACAGGAAGCTCTCAAGACAAATGAGGACAGAGGCCGGAGAAGGATGTGGCTCCGTGAACAGCTCTGTGTTTGTTATGGCACCAATATATGTTCATTTATACCCGAAGACAGTGAAAAGACCCCTCCCATTTTCTTTTCTCAACCCTAACCCTCGGTCATTAACCGTCATGCGTGGCAGTGCAACAGGTGGCTCCGTGGCGCAATGGATAGCGCATTGGACTTCTAGGTAGATGAATGCGAAGAGATTCAAAGGTTGTGGGTTCGAGTCCCACCGGAGTCGCACTTTTTCGTTTTCAGCGTCACTATCACGGCATTAGTGGCTTACAACTATGACAGCATTACGTTTGATTTTAATTAACGTAATGGTTTGAGTAACAGACGCGATCCCACTCCTTTTCAGCGCTAAAAAAAATCACTAAACCCCCAAAACCATTTTTTGTTGTTGCTGAAAACGAATGTATTTGAGTATTAAGTAGTGTTGATGATTGATTCTGGTCCAAATCTTGACATTTTAGTCCAAGTATTTGAATTTGGCTTATTTTGTTGTAAAAATGCATTAGCGACTGCCCTCTACGGGTTGGTCATGAGATCACCGTTGTGAATCTGGCTCGTGTACATTTGTCTATGCTTCCTGAAGTCAGATTTAATTTAAACCATAGACTGTAGGAGATTTAAACTCACTCACCCATGGCATCTACACTTGTCACATTTAGCGACTAGAATAGATGTGAAGCAGGTCTTATAGGAGCTAAACGGCCCACATGTGATAATGTGAATGTGTTCTGTGCAGAAATTACAAGTCATATAAAATGTAATAATGTCAGTTAGAGTACACACTGTAACAGTGTTTTTGTTTCCAAAAAACAAGATATGGTCCAAATTTGGAGTTTGCTAATTACCTTTTTTCTCCATGATATCGAGTGTAATCGATGAGCCCTAGAGGACTCCTAATCAGGTGACACGGAAGTAGGTTAATACTTCAAAATAAAAGCTAAGAGGATGGTTTAACCATAAACAATGGTGAAAAACGATGTGTATTACAGAAAAGAAACGCACATTTCAGGACCGTGTTTTTATTTGAAAATGGGGTAGTATGTCTCCGTGTCTCAATCAACACAACAAACCAATATCAATAGATCAATAGAAAAACTTACATAAAAAAATCATTCATATTTTTTCTTTTTTCCCCTCCCATTTTGTTTTTTCTTTGAAAATACAATTGTATGATTTGGCAGAAAAGAAAGTTCTACTGTTGAGCTGTAAAAGTAAACATTGGTGAATTACCCCATCTGTCCTAACAAGAAGTACTGTGGCTGTGTCCTCACTCTCTCATTCACTATTCCCTACTAATCGGATGTCCACTACATTTCGCGCTGAATTGTGGCATACAATGAGTGGCGCCGCCAGCCGGAATCCTGTACGCACTGTGCGTACAATTTTTTTCATAGGTGGAAAAAAAAAGAAGCAATTTTGTTTATTTTGAGCGGGTGTGATAAAGACGCTTGTTGTTTGTAACAGGCTAAACGTGCTGAGTTCATTGATTGTTAAACCAATCAGTGGAAGCCTAACGTAAAAGCCAGTGATTGTCGTTTACATCATGTCATCTGTCTCTTTTTGATTTCTGGCGCCTATTACACTACCGCTATGTGATGATTACGCCCGGTCCAGTATAGAAATGTCAAAAAGACAGTTGAGCCTTTTCCAGGCATTTAAAAAAAAAAAAGAGAGATCCAAACCCACGATCACAAACACGCAGCAGAGCAGCGATAATGAAGGTCTCTCCTCTCTAGCTCCAAACTCACTCGTCTGCACCGCGATTATGGACTCATAAGTGCCGATTCCAGGTTGAGCCCCCACTGGGGGAGCCTCGGCCCATCAGCTGTGTGTCTGTGGGTATGTGTAACCCGTATGTGTGTAGCCTGTGTGTGTTAATCTCTCACGCGCTCTGTTAAGATGAATCAACACAAACCGCTGCAGAGCGCGAGCCTGGCACAGAGGTGCGCGCTCTGGCGCATCTGGCACAGTCGGTTAACGGCACCGAAAGGAAACTGGCTCCGCTCCGCGGCTATTTCGCGTCCGACGTCTATGTTAAGCACATGTTGTTATTGATATTGTAGCGTCCGACCCGACGTAACTACAACAACATAACACAAACTTATCTGACAGCTCTCTCACTTTTTCCTCTGCTCCTCCTCACTCACCTACACACACTGTCTTCCTCACACTCACCCCGGCCCCTCAGCTTCTCATCCAACCATACCCTACCTGCCCGTACACATTCACAGTCAGTCAGGAATCACACAACTTAAACATCACAACAACATTACTGCGGGGTCGCAACAATATTTTCAGTTGTGCAGTATATTATGACAAGTCCCATTGCTACGTGGCATGATGGGCACAGCGACCCCCCCCCCGAAAAAAAAATTGTTGCAGCCTATTTGCCGTTTCTGTGCGTACATTGAAATTGAATCCTGGCGGCGCCACTGATAGTGAATATTGATCACTAAACATTCTGACACCACTGCAAAATGGTGTGTGAACAGGAATTGTAGGTAAGTGAACCAGTTGTTAGGTTTCATCTGTGTCTTAAAAACCACCTGCCTTATAGCAGGTGTATAGCGGAGAATAAAAAATACAAAATGTATAAAATACATTTAAATATAAAACAGTTTAAACATTATAACCATAACTCATCAGAAATAATTTAACATTCTGCACAAACAAATCTCTCGTCCAGCTTTGGTCTTCCCACGTAAACATGATGGAATCGCCTTCCGCAGATCTCACAGGATATCTGTAGTGCAAAAAAAAACAAACAAGTGGACAATATAAGAACTTATTTTCGCTTACATAGTGTCTTGTGTGTCTTATATTTATTTTGAGCAGCTGTTGTGTTGTTTGTGCCCACACCATGCTGTAATTAGAGTCCTCCTGTTTAATGGTCTCTGACACAGCATCCTCCACACTGCTGTCAATCTGTAATATAGAGAACTCATTTATTAATACAGTTTTTGATCTTTAACAATTGCTCTTTGTTGACTAACTGTACAATCTCAAAGAATTCCTGATCATTACAACTATGAAAACCAGTGATTTAACATTACCTTCTTTACCTATGACCTTGGTAATAAATATCAAATTTAAAGGAGCATTATCGCAAATTACAATTCCTTGTTAGGCCACTAGATGGGGCCAGTGGTGCAGTTTATCTGAAGTAAACATCCTACATAGCATGCCGTTGAGGAGCGGCCGGGCCGGCTTGTCTCATAACAAAAATAAATTCTGCATTTGCTCCACAGACACTACACTGTTGGCTATATTTTGTATACATTGTATAAACAGTTATGGCTCCCCTCGACCTATTTATTGCGTATTTCAGTTTTTTTTTATTGCTATTACTGCTGTATTTGTGATAATGCTCCTTTGAATAACATATTTCCAACTATGTCAACAAAATATATTACATTAAAGGATTTGAATAGATACAACCTCAACTAAGGCATAGTAACTTCTTTGGGCACAAAATACTTATATATTGAGCACATTTTTTATATTTTGTGTAGCATATACCGGTAATAAAAAATTGACACAGATTTTTTTTTTTTTAGTTTGTGTTTGACATAAATTAACCATAGGTGTTTTACAAACCAAACCTTGAAATCTTGTGGAACCTCATCTGGGAGGCGGGCCTCTGTACCAAACAGGAGGAGGAATGGGGAAAACTCAGTTGTCATGTGCTTTTTTGTTCGCAGTTCAAACAATACAGCATCCAGATATAAGTCCCACTGGTTAGGACGATCTGAGACAAGTTGATACAGTGCCCTGAAAAATATTGTAACATTAACGGGAAAGCCAACATGTTTTCAACACACTCTCAGTCATAAAATCAAATTACATATTCAACCAAAGAAAGAAAGATACACGGTAAAGTAATATGATTACAGGGTTGTTACCTCTGTATAGTGCCATTGTGTTTTCCAACGAGTCCATTGGCCGGGGGACGATAGAGTGCACAAAGACTGATTGTGGTCCCCAGGTGTTTACACACTACCTTGTTCAGCTGTTGGTTAACAATACAGACCATATTAATCTTCCTATGAAATAAACTGCTTGAGGTTCCTTGCAAAACATGATACTGCATGCATATGACATGCTGTAACACTAAACAAACCTCACGAACAAATTCTCCTCCCTCGTCAGTTAAGATTCTTTTAGGAGCACCAAAACGATAATAAAACTTCATGATGCACGCTGCTACACTTTCAGCCGTTTTGGAGGGTAAGGCGAATGCTTCTGTCCACTTGGTAAAGTAGTCCACCATTACACATATGTAGATATTGCCTGCGTCTGTCTCAGACACTTCTCCAATAATGTCCATCCCCACAACTTCAAATGGTTGGCTAACCTTAACAAAGGAGAGAAAAAAACAAAAAAATTAACTGTCAAATACTATCAAACATTATCCATCACAAAATGTAAACTTCCACCAATAAAGCGTAATATTGAGACTCACTTGTTCATGGAGGAGCTCAGTCTCCTGCTCCTGCTTTATACTTGGAGCACTGGTTTGTCTCTCCATACATTCTGTAGCCTAGAAGACAACATGTAAACAGTGAATTTGAGTTTTACAAGGAGTGGGTTGTCATTATATTGTATGTGGTATGGCCAGTGTCTGGTTGACATTATACAAATTTTATTGCATCACACCAAATGATACGGTCCTGTATCACAGCAGTTCCCTTCAGTGCTGAGTTTAGTTTATCAGTATTGTTCTCAAAAGGAAAACAAAATAACAAACATTAACTTTTAAGTACTATCAAACATTATCCATCACAACATGTACGCTTCCACGATTAAAGCAAAAATATTGAGACTCACTTGTATAGGGATGAACTCAGTCTCCTGCTTTATACTTGGAGCATTGGTTTGTCTCTCCATACATTCTGTAGCCTAGAAGACAACATGCAAACAGGGAATTTGAGTTTTACAAGGAGTGGGTTGGTTATCATTGTAATTTATGTGGTATGACTAGTGTCTGGATAACTTGGCCACCTAGGTATTAATAGTAATACTAGTACTAGTAATACTAGTAACTAGGTACACCCAGGTATTTGTTCTCCTCAATGTCTCCCCCACCCACCACAACCCAAACCAAATGGCTCCTTTCAGCCACACCCTCTCTTCCCCACCTAGCACATCATCATCACCATCACCACACCCCAACCCCCACCTATCTCAACAGGGGTCCCTCCACATCCCCCTTCCAGCTTCTCCATAACAACAGACCAGGATCAAAGCAAGGAAGGCAACTGGCCCTGATGGCATCAGCTCCAGACTGCTCACAGACTGTGCAGATCAGCTCTGTGAGGTTTTCCTGCACATTTGCACTTTGAGCCTCAGTCTGGAGGGAGTTCTGCTCCTGTGGAAACTCCCATGGCTCGTAATACGTTCACATGTTTACTGCTAGCAACTCAATGTCTCCGCTGCAGAGAGCAGCCCCGATATACCCTGGGTGAGATCATCTATCGTTCACAGACGACTTTTTACTAAACATGATCCATCACAAAATGTGAGCTTCCATGAATGAATGAATGATGAATTTTATTGCATCACACCAAACACAAATGTATGATACTGAGTCCTGTATCACAGCAGGACAGTTTCCTTCAGTGCCGAGTTTAGTTTATCAGTATTGTTCTCAAAAGGAAAACAAAATAACAAACATCAAACATTATTCAATCACAAAATGTAAGCTTCCACAATTAAAGTAAAATATTGAGACTCACTTGTTCGGGGATGAACTGAGGACTGGTGTGTCTGTCCAAACATTTTGTAACCTAGAAGACAACATGTAAACAGTGAATTTGAGTTTCACAAGGAGTGGGTTATCATTATGTTTTATGTGGCATGACTAGTGTCTGGCTAACGTATACAAATTTTACTGCATCACACCAAACACAAATGTATGATACAGAGTTCTGTATCACAGCAGGACCTTGTCCTTTAGTATATCAGTATTGATCTCAAAGGAAAACAAAATAACACACACTTTGAAGTACTATCCATCACAAAAGGTAAGCCCGATGAATAAAGCAAAAATACTCAGACTCACTTGTTTGGGAATATGTTTAGTAACCGTCTTTGTACCTGGAGCACCGATTTGGCATCCCTTGCATTCTCTAACCTAGAAGACAACAGAAGTAAACAGTAAATTTGAGGGTTACAAAAGTGGGTTGTCATTATGTCTCTGGCTGACATATACACATTCTACTACATCACACCAAACACAAATATATGATACGAGTCCTGTATCAAAGCAGGACATTGTCCCTCCATGGTTCTGCTGAGTTTAGTATGAGATACTCAATTACATTGTTATATTCGTGCTTAAAATTTAATTCAGCATGTTTACTTTTTACATTAATTTATATATTAAAAAAAATACTCACCCATTTATCGAGGTCTGCCGTAATGCCAGGCCAGTAAAAGTTTTCGCACGCTTTGTCCCTTGTTTTCACGATACCACTGTGGGTTCCATTGGCATTTACGTGACAATCCCTAAAGATTTGCATGGCTTCTTTGATTCCACACACAACCAATCTTTCGTCACCTTTTTTTCTTCTTTTGTGATACAATAGATCTCCTGTTAGAATACAAAAAATATGTACTCACTTACAAATTACATTACTCAGCATGTTTATGTAATATTACAGTACCTCAACAAGTTATCTTTTAGAAATGGATTTGGAGCTGAACGTTTCTGATGTTGTATATAGTATCATTGTTTTCCTTTACCATCAAAATATAGAGATATACACCACATATATTTCATACACCATCCAGACTAGGCTTGCATATTCATGGAGTTTGGATGGAGACTGGATTTTTAGAATGAACTTGAATTCCACTTACCATTAACTCTGAAGCCTGCTGACCTTCTTCGAATGACATGTTTCTGCGACTTTGTAGCACTGCGTGGGTATCCTACACCTTTTATATAATCAAAGACTTCTTGGTAAGTTTTTGCATTCATTTGCCTTGCAGTACAAGAGAGAAGGGCTAGAGTTAGTTAGGCTACAATTCAGGAACTTCTCATGTCCCATGTGGCTATGTTATATTATCTTGACTGTTCTGCACAATAAGGCAGAAGCTGAGTTCCCTACAAGTGTACTTAAAATGCAATAATCCTTCAACAGGTATTTATTTAGGAACATAAAATAAAATGAAAATTAAAGAAAGTGACCCTGTCTTGGGAAATTAAATAAAATAAAAAACAATACCTAAAAGTTATAAAGGTCTCTTTTTAGTGTTTAAACCTTCTCCTTTTACTCTCAAAATACCTTGTTTTTTTGTACCTTTAAAAAGTTCGCTTCACTCAGAAACGAGCAAAAATAAAAAATAAAAACACGTGCGTATCAGCTCAGTGACGTAGTGGAATTCCAGAATCCAAAACTAGCTGTTGGCATGGAGACGGGGTCGGTGGGAGTCGTAGCAGCAAACAGCAGCGGGGTCCATCATCCATCCAGTGGGCAAACCGCTCCGACCTCTCTCAGTTAGCAGCGTCCATCTCCCTGAAGCACATTAAGTTATTAACTCAGCTGAACCAAACAGCGCTATTTCACAGCGAGTTAACGTCAGCCTGCTTTAAACTGGGCAGCATCACAATGCTAAGCTAAACAGCACTGATATCAAGGCACATTTTAACACGGTATGCTAAGATAAGCTAACTAGCAGGTCGCTAAGTCGCAGAGCATAGCCATGTCCTTTTTACCACCACCACAACAACAACAACAGTTGAAAAACCAAGGTACATACTCTTATTTACCTTTTTGCAGATTACAAACAAAGATACAATCAGCACCAGGGACAGTCGACCTCGACGATAAAACTCTCCACAACACGAAGCCTTTCTGTCCTTTCTCTGGATATTAGTGTGTCTATCTTCTTGTGGGCCCAGGAGGAGCATGTATTATGCAGAGATACCCTACTATTATGGCCTTGTCCCGCCCCTAACACAGGGCAGAGTTATGATTGGCTGTCAGCATTATTATTATTATTGTATATTAGTAATACATTAAGTTGAGTAGGCCTATAAACAAGTTTAGGGAAAAATTACTCGTCTGAAAAACTAGTCATAAGCCAAGTAAACTAAAAGTGTTTTTGAGAAGTAGCCTACATCCCTGATTAGTAAGGGAAACTAAACATACAGCATAACCTACTGGTACTCTCTTAATTTCAGTTCATTATTACACTTGGTTGCACACTTGAATAAACCTATGTTTTTGTAACAGTAGTTTGACTATTGAGTTTTGTGCTTGCAGTTGTGAGAAAAGTGATCAAGGATAGTGTTTTAGCAATTTTGGGGAAAAAAAAAAAGGTGTAGCCTAGATCTATGTTGGTGAAAAAAGAAAGCCTGGAATAAGTGAATTGTCTGACAGAGGATTTAAATACAGAGAGGAAATAAGGAGAGTTTATTGCAGCCACTAGATGGAGGCTGTTTTACAGTCAGGGTGAGAGAGGGCCATGATGAGACACAAGATGTAAGAGAGGAGCTCAGTGGGACAGCTCAGACAGAGCAGTTTGATTCAGTGATGAACAGATCATTGATTATGGATAAGCTGAGAACTTTGGTGGTCCTCTTCCTTCACCTGGCTTCATGTCTTTCTGTAAGTGACTCCTATCAGTTTATCACAATACAGTCAGTGTATTATTGAATTTTGAGATTATTTACAAAATAGAAATGTTTCTTCTGCTGTTAATTTACCTTCATGTGTGTGATGATTTATCTGAATATTAAAAACATGCATCTGGGACAGTGGAAGAAAACGTTTACCTTTATGAGCTCAGTTTCTGTTAAACTACCAGGGATGGAGATTTCTTTGTATTTTGGTTGTTAATTATTTTCTCCTTGCAAAAAATATATAAATTTATAGCAAATAATTTCATGTTGCTGCTCAAGTGAGGGAGACTTTAAGAGACTGTTGCATACAGTTCATGAAGTTTTACCATAAAATTAAGTCACCTCATGTTTCTTCTTTGCACCAGAGCTGCATGTTTATCCAGCTTGAAAATGCTGTCTATCTTCAACCGAGCGGTGCTGGTTCTGACAGGTCGTATCCAGGGTAAACTGGACTTATTGCTCCGGTTTGTCTCTCTACAGGCCCCGGTGCCGTGTGAGGAGGAGGTGGCCCGTCTGGAAGCAGAGGTCCGAGGCCTGATGAATGTGATCAGTGACCAGCACCGTTATATCCAGGAGCTCCACAACAGCCAGGCCCAACAGCTGGAGCACATACCCTTCTCATACCTGGACCCCGAGGACCTGTACAGAGGTACAGTGCTGCATTGTGGACTGGGGTTGTCCTCAGAGTTCAAGATAATTCATGTTAATTAAATATTGGATCACAGGATTAAGTTGTGACCTAATTACCACAGCGCCGCAGAACCCCTCAGCCTGTTTTAGCTCATTGTTTTGTTCTTCCAGCTCTGCTCATATGAGCCTTGTTTTGTCTGCAGGATGTGTTTTAAGACAAAGCTCTGATAAACCCACTGAGCTGCATACACGCTCAGTAAGAGAGCAGCAGCTGAGCACTGAGTTTATCAAGTGAAGACACTTACCATTTATACCATTCAGGACCAAGTCATGAATCCAAACCAGTGCTAGTTCACTTTGTGTGTACTGTGTAGAAACTGACTGTCGGTAGTAATAACACACCGAGCCACTGCCTTCAAGTAGCCAGTTAGCAGTTAAACATCTCAAGCAGCTCAACACCTCAACAGTTGTTATGAAAGTGTCTGTGTTGTTTCTGTGTGTTGCATACAATACAATCAACACCTGTCTGAATATTTCACCCTGTGTGTGTGTGCATGCATAGACTGTTCCCAGGTGTTTGCTGCTGGTAACGTGGCCAGTGGGCTCTATGTGATTCGTCCAAACGGTTCCCCCACTGCACTGACTGTGTACTGTGACATGAGTGATGGAGGAGGATGGACTGTCTTCCAGAGGAGGAGAGATGGCAAGGAGAGCTTCGACAGGTGTGTGTGTGTCAGCTTGACACAAATAATTTAAATATTCAAGCTTAGACATAAATATGAAATAAGTGTGTGTGTACACTGTGTGCAGATCATGGGTGGAGTACAAACATGGATTTGGAGACCTTTACTCCCCTGATGGAGAGTTCTGGCTGGGAAACGATGCTCTACACCAGCTCACCTCCCAGGGTATGTGCAGTATACCTGTGTGTGTGTGTGTGTGTGGGTTACATGGTGGGTGTGTATGTGTAACTCTGTGTCTTCTAGGGAACTATGACTTGCGGATTGACATGGAGGACTTTGATGGGAATCAGCGCTACGCAGAGTACAAGAACTTCAAGGTGGACGATGAGAAGGTAAAACAGAGACATGTTAACGTACGGTGACATGTACAGCGCTATATAAAATGCAAAATAAAGTTTGGTTGATTGATCTGGTGGAATAAAAATCTATTTTTGAAAATGATCACCTGCACTCTTCTTCTCTGTCTTTGACCTCGCCCTCTCTTCTTTTCCCATAACACTCCTGGTCTTATTTAGACTATGTGTGTTTTCATTGTATTTCATGGCCTTTGCTATAGAAGGGTGTCTGACTGCTCGTCTGCCAGCTGTTTCCACCCCGTGCCCTTTTCTTCTTGGTGTACTCCAGTCTCAGTCCCCCTCTCATCTCTCAATCAGTCCCTGTCCCCTTCTTCCATCAGTCTTCTCTCTTTTTCTATGTTTGCATCCGGTTGAGAAAGTGACACTTTGTTTCACAGCGATTGACGTAGATGTGCAAGTAACAATCAAACACACATTTGTCTCCCCCACTGAAGGACCAGTACCAGTTACATTTGGGTGAGTTCACTGGGAATGCAGGGGACGCCCTGGCTGACACTCACACTACCTCCACCGGTGGGAAAACAGGGGCTCGTCCAGATTTGAGAAGCATCAAGTTCAGCACCTTTGATAAGTCAATCAATCAGAGTGAGAGGAGCGACGGCCAGTGTGTCAGACTGAGCAAATCAGGCTGGTGGTTCAGCAAGTAAGTGAGAGAACAGATTTTCTCATCGAGTGTGAACAGAAAGATAAGATAAACAAAGTGTTTCACCCCATCTCTTTACTTCCTCCTCACAGGTGTGACTCAGGGAATCTGAACGGACATTACTACAAAGGGCCGTACCAAGCCATGACTGACGACGGGGTGGTGTGGTACACATGGCACGGTTGGTGGTACTCCATCAAGTCTGTGGTGATGATGGTACGAGCCGCTGACCTCGAGCATCCGCCGCCGGTTGTTAGCCCGGGAGCAGGGGCAGCAGGCAGCATCGACCATCCTCAGCCGATTGGCTGGAAGAACTAGTGACACACCTTGCTTACCTGTTTGTCTTCATCCTCACACCTTAAAGAAAAACAGGTGTTTCCTTTACATTTGTTTTACTGTGTGAAATAAAAGCAGACTGCTTTATTCATGTGTCATATTTATTCTGTCCAAAAGTAAAACAGAACATGGTTCACTGAGGCATTCTGGGTACATTTGAGGTTCTTCAGGACAAAGTGTGAAACAGGACCAGGGTCTGTTGGACAGACTATGATCAATGATTGAGCTTCGCTCTTTGGGAGAAACAACCTCTTTAAACCAAGGAGAACCCACCATCTTAACATCTGCAAACCTAAACCACTGTGACCCAGACCGAGCACAGAGCCGAGTTCTCAGTGACCTCTTCAGATGACGACAGGATGATCTGCAACAACAGTCTGTACAATAAAAAATAAAATTCAGGACAGTCACTATGAGAGTGAGGCTCTATGTACAGACCCTGAGGTGCCTGTTGTTCTCTCCTCTCCAGAACAACAGAGTTTGTTGGTGAACCAGGCGTTTGGTAGAGACTGATAGAGCAAGGCCAGTCCCACACTCAGAGTGAAGTGCATCAGTGCCACCGGAAACATCTGTCACTTTCCAAATAAGTGTCTTTTAATGCAATTTGTTCAAAATGTTCAAGTTTGTTACGCGATTCATATCCAACAACACTGTATTCTGTCTCTGCATCCGGATCTTCATCCATCCAAGGCTTAGAAAGGTGATGAGGAGGTCAGAGGACAGGAGGGCGTTTCCTGCGGAGTTATCTGGGTGATAAAGGGGCAGTTGTAGGAAAGGAGGCAGAGTTCCTTGGGGAGCCGAAGGGTGAGGTGGGTGAGAGGCGGCGGGGGCTGGCCAGCAGGTCGCTGTTGTGCAGCTTCCACAGCAGCTCCTCGTTCTCCATGGACAAACGCTTGTTGACCTTGGACTCTTTCTGCAGCGTCTGCTGGAGTTTGGCCTGTTCACTGGAAAGCTGCCTGCAGCGGAAAAAGGAGTAGACAGAGTTGTCACAGGGGGGAGACAGAGAGCTAGTCCTGATCAGTCCTAGTCCTGATTTATAGCCAATTGACAGATGGGTCGTTTGTCAGTTTGGTTGTGTGTCTATATGAATGTGTTAGAGAGAAAGCAAGCATCACAAAAAGCGAGATGGACACAGAGGCGTTGAGTGAATTAATGCACAGCTTGTACAATAAATACACTTTTACCCATTTGAAATAGTAAACTGTTTTTGATTGATAATGAAACAGCAGCAGAGGACATCAGTGTGGTAGTAAGTCCTTCAGTGTGGACAGGATGCAGTGATTGGATCTCAAATGCTTGAACTTAGAGCTGACAGCCTTTGACTGGATTAGACTATTGGACTATTCCTCTTCACATATTAATACCATAGTTACAGAGGTGGTCTGAATACTTTGACAGGTGTCTGACCAGCTGTCAGACTCTCCATCTGTTTGTCTGTCTGCCTGGCCTCGCCACCAAAAGTAACAAATATACATTTATAAATGTACCTCTGCTGCATGTTTTTAACTGATAATGACAAATATCCTCCTGCACTGTCTGAAGCGCTCCTTTCTTTACTCATTTCATCGGTTGCTATTGTTGTGATTGTAATTGTTTTATTCATAGGACTGTCTATTGGTATGACTGTTACTGCTGTTTTTTGATTGTTCATTGTTTGTCGCCCTACACTGCCAAATGGATTTCCCTACTGAGGGACAATAAAAATGACTCTGACTCAAGGATGTGGACATCAGGAAGAAATGCAGGAGATACGTTTTAAATCCAAAAGGTTTCAGTGTGAACATCATTAGCAAACGTAGAAGTAGAGATGAGTTTAAATGTAAAGGTCTGACACACACACACACACACACACACACACACACACACACACACACACACACACACACACAGATCAACAGTACATACTTGGAGAGAGCTGCGTGTTTGTCCATTCTGGCCCTGTAGTCCTCGTTCTCCTGCTGGACCTTGTTGAGACACTCCTCCAGTTTTACATTATTCTCCACCTGCAACACACACACAAACAAAGTCAAACACTCCTTAACAATCTGGACCAATGTTGCCATAAAATGTAGAATAATAATTTGGTGGACTGCTGCGGTCCACCTGTTCCCTGACACTCACCAGTTTGTCCATCTCCATCAGCTTCTTCTCCTTCTGGTGCAGCTGGTTGTTCTTCATCTCCAGCACCACCTTCAGACTGTCCAGCTCCTGCTCCAGGTAGACGGTGTGAGAGTCCTTCTGCACAAACACACCAACAAACACAGTCAGAGCAGCTGGAGGTCACTGCAACAGCACAGGCAAGGAGACAAAGGGTTTCTCTGACGCTAACACTCTGCTGCTGTGGACTTAAAGTTATAATTAGTGACTCGTCTACATCAGCAGGGGGGGCTGCTGCGCTCTTTTTCCTCTTTAAATTGTTAAAATTTGGTGGGAGAGAGAGAGTACAACACTGGGTGGCAGGTCGTGCATTAGCACTCACAGTCATTTGAACCCTGGACCTGGGGCCTTTATGTGAGTTTGCCTGTTCTTCCTGTGCCTGCGACAGGTTGTTTGTGTCTACATCAGCCCAGTGAAAGGCCGGCGTCCGCACCCCGCCCCCTCGCCCAATGCCAAGCTTGGATTGGCTCCAGCATCCCTGACACTGTGTGTGATGTGTGTTACCAGATTGTTGTCAGTCAGTACCAGTTTCCTCCTCTCCTCCTCCGCCTGCAGCTTCTCATTCAGAGCCTCATTCTCTGCCGCCAGCACAGATATCTTCTCCTGGTCAGAGGAGAGGAGACACACACGCAGAGGTCAGAGGTCATGAATGAGTAAACACAGCAGCAGATAAACTCATCAAACTGCTGCTCCACTGTGGAGGAAACTAAGATTTATCAAAGCAAACGGACTGCACCATTCTAACACTTTTTCTACATGTGATATCATTTCACTTCTACGGCCACAGGAGGATACAGGCAGTGGCAGGTTAAAAACTACAGACAGTACTGGATAAAAAATATGGACATTAAAATTGGCAAGATTGTGTCAGATTAAAGTAAAAACTACAGACAATGATAGGTTAAAAACTACAGTGACAGATGAAAGTAAAAATAGTGAGTAAAAACTAAAGGCAATAACAGACTAAAACCTACAGACAGTGACAGACTATGAAGTAAAACTACAGACAGTACAGATTAAAATCTTCAGATGGTGACAGACTAAAAAATACTTTGTCAGACACTTTTTCCTGATAAATCATCATCATTCTGTGACAAATCCTCCAAAGAATTTTTTTAGGTGCCACAGTGCAGAAAAAACATTGGTTGGTGAAGAAACATCTTTTCTAGCAGAATGAAAAAGTCTGATAAATGCAGACTAACACACCTACGCAGAGCAACACAAATTAACACACTAAGCCCCACACACTAACTCAACAGGTGAATGACTCACCGAGAGAGACGTTCCAGTCTCTGTCAGCGCTTTCTCTAGATTCTGCAGGTCGGTCTGCTGGATCCTCTTCAGCTCTGTAACACACACAAACACACACACACTCAAGTCATTTAACACACGGGAGCCATTAATGAACATCAGTATCATCGGTCAGTGTGGTAAAGTCCGACTTAAAACACTGGTGTGAGCTGTGAATGTTGTGTGTCTGTGCACCACACACCTTCGACGGACGTCTCATACTGCTGTTTGAGAGACTCCATCTCCTGGCTGTGACTCACTGCCTGATGCTTCCTCTCTGCTTCCTGTTGGCTCCTCAGATCCTCCACCTGGAGAAAATGCAACTTCATTCAGACAGTGTGTATCGGGTGTTATCGTAGTAACACACATCGGGACATATTGTTAAACGTTAAAGGGATACTTCAGCCAAAATGTTGATGTTTGTGCGCACGCGTGAGATTTGCTGCGAGATGTTCGTTCGTCGTTGTAAACCACTGGATGCGTGATGTAAACACGGAAGAACATCTCGCAGCAAATCTCACGCATCTTGCGCAGCCACTGGGAGCTACTGCTACAACAAGGCTAAAAACAGAGATAAAATTATTTTTTTCGAACAACTTTTTCATGTCGCGGCTTCAGGACACTTGGGTCAGTACGGACAAGCAATGTGGAGGTATTTGGATGTGTCATAGTGTGTGTTTTGAACGATTCAAAAGTGAGCACTATTCGCCGCCATTATATGAAAATCCATTGCTAGCCGGAACTACAAAAGCGTTTTGATAACTCCAACGGTGAGTAGAAAATTGGTGAATTATCGATTTTGGGTGAAGTATCCCTTTAAATTTCTATGCCATGAGTCAGAACCAGTCAGAACCAGATCCAGTGTGTGACTAAAACACTGTGTGGGTTCGATTACATGCTGAGAAAAAGCCAGTTGAGCCAAATCGTGAATCAAAAGTGTACATGCAAACATACTGTAACAGCTCTGCACAAACATTCATATTCATATTCATATTCATAGTCGTCGTCATAGTCTGAAGGATCATGCTGCATCAGAAGCGTAACCACGGCAACAATCATAAATCTCTGCGATTTTATTTATGAGCAGCTGTGAAATATGTGTATGTGAGTGTGTGCGTGCTCTGACCTGCTGCTCCATCAACATGCGATACTTGTCAGCCTCATCCTGGTACGTCTGGTGGACCTTATCCCACTCAGTTTGGTAAAAACTCCTCAGCCTGACACACACACACACACAAACACACACACAGAAATTAAATCTAAAACAACAATGAGCAGCCTGTGTGGTACCACTGAGGAGTTATAGTTTTAAAATCTCCTCCTACGTCAGGCTGAGTGCCAAACTTGTGAAGTTATAAGTCGAGGTGAATGTACACCTGTCCTCCAGCTGCACCAGCTCCTCCTTGTGCTGCTCCTCCACGCTCTTCAAAGCCTTCTCCAAGCTGACACGCACCTCCTCCTTTTCCTGCTGCAGACGATCGCAGCACTGCGTCGACGTGACTGAAGGAGGCAGGAGGAGTACACAGTTACAATCGTACAATACACTCACAAGTGTGTAAAATTGTTCATGTCGTCAGTTCAGTCAATAAACTGCACAATTTAAAAGATTGACAACAAAAAGCACAGATTTAGTCCCACAATCTGAGTCCTTAGATCTTTTGCAACTTAAAAAGTGACTGAGGTAAACACTGATGCATGTTTTGGGTGAGAAGGCAGACGGCTACAGCCATGTGGTAACAGCTGGCTGTAACTGGGACAGGTGCCGTCTCCCTCTGAATGGAGCTCTGTGCTGCAGGTCTGTGTGTCTGTCACCCTGGTGATGGAGACACAACGCCAGCAACAGCTGAGAGCAGCTACAACACAAGCTGGTCCTTTATTTCTCTACCAGTGTGTAAATGCATGCCTTCCTGTTGCTATGAACACAGAGTGCATGTGAATGTACAGGGCTTTACAAAGACTCCAGATGAAGAGTAGCTACTAAAGTGCTTGTTTGTGGTAACATTTCGAACGTGTGATTGGTGCATGTTTTGCTAAAAGTCGTGGCGTATGCAGCGTCTCTCACCCAGCTCATCTTTGATATTGATCAGCTCCTGAGACAAGCCCTTGTTCAGCTTCAGCGCCTCTTCCTGCTGCAGAGAAGAGAAGAGAAGAGTCAGAGTCACTTTAACCTTCAGTAGAGAGACCGAGTCTGTGAGTCCTTCGATGGACACTGCTGTCACAGAGACAGCATGCTCACTCCCTCTTCTTCTAGATACAAACTCCATGAGTCAGAGAAGAGCCCTCCTGTCGTGTCTACAGACAATCAACCAAACCAATCAGACTGTTAACACCCAGTCCTGTAGATAAAACAGCTATGCACCTAAAACCTTCATTTTACCCTCTAACACACATCCATCCATCCATACATACATCCATTCATCAATCCTCTAGAGACAAACAACACAAACTCGCACATTCACACAATGGAGGAAGCTGAAGAACCTGGACAGAGCCCACAGCGCCACAGGGAACATGCAAACGCCACACAGAAATGCCCCAGCCCCCCCCCCTCTGTTTCTGCTCCCCCCCTGTCTGTGTGATGGAGGAATGTGAGTTATTTCAGCACCTTCTTCTCCTCATGTCTTCATTCTTCTCTCGCTCATTTACACAGAACTGGAACATCTGGATTTCTCCACATTCTCCAGTCGTTAACACTGAAAGTTTTTTTTAACAAGCTCAAACTAATGTGTTACAGCACCAAACAATGAATCATCGTAAAAACGCCAGCTGCTAAACTCACCTGTGTTGCCCCATCCCCACCTCCGGGGGAGAGCTGCCCTGTATGTACGAGCTGATATTCACCTGTCACCTTTCAAGTGTGGAGATAAGATACCAGAGGAATCTGTGTTTCAGGTGTTTCAGCTAAAAACACACTTTATCTCAGATCTCAGGTGCACAAACCAGAGAGCCGCTGCACTGCCCCCCCCTCAACGTATCTCCATAAACACCTCCCTCTACTCTACACCAATCAATAACCTGTCACCACAGCTCCTGTCCTCTCTCAACACTCAGACTTTATAGTGGAATACAGTATCTCCTGCTGCTTTATAGACAGTTTTAAAGTCCATCTGTCTGTCTGTGAGCAGAGAGAGTGTGAGACACTGTCAGAGCGTTGAGAAACGGTCATAAAAACAATGTGATAAGGAGCGTTCAGGCCTGATACATGACATCCACCATCCGCACGAGGCAGGAGGAGAAGGTCCAAGAGTCTGGACTGAAAAAAAAAACAGCAGCTTCAAGACTGAACGTGTCAAATGAGGTGGAGAAGATACAGAGTCCTGATCACAGACCTGACTGAGGACAAGAGACGGGAGGAGGAAGAGGACAGACAGGAGGACAAAGAGAACAACAGGCGGGAGGAGAACACACACACACCTTGCGTTTCCTCTTGCGTTGGTGGGGCAGCGCTGTCCTGGGCTTAATGTGTGTTTTGCTGGCTGTGGAGCCCATGACTCAGAAAACCAAGGCACACTCATACATACTCACACACACACACACACACACACACACACACACACACACTCACTCACACACACAAACTTCTCTAGTTTTGTCATCCAGTTTCTTCAGTCGCCTCTTCTTCTCTTTCCCTCTGTCTCTTTCACTCACTCACTCACAAACACACAAACACACACACACTCTCTCTGCACTCCTCCTGAATCCTCAATGAGACTCTCTCTGTGCATATTATTGTCTGCTCTCTCTCTCTCTCTCTGCCACTCCTCTCCACTCCTCCCTCCTCCCTCCCTCTGTTTCTCCTCCCCCTCTGTGTGATGGAGGAATGTGAGTTATTTCAGCGCTGCTCTTCATGTCCTTATTCCTTCCTCAGTCAATTACACAGAACTGGAACATCTGCATTTCTCCACATTCTCCAGATGTTTGCACTGAAAGTTTCCAACGCGTTATAGCACACATACGTACGGTATACAGTCATCTTTATATTCAACCTAATCAGCATTTGTCCGATGTCCGTTAACCGTTGGTCACAGGTGAAAACCACCCAACAATAAATCAACCATAAAAACACCAGCTGCTAACTTCACCTGTGTTTCCCTCCACTCTGACCCCACCCACCCAAACTACAGCCCCACCCCCACCTCCGGGGCAGGGCTGCCCTGTATGTGCGAGCTGATATTCACCTGTCACCTTTCAAGTGTGGAGATAAGATACCAGAGGAATCTGTGTTTCAGCTAAACACACACTTTATCTTAGATGCACAAACCAGAGAGCTGTCGATCTGCAGCTGCTGCACCGCTACCCCCACTCCCACCCCATCTTTACACCAATCAATAAGTAGCCAGGTCGTTTCCCATCAGATGAACTGTACACACACACACATGCACAGACATACAGTACACAGCTGTTATCTGCCTGCGTAGCTCATTATCTGCAGAAGAACCTGTTTACATCCTACTTTACTTTTTCTATCTCTGACTAACTAATCAAATGCCAATCGGTTGGATAAAGTAGAAAAAGCTTTAGCAAGAGATTCACATGACATTAACTCTTGTCACATGACCGACAACTGCTGAGTGACGTTTAATTACAGCCTGCTTCTGCTTCTCACTCGTTTCCCTCCTGCATTACGACCACTGACATGTACAAACACATCCTCCACACTAAAGCTGCTGCAGAGACGGACCCAGGCCCTCAGTACAATAAACTGTTATTATCACTCTGTTGGTGTTAATAATGGTGGAGGACAGTGTGGAACATCATCATTGGTCACACGATCTTAACTTAAAGCAGAAGTAAGCAGAATGTTTGTGTTAATACAAGTCTTAAATAGTTATATCTTCTGACAGCAATCACTTATATAGAGTGTTTGGTCTGAAACACGGGTCTGTCAGTCACTCTGCTCTGCTGTAAGCCGAGGAGAAAACTTTCCTTGTATCCTACAACCTTTATCCAATGAGGAGAGAGAACGGCATAAAGGGGCGGTCCTCTCTGTGTGTGCAGCCAAGGGATGCGAGTGAATGTGGTGACGTAGGGACGAGGGCGGGGACTGCTAACTCCATCGGCTGACAAGAAGTTAGCCAAAACGACCGGATCGCTTACTTCTGCTTTAACTTCTCGTCTCTGCCAGTAGGCATGTGGCTTAATAACAAAACAAACAACAATCGAAATGTTGAGAAGGTGTGTGCCTGTTACCTCTGTGAACAGGTGCTGGATGACTGTGGCCAGAGCCTCCACTCTCTTGTTCCCCTGGAGCAGCAGCTTCCTCAGCTGGACGGCGGCCTGGTTCTTCTTCTCTGCCTGCTCTTTCCTCTGACTCTGTTTCGCCGCCGTCCCGTCCACCACCGCAGCCCTGGGCTCGGGTCTGGATACGTTCTGTGCGCTGGACCCCGTTGTGTGGCCATATCTTGATCCAGTTCTGGCT
The DNA here is from genome assembly GCF_045865225.1 of Trachurus japonicus. Lineage (NCBI taxonomy): Eukaryota > Metazoa > Chordata > Actinopteri > Carangiformes > Carangidae > Trachurus > Trachurus japonicus. Next base: position 20,365,818 of record NC_140907.1, read on the forward strand.
CTGAACCCGAGTCCAGAGGACCCGGTGGTGCCTGAGCCAGTGTTGGTGACATCGGCAACAAGCACTGGGAGGACTGACGTTACTGGTGGATTAGCATTGACCAGATCAGCTATCTGTAAGACAGCAGGTACATTCAGAGTAGACACGCTTTATTATTAATAGAAGGAGAAGTCTGTTGTCAGAGTTTACAGAGAAATGATCTGTTGTATTTTATTATAATACAGTGGCATGCAAAAGTTTGGGCACCCCTGGTCAAAATCATTGTTAATGTGAACAGTTAAGCAAGTGGAAGATGAAATTATCTCCAAAAGGCTTAAAGCTAAACATGAAACACTCTTTTGCAATATTTTAAGCAATATCAGTGTATTACATTTGTTTTCTACAATTTTAGAGTGAAAAGGGGAAACAAAGCAGCAGCCTGCAAAATAATGAGAAACCCAGGAGACTTGAGCTCTCAGATAACTTTGACCAAGATATCAGACAAGATATTTACTATTTACACACTGTGATAGTTTCCAAAGGGGGTGCTGCTAGGTATTAACTATGCAGGGTGCCCAAACCTTTGCTGTAGGCCCTTTTCCTTTTCTGTCATTTTGAAAATAAATATAAATATAACAAATAAAAATAAATAATTAAATATATTATTTAAAATGTGATGGGTCATCAGTAACTTTATGCCTTTTGGAGATCATTTCATGTTCACAAATGTTGACCAGGGATGCTCAAACTATTGCATGCCACTGTATATACAGTAGATGAGGATGAATTATTGAGCAGGGTTAAATTGCAGGGCATATATAGACAACACCGCTCTGACTTCCTGTAATCCCTCAGTATTCAGTGACTCAGGACTGAGCTGCAACCAAGAACAGAAGCCTGTGTACCTGATCAGGTGGAGGCTGCTGCTGCTGCTGCTGCTGCTGCTGCTGCTGCTGGATCTGCTCGATTACTTCGGCAGGTGCTGCTCCCTGTGAGCTGCTGTTGCTGCTGCTGCTGGTGTTTGTGGGTCTGGCCGCAGTCTCCCGAGGTTTGTTTTTGTCCACTGCAACAGAAGAACGAGCTCTAAGTGAGTCAGGTCCGGCATTCAACATGGTGTCACACACTCCCCCCTACGCACACAACACAAACAGCCCATAACGAACTGAGAAAGGATACGAACACAACAACACAAACATTCGCTCTCGTCTCGTACATGAGAATACGCCGACTGAGAAAGCGATGTCTGCTCTAGGCTGAGAGTGAGGCATCATGGGATTGTGTGGTAATGTGGGCCAGTGTGTGTGTGTGTGATGGGCCCTGGGTGCATTAAGGAGTACATTACCAAAGCAATTAGAGAGAGAGAGGGTGGAGAAAGAAAGAGCGAGAGAGAGAGAGCAACACACATCTTTTCTGTCGTCCACTTCTTCCTGTAAATCTCATTATACCTCCCCTCCCCTCCCATCTCTCTCTCTCTCATAGGTCATGTTTACTTTCCATCTAGCGTCGGTACATATTTCTAAAAATTAATACTGCGCCTCTCAGAGCACCACAACTAAAGAAAACAAATGCAAAAAATATCATCTGTCTCACAACACACAACTTTCGTTTCGTTGTGTTTGTTTGTGTTTTCTTAAGTTGCAGTGATATCTATATCTACCTATATAGATAGACAGATATAGATATGGATAGCAGTCTACAGCTAGATATCACGCTGTTTATCATGAGTTAACATTATTTACATTATTGCTTTTTTATTTTATTTCTAAGCACTATTTGAGAGCAGCTCAGGTGTGTATGTGTGTGTGTGGTGATGTTCTGTACCTGGAGTCTGCCAGGCAGCCATGCAGAGCTGCTGAGCCCAGACTGAGAGAGAGACAGGGCCGTTAGCATGACCAGCACAAAAAACAAGGACGAGTTCTGCTACGTCATCAGAGTCTTTGTTTGTACAAAGTGAGACGACCTCCGACACTCAGGAAAACACAGGGGGTCGTCGGGTCAATGAGTGGAGGAAGCTCGATAACAGGAGGATTGGATTTAAGTCTCAGTGGTTTCAGGCATTCATGATGAGCAGATTGTGTAAAGTTAAATGTTTTAAATCTTGGTTGTGTGTGTCGGCCATATGAGGATGCTGAGGCTCGCCTGTTGTATATTTAAGAGGAGTGCGGCCAGTAGAATTTAAAAAAACAAAAAAAAACAGTAAGTGAAACCAGTGAGGGATTAGGGATGGCAGAGCAGGGGGATAACAGAGGTCAGGTGTGGGTATGGGGGCTCAATGCACAGCCACACTGAACTGGCGATGTTGTGAGGCACATAAGCCCTGAATTACTGCACATGTGTGTGTTTACACGCTGCCACACACTAAACTAACACGACCCCAACACTGTGGTCATCTTCAGCTTCATACACCACAGTGATGGGACTGTGGGTCTGGACTCTGTGACATCAGCTGCATCCACACGTCCTCATCATCTAAACACTGGAGATTGAGCTTCTGCATGAGTGTTGCCATAGAAACAAGTCTATGGAGCACGTCACTGTCCTGTGTTATGTCCATTATTTGGTCTATTTATATACATCCCATCTGGTCGCTGAGCAACAACCAGAGAGTCATTCATGTCCTATGATCACAGATAAATAACTGAGTGAACTGGCCCGTTAATGAGCCGCTTCCTTTGGCCGAGGTGTGGAGACAGGAGGGACAAATGATCTGAAAAAGGTGGTTGCTGTTGTCTAACATGTCCTGCATTTTACAATGATTGTGTCCTGATGAGTCCAGACACACACCAGTTTTTTTTTAACCAGCTTGTCGAGTCTCATCCTATTCAGGTCAGACATGCTGACCGCCCCAGCAGACAGCAGCACACAGATCACCACCGACTGATAAAACGTGTGCAGTATTTCACTGCAGACGTCAAAGGACCTGATCCTCCTGAGGAAAAAGAGCCAGAGGTCTTCATGACATGTGATGTGAGCGCCACTGGTCTGTAATCGTTTTAATCTAAGACAGTCTCCCAACTCAAGTACTGGAACAAGACATGATGTTTAATGATTATGTGATGGTCCTCATCTCTCTCCGCTCCTCTGTGATGTTGTGCTGCAGCTTCCTCTCTGCTTTCTCCCTTCTCAGTTCATTTTGTTCACACCTGAGCTTCTCCCTGGCTCCATCACTGAAGGTCTCCTTTCTCTGGATGAGGAGGGTCTTGATGTTAAATGGTGAACCAGGGTTTAATGTTTGCAATGCATTGTGCACTCCTTGCTGGTAATACAGTGTCCACACAGAAGTTAAAGGGGAATTGCCATTTTTTACAATCTGGACCTCATTTCTAGCATAAAATACGATCATTTACTCACCCAGATAACTTTGGTGTCATTACGAGTCCTTCTGACGAAATTAGATCCAGCCGAGAGCCGCGTATATCCATATAATGGGAGTATACAGGGCAACGGAATGCAGCCTCTAAATAACACATTAACTTGTTCATTTCACCAATATTTTGTTATGATATGCTAGTGCTATTCCCCTCTGAGTCCGGGGTTACCTGTTATCAGCATAACAGGTAACAGCGCTCAGAGATGGTATCATCCAGGTCAGAGGTTAGTAGGTCAACCTACACCCGGATGTTGATAACAGGTCACCCCGGACTCAGAGGGGAATAGCACTAGCATATCATAACAAAATATTGGAGAAATGAACGAGTTTCGTGGCAGATAACGTGTTATTTAAAGGCTGCATTGCGTGCCCCGTGTTCTCGCATTATACTGATATACGCGGCTCTCGGCTGGATCTAATTTCGTCAGAAGGACTCGTAATGACACCAAAGTTATCTGGGTGAGTAAATGATCGTATTTTATGCTAGAAATAAGGTCCAGATTGTAAAAAACAGAAATTCCCCTTTAATGTAGTCTAATGTATTCAGTAATTCTGTTAAGACTTGTGTTATTGCCGTTATTAACTCCAGCAGCATCCTCCGACCTGAGTACTCAAAACAGTCCTTTAGAAACTTGTGGTTTTTAATCAGTTTTACAACAAGATGTGGAGTGGAGACGGGAAAACCAGACGCAGACCACAGACCACAGACAGAGATCAGAGGAAGTACTGAAGGGGTACATGTGTCTCTGGATGTTTTCAGTGAAACCGGACCAGTTCAGCTGGAGACCACTTGAGTTTGATCCTCCTCATTATTAAAAAAGAGGTGAAATAATAATTAAACCTTCTGGACTATGGTGCTTGTAAATTTAGACATTGTCCCTCGGTGAACAGGAGGTTTGTGGCTCAACATCAACACGACTGTCCCTGATCTGCACAGAGAACATCTCCATCTTAAAATATTAGAGAACGCTGCAGCCAAAACCTGATATACCAGCCTCTAATGCCCTCATCTGCACCACATCAGATTAGAGTGCGAGCATCTCTGAGTGTGTCAGCGTGTGTGTGCGTGTGTGTGGATGTCAACATCTGTGGGCCAAAGCCTGCCCTAACCTACATTCATGGCCAAAGCAGAGAAGTGGGTCTGTGGAGCTGAAACCACAGAGCAGCCAAACACGTGCTGCAGGGCTCAGATGGACTGAGACAAACACAGCGTCCACAGGGGGAAGAACAGGACATATAATACACGTAAAACCAGGACAGGAGCTGGTACAGGGATCATTTTCTGCTGAACACGAGGACACATGAAGAGGATTTAGAATTTAAATGGATCAAGATGATCTGTCAAAAATGAAAAAGAAATTATAGATCACTGTAATATTCTGGTCTCTGGTGGATTATCTCCGACCTGAGCTCAGTACAGTTCAGCTGCTCCGCTTCTTTCCCCACTGATTATCCATGTTTTTGACTTCAGCCTCAAACACACATCACCGGGCTACAGAGCTAATCTTCACTCTGTGCTAACATCATGCTAACAACATGGTGTCTCCTCATACACTGAGCATCTCCACCCTCTCTCTCTCTCTCTCTCTCTCACACACACACACATACACACACAATAGTCAGCTGATGGTTGTATTGTTACCCTGTATATTCTACTAAAAGCCCCAAAGCCCCCATGGTGAAAGAGTAAAGGAGAGACAGGGCCAACAATGGCTGCCAACGCCATGCGGGAAAAAGAGCAGAGGGAGGAGGAAGCGTGGGTGTTAGAGGGAGAGGAGTGGCTGATCTGGAGTCACACTCACTGTCTCATAATCTTAAAGTAGAAAAATAAAATTTGGCAAAGATAATCCAAAGGCAAGCTCACCCATCGGACAAGGTGAGGGAGAGGGGTCACATGAAAACAGGTCACTGGTAGCACTATTAATAAAACCAGTATTTTATTGTGGTGGGGCAGTAGACACACAACACAGGTAGGGTCAAAACAACATGACAACATCATGATTCACTCCGATGAGAAAATAATCAATTAACAGAGATCTCAGGGCAGTTCTCCTTAACTCAAGTGTGGTAGCAGCCAAGTTTAACTCAGGACGGATGGACGGATGGATGGATGAATGGATGCCTGGATGGATGGATGGATGGATGGATGAACGGACAGATGGATGGATGGATGATGGATAGATGGATGGATGGACTGATGGATGGATGGATGGACGGATGGATGGATGGACGGACAGATGGATGGAAGGATGGATGGATGGACGGATGGGAGGACGGACGGATGGATTGATGGATGGATGGATGGACGGATGGATGGATGGACGGACAGATGGATGGAAGGATGGATGGATGGACGGATGGGAGGACGGACGGATGGATTGATGGATGGACAGACGGACGGACAGATGGATGGATGGATGGATGGACAGACAGATGGATGGACGGATGAATGGATGGACGGATGGATGATGGATGGACGGACGGACAGATGGATGGATGGATGGAAGGTGTAGGTTTGTTATGACTCTGAAGGTCTAAGGCCTTTTTCATTAAGTTAACAGGTCATGTCTTGAATATACAATTGATGTATGATGGTGGATGACGGACGGACAGTGGACAGTTGGACGGACACAGTCGTATCCAGACCTGCGTGGAAGACCACCGTGTTCTTCTTGCATCCCGACAGCAGCTGGAGATTCCGGAACAGACCTTTGGCCGTCAGCTTCACGTGGAAGTTGGACAGCGACAGTCTGGGAGACCATAACATCGTCTCTCAATCTTGAAAATCCAAACTAGGAACTTTCTCAGGACTCTTGGATGGTCCTGGGCCGACACCTGGTTCTGCTTGTGCTCCAAACTCCTGGCGCTGCTTGTCTCAGCAGATCACGGTTTCAGACTTGCTGTTTTAACTTCCATTCATCAGAACAGTCCAAAGCATTTTAGTATTAGAAAGGATGGAGATCTGCCATCTACTACTACTAAATTGGAGCCATAACTCTGTGAATAAAATGTTTTTGTCTTTGATCCCAAAAATGAAAAATAATCCCACAATTCAAAGGTGAGATGAAAACTGCGTAGAAACAAACAAAAAAAGACTGAATTTAAACCTCAGCGACGAAAACAAAGAGTCCGTTGACCGCTGGTGTTAAAGGGTCCTTCATGGAAACGTAGCCACGGATTCAGGGTGCAACACAAAAAATAAAAACAAAGGAGATGGCTTCTGTAGCTCAGCCAATAGGCGAAGAAAAGAAATGGCGCCAAAAATATATGCAAGCCTCACCGTTGACGGAGCGGTTGTAAATCATCCGGCGATAAAAGATGGAGAGAGAGAGCACGGAGGAAACCAAAGGCAGCGCTGAGAGTGTGTGTGTGAGTGAGTGAGTGAGGCAGGGAGGAGTGATGATTAGTCTCTGCCGCTGTGACACACAACACACAGAAATCCGTCCCACTGACCCACAACACAAAGACACACACTCAGGAGCTCCGTTACACACAAACACACACAGCGTGAAGGGACAAAGACACACATCAACACGCTCCCTCCATTGTACTGCTGTTTGTAAAGATCTGTGAACGCGGCGCACACACACACAGTAGGGAGGGTTGCTGCAGGGGAGGAGGGGGCAAGAGGGAGTTGGTAGGATTTGAATAATCTCTCGCTGCCGCTCCCTCGCTCTCCCCTCCCGCACTTGTTTTCTCACTCGCTCGCTTAGTTTGCTCCATCCCTCCCTCATTCACTCTCTCCCTCCCTCCCTCACCCACGCTTCACGTGAAGGTTAGATGTAATAAAAGGACGACACCAAAGAAGAAAGACACTGGAGAGGAGTGTGTAAAGAAGCACTGAGCCAGCTCAAAGAAAACTGAATATCTCATGTAAAACAGCAGTTCAGCAGTTGAAGGAAGACGCTGATGGCACTGATGATGAAAGTGATGCATTATAAGAGTTACAGTCCACCTGGTGGTTAAAACATGAGATGAAGTCATCATTCGTAGCAGACTGCGTTCACACACTGTGTAGAAGATGATGTGTGCTATGATAAGCGACACCTGGGAGAGATTCAGAGAGCGGTGACTAACGACAGCTGCACCACCGCCTCCACACAGTGGCGTCCCCACATGGCAGAAGCAGGTAATGAACCGTGTTTGACTCATCACAGAAAGAGAGAGAGAGAGAGAGAGAGAGAGAGAGAGAGAGAGGCAGAGAGAGCCCAGTACGTTGGCCTACACTGGCCTCAGCAGCTATCATCCATCCAACAAACACATAAAAAACAACAACAGCAACCACAGTAATAACCACAATAACAACAACACTGTGGCTCTACCTTGTGACGCGAGGCCTCTACTATAAAGCAGGATTTAAGGTTATCAACGTAACATCGGGTTTAACTCTGGGTTTTCAGTCCTACAACAGAGGCTCACTTGTTACCGAGGTGAATCACCATTGGCAACTTAAGTTGAACTCCTAACCCGCTCCTGGAGCAGTTTAACCTCAGAGGATCAGATCAAAACCTGTTGGCAGCCAAACCACTGACCAATCAGGTCACTAGGAAAATGGAGGCGCTGTCCCTACAGGATCCTGATCGGCTCACAGGACTTAACACTGTAGTGATGGATAATAACAAGCAGCACATTTATGTAAATCAGTGGAGTTGTTTGACTGATCCAGACCTTGCATCTGTTGCGTCTCACATTGACAGTAATCTCATTAAATAAATATATGGTCAACTATTACAGCTAATTAATTTAACAGCCTTTAACAACAGATGGTCTGGTATCTTTGATTAGAACAATGATCCACACACTGATCAATATTTCCATGATTATAAACTGGGGTTTATAAATAAACCATCAGACGGACTCATCAAACATGAGCTCCTTTTCTCTGCTCTCAGTCTGACATAAACTCAAGCGTTTATTTTCTGAATCACATGTTCATAACATCATCATCATCAGTAATTTGTTGATAAGTAGTGTTTGTGATGTCTGCTACAGTAAATTGGCTGGACCTGCCGGATGAGAGTAATGGACTAGGAATCACAGTCAACCAATCACAATCAACCACAGACACACAGACACACACACACACACATAGGGAGAGACAGAGCTCCCTCTTAACTTTGGCGACACTGGGTGTTTACCAGGATGCTGACACACTAACATCTCTTCAGTGACACACAGTTTGACAACACATGAGCCACATATACCTGCACTGTTGAGTCGACTGAGTCGGGCTGAGCTGCTCCTCTGTAGAGGGAACTGAGACGTGGGCTTGATCCCGCTCTGAGAGGCAGGGGGCAGTGTCCTCCCTGCTGTCTGACTGGTGACTGTCGTCTTGTGGGCGGAGGCGGTGGGCGCCTTCAGACCTGTGGACAGGAGCAGCAGGGTAAGTCGAGAGTTCATCACACAGTTTCTAGAGGTTTTTTGTTCAGTGTGTCACGGTTGAAGTGACAGCTGGGTGTCCAGTCGCTGTGTAACAGGATCACACGTTTTAATCTCTGACCCAAACAGGATTCGGTGAAACAGCTGTTTCAGAGCCCTGTTACATGGGACCTGCTGCAGCGTATTCGCTCTGTTCACGGCTGAGGAACACCACGGTTTGCCCAGTGTTTGATTCTTTCCTCTAGTGATCTGATGAGCTTTTGGTTTCACAGGGCTCCAGAGGAAGCTGGTTGGGGGGGTCTCTCTGTAGATCAGGGTTTCCCTATGAAGCAGGTGAGGGTCACTTTCACTTCTCTTTGATATGGAGACAGTGTTTAAGGCAGACCTGAACTGGGATGTTATTCTTGTTGTTTTGGATTTGGCTCCTGTCCCCATAAATTCTCTCCACGTCTCTCTGTTTTATCAACTCCTGCTCAAATATTTTGGTATCAAAAGCCTCACTTAGTTAAAACGAAAAAAAAAGAAAGAAAAAAAAACTCCTTTCTGCCTTGGCTGAATGAGGAAATACGGGTTTTAAAGAGGAAAAAAGGCAGGAAAGGCTGAGAGGAAGTGGAGCAAGAACAAACTAAGTGCTTCCCTTGCTGCTCTTAAAAACGTAATGTTCACTTCACAGTCTAAAATCAAAGATGCTAGGAGCTCCTACTCCTAACAACTCATTGCTGATCATGGTCATGACCCCAGAAACCTTTTTAAATCATTATGTTCTGTGATTGGTCCCCCCGCCTTGCCAAGCCGTTGAATCCTGACCACAGGAATGTGAACTATTTCTTCTTTTTTTTTTTTTTACCAACAAAATTGAAAACAAAAAACAAAACAAAGTCAACACATTGTTCAGCTCTGAATTCAGATGGCTTGACTTCAAACCCTGCTCCCTCTGCTCTATGAGTCATTTCTGTAGTCCTCTGGTAACTCTAGGATGCACTGTAGCACTTTCTAAATTCACTGCCTGCACTTCAGACTGCATCCCCACCTTGTTTCTAAAAGATATTTTTCAGTGAATCCAGATGGTATAACTATTATGAATTATAAGGATTACATCCCTCTGTTTTAAGTGATCACCTGATTTCCTGACAACAATCAGACCTTTGAAATATTTCCATCTGTCTTGATCAGCTGTGTGAAGAACAGTGTTGGAGTCAGTGATGTGGCACTGAACTGCTTCCTTAATCTTGACTAAGGTGGAGGAGCCTTTGCAGTCCGGGCCCCAAGGCTGCGTGGGTCTGTACTAGACATCTTATTATTTTCAGTCTGTTGAGTCTGTGGTTTACAGAGTTGAAGAATGACCAGCTGTAAACCTCTAATGAATAACATCTGTATCAGTACTGACTGAAAACAAATAAACATGTTTGTCTTCTATAGATCAGTTTGGTGACCCGCAGACTCACCTGTAGCAGCGGCCCTCGCCTGCAGAGACAGAGCTCTGTTCCTCATGACAGGGAGCTTCGGACCAGCTGTATCACCGGGAGAGTTGGTGCTGGGAAGCTTTGTCGTACTCTGGCTGCCCGGAGGACACGTGCTTCTGCTGGGCAGCTCTTCTGGTCTGGCCCCTGTTGATGCTTGAGCTCCTGCAGAGGCTGGAGAAGCTGTACGGAGAGACAACGGACCGTGACACACTGATTTGTGTGGTCAGAAGAGCGGGGATCACACACACACACACTGTCCTGCTGGATTCTCCACTGGGAATGTGGGTGGGAGTGGGTTATCAAACACGGAGCAAACATGATTAAACTTTATTACATCACAGTTCATCTCAGTTCATGTTCAAACATCAGTCAACAAGTCATGTCAGCAACACACCTCCAGGCTGTCTTCCCATGGGAACTACAGCTCTTACTACATCTACGTTCTCGTACGTCATAATTAATGCTTTCTTCTACATGGAAATGTCTCTCGCCTGAATCACCAACACTGTGATTCTTCGAGAGCAACTGTTTCCATGCAGCTCTTCCAGAAATTGAGGTGCGACGTGTGTGACAACTCTCATCCACCTGTCACTCAAAGAGGCCACATCCTCAATGATACAGACTTTAAGTCTTTAATAAAATGTAAACAGATGGGTTTTATTAAAAAAGACCCCCTGTCCAGCCATCATGGAGGAGGAAATTGGCTGTAGAGACCAAACTGATTTTGTGCCAGGTTGTAAAAATGGATATTTCTGCTGTAAAGTTGGACATTTTCAAGTGCAAGACTATGGACTGCAGACTGAGGACGTCCTCCACAGAACCAGACCAAAACTATGTGTCTTTGTCTGTGCAGCATGTGTTTGATTACACACACACACACATATCTGTTCTCTGACTCCTGACCACCAGATGTGCCCTTTGACCTTCATCGGAGAAGACTGGGTACTCCCACACACACGTACATGCAAACACACACACACACACACATACACACACACACACAGATCACAGCAGCTGATGTGAGATAGTTTGTATCAGTGTGTGTCCATGACGGTCAGACATCAGTGGGAGGGACAGTTACCTGTGATGACCCCACCTCTATTTGCAGCTCCATTAGTCTCGTTGCTGCCCAGTGATGAGGAGCTGAGGCTTGTGGGTAATCCCTTAACAGGAAGCTTTGATGTGGCGGGTGGTGCAGGTCGCCCAGCTGACCCCCCTGCTGTGTGCTGATTGGCTGTTGGTTTGAAGTTGGAGGTTGAGGGAGCCAGGGAAGGCAGTGTAGATGCTCGCTCTGCAGCGGTGCGAGGTTTGGGAAGACCTGGGTGAGAATTGAATTGCATTGGATTTATTCATCATCACAAAACAAAACAAAAATTCAATCTGGTCTAAATCAGTCTGATGAACTTTGATACCAACTGGACTGACGGATTAACCATGTCTGTCATGAGTATAGTTATTCTGTTAACTGTGGTTTGTTTAAAAGGAAGAGAAGTCGAGAGGGATTAGATGTATAATTAAGGGTAAAAACGAATCTGTGCTGCATCACTACCTTGTTCATTGATTCAGACCAGTGTCACCTCACATCTTTGAAATAAAGAAGAGGTATTTAATCTATTGCTTAATTAAAATGGGCTAGACATAGATGATACTCAGGAGCTGGGCCTCACCCTAGCATTAGTCATTCATTAGGAGAAGTTAATGTAATGTTCCTGTAACAAATCGTAATAAATCTGAACGTTTAACTGAGTATGATACACACAGGTGAGCTTTCATAATGTAATGTAGGTTCAACATATGAACTGTAAGCTAAATGTAAAAGGACTCAAACCCTCTGAGTCATAACTCCACACATGCCATAGATGGATCCAGTTGAAATAGTAAAAAAAATATAAACTCTGTTGGGACTTGTCCTTAGAGGAGGTGGTTGTTCACTCTGGTCTGCTAAAAGACAGTGATTGGATTTCAAATGTGTCCTCAATGCATCAAAGACCTGAACTTAGAAGTGACTAGTTGATCATCTGACCATCCGAGACGTCCGTTCACACCTCCTTTCAAATGCCTATGCATTTAACCACTAGTGTTTGTATCTCTCTCCCCAGCTTTTATATGCAAATAAACAGCAGTGTTTTGTTGTTGGTATTTTCGGTTCCTAGTGAAACTGTGGCAGAGAGGGCTTCAGTGGAGAGGGCAGTCCTTCAGAGGACGAGAGACAAATGTGCATGAAAAAGAGCAAAACGATCAAAGTAAAGTCGCCGTCTGAAACGTTTAAATACAGTTCTGCCCTTATGCAACATCACAGCTGACACAAACACACACACACATGTGTAACACAGCAGTAACATGCCTGTCTGTCAATAACTTGCTCACTGTGTGTGACAAAGTGTGTACAGTGTGTGCTCAGTCCTGTACTAAATGTGTGTGTGTATGTGTGTATGAGTGAGTGTGTGTGTGCGTGTGTGTGTGTGTGGTGTAGTGGTATGTGGAAGGCATTTTAACTCGCAGCTCTGCAGTGTCAGCCTGCTCATTTCCTGCGTCTGCTGCAGAGACAAAGCACAGTTTTCTTCCATCACACACACACACACACACACACACACACACACACACACACACACACACACACACACACACAGAGTGTCTAAGAGACGCTGTGAAGTTTGTCATGTGCGGCACGCTGTTGTGTGTTTACATCAAGTAAATGTGTCTGTAGTGAACCAGCTTGTCTCTACACACAGACACACACTGTGGAAACTCACCCAAGTTCTGACTCTGAAGCTGCTTCAGTCTGGTTGGACAACCTCCCCCACCGCTCTGTCCGGCGTCTCCCAACATGGAGCCATCGGTCGGGGCTTGCCTCGGCCCGGTCCTCCCCTGTCCTGGAGGTCCGGCCCCGGAGCCTGAAGGTGGAGCGGGTCCAGAGACCTTGTCCACTCTGGTTCCTCTGCCCTGCTGCCTGATGCCCGGCCCCAGCTTGGAGGAGACTTTCTGTAGGAAGAGCTGACGTTTAGTGACGGCGTCCCAGCCGAGGGGCCCCAGCTCAGAGCTGCGCACTGAGACCATGGTGTTAGCCATTCCCCACTCAGAGTCAGAAATGTGGACTGAAGGAAGTGAGGAAGGCAGTGAAGAAGCAGAGGGGAGGAGTGAGTGTGTGTTCAGAGAGAGGGGGAGGAAAAGAAGAGAGCGCAGGAAAGAGAGGGAGGAGGAGGAAAAACTGGGAGTGTGCTGTAACCACCAGAGGCTAAAAAAAGTTTCTATTGTGTTCAACACTCCCCTCAAGAACCCCGGCTCTGACCAAACTAAGTTCTCTCTGTCTTCACCCACCCCCCAAAAAACACCAGCACACAGGGAGTGGGTTTGTGGGTGAGGGTCTGGATCCTGTCTCAGCGTTTTCAGAGGGAACGCTCTGCCCAGAGAAACTCTTCAGGGAACTTGAGAGGTGAAGAAACTAAATCAAGGATACGTATTAAAATCTTCTTTTCACTCAAAAAAACATTCCTTCCTGTCGCCCCCACTTCCTCATCCCAACGCTGAGCTGGTCCACAGAGGGTGAGACACCTCTGGTGTCTCTCACTCTGCTCGGCCACTCGGCCGAGCCAAGGAGCTGAGCTCATGGATTATCGTAACATACCAATAACTTTAAATCACTTGTTGACATGCTCAGCTGGCAGATCAGCTGACTGAGGCTCTGTTGGTGATGATGGCTGGATGTATGGTGAAAATTACTGCACACGTGCAACATCTGTAAAGCAGATCTCCAGAGAAATCTAATCTGATCATCCGAACATGTGACTCATCATATTGTATACGCTGAGCCGCCACTGATGTGTCAGGCTGTGCAGGATCAGACTGTAACCTCAGGTAAAGGTAGGTAGATAACTTTAACTGAGTAAATTTAAACCACCTGAACTTTTACATGACGTCGATCTATAACACATGCTGGTATGAAGAACACGCAGAACCACAACAACACAGCTCGGGGCTGCAGATAATTGAAGTTTTCACGTGACGAATGTTTGTTCATCAGTTTTTCCAGTCTCTTCAATTATACTTGTTGTGTAACTGTTTCTGGATTGTTGTCATAAGACATTTTACTGTCAACAGGAGCTTGAAGCCTGGGGCGTTCAGGTCAAAGACATGCTCGTAGCACTCACCCTGTTCTGACTCCTTGGTTTCTCCACCGAGGCCTTTGTGGGTACCAGCTCTCCAGCGCCCGCCACAGACTCTTCCCCGGCATCTTCACTTTGTTGTACCACCTCCACACCGCTCTCAGCTGGTCCTTGTGTCTCAGGAACCTCCTGGCCAGCCTTCATGGGAGGGTCCGAGGGTCCGTCCTCACCCTCCTCAGACACCAGGGAGCTGGTGGAGACAGCAGGAGCCACGCTGCTCCTCTCTGGCTGGTTGGTCCTGAGGAGACCGCTCTTCCCTCTGAAGGGCTTCAGCACCACAGCCACTTTAACTGGATCTACTGATGAACTTGGACCTTGACTTCCAGTCCTGGTCTGTGCTCCCTCCCTCCTGGGAGAGGCCTTCTTTCCACTCACTGGAGCAGATTTGTTCTGTGGAAGAGAAATATCAAGTGTTAGGCAGAGGACAGCTGAACAGCATTGGGAGCTTTGTGTCAGTCACACTGCAGCACAGTTAAAATGGTAGTTCAACATTTTGGCAAATACCCCTATTGCCATAATCCCTATAGTCATAGGAGTAGGTTCATTACCTTTAAATATTGGTCATCAAAGTCATCAAATACACAATGCAACAACTCCAAAACGCTCTTTGTGACCTGCACATCCACCACGCTATGAAATAATCATGTATAATTATGTAACATTAGGACAAATGATGAAGCACATACTTCCATGTCTGGAATTTCGGCTATGCGTGTTCCTTGAAAACAACTCTGTCTCGCAATGTTCCACTATTATCTCATAGCGTGGTGAATGTGCAGGTCACAACTTCTCCACAAGAGCGTTTTGGAGTTGTTGGATTGTGTATTTGATGAGTTTTGAGGGACGGGGGACCTGTACCGTTCACCTCCATTGTGTTCGCTGAGCAGCTCGCGTCTCTGCCCCACGGATCTCAAAATAACATGCACCTATAATTAAAGGTAATGAACCTACTGCTATGACTATAGGGATTATGTCAATAGGGGTATTTGCCAAAATGTTGAAATATTACAATACTACAATGTTATTGTATTACAGAGCTACAGTGCAACAGTGTTACAGTATAACAATACTACAGTGGTAACCCTTTTATATACAGTCTATGAGTGGTACAGTACTACTATGCTACAGTATACTGAGTAATGCTATACTCCTATAATACTCCCATACTGTATACTACAGTACTATTCCACTTGACTGCTTCAGTATAATACAGTGAAACAGTGCAACAGTACTACAGTATACACTATTGTATTACAATCTTATGATACTACAGTGCTACAATATACTATA
The DNA here is from genome assembly GCF_045865225.1 of Trachurus japonicus. NCBI lineage: Eukaryota > Metazoa > Chordata > Actinopteri > Carangiformes > Carangidae > Trachurus > Trachurus japonicus. The sequence goes on from NC_140907.1 coordinate 20,381,462, forward strand.
GTACTAGTCTTGCAGTCCACCAGTAAACTACAGTATTACAGCCCTACAGTGCTATCGCTCTGCAGAGCTACAGTATACTGCAGCACTACAGTGCTACAAAACAACAGTATAGCACAATACTGCAGGGCTCCAGACTGCCCCTTAAAGTTGAGACAGTGCAAGTCATTTTTTCATCTCCTTGCACATGTGCAACCAGTACATTTGCCTTTTCTTTAAACACTGGTAAAACGTGGAAGGGGATCTGTCATTACCGGTTTCAAGCCAATGTGTGTGAGGATCGTTAATGAAAAGGAAATGTGAATATTTGCTTTGCAAGTCGATTTACAGTGTGAAAAATGTTAGTCTGGAGCCCTGTGCTGTGTAACAGTACAACAGTATACTACAATACTACTGTTCTACAGTGCTGGAGTACCTGGCCAGAGGTTATAGGTGGGGTCGAGATGGACCGTGATCTGACTTTGGCTCTTGTGTTTTTCAGGTCTGCTTTAGAAACTCTCTTTGCCTCCAGACCGGGCAGGTGGATGCCTGGGGGGCTGCTCGTCTTGGTGGTGGGAGGTTTGGTCTTGGCTGCTCTGGCAGGCAGACTGGTGTAAGGCTGCGGTGGTCTGAAGCCCACTGCACATCTCCCCGCTTTCTCAGGCCATGTGGCATCCTTCGACTCTTGTGCTGGACTAGTAAAGGTTAGTGATGAACGGACGTTTTCACCGCGGCCCTCAGTGGGAGGGGGTTCTGTCTGTTGGACCACAGGTGGATCTAGAGGACTGACGACCTCAGGCACTTCTTCTAGCACCGGGTCTGGCCCATCCTTATCAGCCACAGGTCGCTCCGTCTGCAGCTGGCTCATTGCAGCAGAGTCTGCAGGCATCAAAAGGCCAATGCTGGACTGACTTGTCGAGCTGCCTCTCTGGATGTCAGAGCTCAAAGTCAGAAATGAAGCCTCCTCATCATCATCATCGTCATCATCATCAGCAGCAGGGATTTCTGTTGACTCTGAGTCGTGCTTTCCTCCACCTCCACTGTTGACGGCGTCCCCGTTGCCACAAGGACAGCTGTTTGTCATCAAGTCCATCGTCAGGTTGTCATTATTGTTCCACGTGTCTTGGGAGTACTGGCTGCTGTTGGCGTCCAGGTACAGAGACACAGAGGTGTCGCTGGACTCTGACGTCTCCTTTGCCGTCTGTAGCTTTCCCGCTGAGATCTTGTCGTTGTCGTCGGGTCCGCCGTCCTGCTTTGGCTCCCACACGCCGTCTGTGAGTTTGTCCATTTTGGTCACCACCATCGTCATCAGCGTCACCTCCAACATATCATAGTCCAGTGGGCTATCGGTTCGGCCGATCTGAGTCTGCAGCGACTCAGGAGACAGCTCCCCGAGACAGGAAGAGGACGAGGAAGACAAGGAAGAGGAAGAGGAGGCAAAGAAAGCATTCCCGTTGTGGTCTCCTGGACTGTGGAGAGGGAGTCTCATGCTGGACCCATCCGCCCCCCTGACAGGCAGGGGGTCACCGGGCTCAGAAACACTCATGTCCGGTCCTGTGCAGGTAGAGACAAGCCAATGAGCAGAGCTTTAGTCCTCTTTATTCTCTTTGCACTGACATTTAATCCAACGTTCATCCTCCATCACCCTGTGCATTTCTACATGTGTGTTTTCATGTTGTCCTCAGCGAATCGTAGCAGCGCTGTAGTCCATCCTCTTAACACTGCACAATCATTTCTTCCAAAACAGCTCGAGCTCATCGTGTCCTGGTCAGGTGTGACCTCGTGTGTTATTCCACCCCTGAAACACAGAGAGGAGAGAGAAAATGTAATGCTCAAACCTTTGAGCTTGATAAAACATCTTATCAGAGGTCATTTTAAAGAAACATTGAGCACATCACACAGTTTATTACTATGTTTATTTAACTCACTGCCACATAAAAGACATTTGAATGAAACATATAAAGATTTTGTCTGTCTTTTTCTCCTCTTCTTGAACCACTGTAAACAACCCAGTCTGTACACTGAGACATGCTGCCCTCTGCAGGCTGGATGTGTTACTGACCACAACTCCAGGAATGAAAACACCAGGGAGGAACAGCTTCAGATTGGAGACTTCACACTTGTGTTTTATATTCACAGTTGCTGACCTAAGCAGCTCTGTTCCTCTGTAAAAATCCTCTGCTATGACTCATATTTAGTTTTACACCTACTCATTTCCTGAAATAAAAATCTAGATCTGGCCTTGTGCTCCACCCACCACCTGCTCACTCCAGGCTGACAAGTGAAAGAGCAGGGAACGTCACGATTGGTTGGAGGAGGAAGAAACACCAGAGAGACTCAGCCACATGTCTGAGCCTCGGTCAGACCCAGACTCGGATGAGGAGTCTGTTGAGACCAGAATCGGAGGCTAGCAGGCGTATTAGGATGGTCTGCAATCATTCGATTTGATTGTGTTGTCATTAACTTCAGCCCCGCCCCCTGTCACCTCAAATTGACAGGATTGGTTTGTTAGGTTTGTGGCGTATGAAACTCTGGCTGTCTGATGTCTGTTTTTGCGAGACTCTAATTGGTTCATGGTGTTGTCTTATTATTTCACTCATTATGTGTTCTGCGTGATATACTGTAAATACTTGAATGAATGTTAACAGGTTTAAACACTTGATTTTCATCAGGGTCTCTGGGTGTCAACTGATTTCATCATAATGACATAATCAGTTGAAGTCTCCATGCTCTGTCGTTCTGTCTTTTGATTGAGACTACCGTGTGTGTGTGTTTGTGTGTGGGTCAGGGAGAGAAGAAATTGAGAGCAGCTATATAAAGACAATCAGATTTAGGACACAGCTCCGTCTCAGTTCTCAGTGGTGACGATGGCAGTGATGGGCGGCTCAGGTGACTCACTCAGGAAGCCATGACCTCACTGACACAGGATAGCTAGGTCTGTGTTTTTAGACAGGTACAGTTACCTGCAATGCACCACTGTCCACACAGAGACATGGGATATTAACATTTAAAAACACAGTAACTCTGTATCTGCATCAACAGGATCTTCTTTCACATTTTGAAGTGTGTGATATGAGATGCCAGGAAGAGGTCCTCTGTTGCTTGAAGTGTAGAAATTCTCACCCATCCACTCAGTATGAACAGTCGCAGTCAGATAGTCAGACTGATTCATAATAAATGAGCTGCAGCTGAGGCAGAGAGACACTCTCAGGTCGGAGCACGACATTCATTCATGTGGAGCTAAGTGAGTCTCGCCCAGTTTCCTCTACAGTGTCGCTCAGCACCTGCACACACCTGAGTCACCGCAGACTGTCGATGCTGCAGAGACACAACAGTAACATTAGGGATTGTTTGAGGAGGTTAGTGAACATAGATGTATCCTCCTGTTATTTCAAAGCAATAAAAAGACATTAAAAGCTTTCTGGTGAAGAAATAGTCAGCCTTTAAACTTCACTGGTCCAGGACCATCAGCAGTCCAACCCTCGTCCTGATGACAGTTCATGTCATGTTGATTTACATGTTCTCTGCTGAGAGTGCGGAGCAGGCAAATTACTATTAATGATGCTGTCCGACAACAGAGTGAAAGACTGTCCCACATTGCAGTCAGGCAGAGAGAGCAGCCCCTGCTCTCCGACCGGACCCTCGCTGGGCCTCAGAACGATTCATCCAGTCCTGTTAGAATCAGCCTCAGCACTGGGCCGCGGGGCCCACTGTCAGTGAAGTGAGCAACAGGGCTAATCCTCAGTGGTGGGACCTTGATATGCATTAGGACACGCCTGTCGAGCAGGTTACACCAGAGCTGGATGAAGAGGAAGAGCAGGAGATGAAGAGGAGGAGAGTGACACCAGTGCACATGAGATTAAAGAGCCACTGCTCAGCAGTTACAGCAGGAGGCGAGAGGAGGACAAAAATCGGCTAATTTCATGTTTCATGATCAGTTCATGTTCTAACGAAGACTGAAACGAGTCAGTGTTTCGTAAAGACTGGTCCATGTTCAGAGACAAATCCACATGTTGCTCCTGAGTCCCTGGCTTCAGTCAGTCTTACATCACACCTGCTCTCCTCTGGATGAACAAAACAAATCTGTTTTCATTCACATGTTCACCAGAGGTCAAAAGTGACATCATTGTGCCTGATGTCATCATCTCCTGATGTCCTTTTACTCCATGATACTGGAGGGGTGCTTGTTTTGCTGCAGGGGGCGGCCCCTCACCGGGTGGAGCAGGTACACAGAGGTAACAGTAATGATGAGATGATGGGGTGGAGATCACCTACGGTGCACTGTGTATTCAGCAGTGACCTTTGAAAACCAGCTCGGCTCCTGCTCCTGCTCCTCCTGCTCCTCCTCCTTCTGCTGCTCCACCTACTACACTGTATAGATACTGGTTATAACATGTTCAGTGCATGTACGTATGTGGCACTGGCAGCTCTGATTTCAAATGTTCTCAGGAAAGAAGAGCAAACCTATAGGACACACCACAGTGCTAACACTGAAACAACTGCTTCCTGTCTGTTCATGGCTCCCTTATTAAAACCACTGGGGGCCCCTTGTTGCAGGTATCCATATTAAACAAAAGGGAGATTATACGGCATGAAAGTGTTCATTATCTTAATTATCTCAGACTTTATCTATGTGAGAAAACTACCATAATGTGCTTCATTAACCAGTAGTCTAAAGATATTGATTAGCTCACGCTGCTGTGTTTCATGCTGCCAACATTTCTTACTGTAAAACTCTGAAAGCTCTGGAACCAGCAGGTGTGTAAACGGAGAATAATCTGGGCAATGAACAGCTGAACGCTTTGCCTTGTCATCAAGCCAACACACAAAATATACTGTCATTTAACAAACAACTCAATCAAACAACAATACGAGTACTATTATGTGCCGTTATTACTTTTTTCTCCTACATTACATGAATATATTGGTGGTCTATACCTTGCAGTTTATAAGCTGAATGTATAACATGTGCCTGCAAACTAGCAGCTTTTTTGCAACATCTGTGTAATGTTTGTTTTCCACTTTTATGTGCTGGACTCCAGGAAGATTAGTTGTTGCCAAGGCGTCAAGTAATGGGGATCCATATTAAACAATAAATGCACTAACACACACACACACACACATCACTGGCTCCTACGGTGGCATACACTCACAATTCACACCTACATTCAGAGCCTTCAATGCACTTGGGCTGTGGGAGGAAGCTGAAGAACATGGAGAGTAGCCTATTCCCAGGCCCAGGAATTGAACCCAGGACCTGACCACATCACCATGCTGCACCAAGCACGGAGGATATTGAACAGACAGGTCAGAGACCGGAGGACTGCGTTCATCATCTGCCGACTCATCATTTAAAGAAGCTTAATCAGATCAAAGTAAAAGTTCAAGTAATCAGCCTTTTTTAGATTTTCATTACCATTGGATTTTGGATTAAGACTGATGGGATCAGAATTCACCAAATCACAGTCCTCACTCACTCACTCACTCACTCACTCACTCACTCACTCACTCACTCACTCACTCACTCACTCACTCACTCACTCACTCACTCACTCACTCACTCACTCACTCGCCTCGTTAGTAAAACAGCAGATTTTCTCTGGGTGCACAGTAAGGATGTATACCAGACTTACTGTTACCAAGGTAACCATGGACAAATGAACCAGGACTTCAAACCTTCACCATATAGACACACACAATATCCTGTGAGCTGTCATTAACTTGTAGCTATAGCTGCTAACCTTGAGCTACTTCTCTGCTCTCCTCTCTTTTATTGTGGACAGTATGAACATAATCAGCACCATGGAGACAGAGGACGCAACAGCCAATCAGGCGTCAGAGTCACACACCTGAGAGAAGCAGCAGAAGATACAAACAAACTGCACACAGGTGGTTTCACAGTCCACAGACAGGCTCAGATGATGGGAGAGAAATCAGGCTCACACAGCCAATCGTGTGCTGCTGAATAGAGAGGAGGCTCCTCTCCTCCGAAGCATCAGTTAAGACACTGGACTCACATCTCTCTGCAGTCACACGCACACAGTGATCATTACGCAAGCTGGTTATTAAGACAGTAGTGGATGAGAGACAGCTGCAGCATCACTCGCAAAGGACAGCCCTAACTCAGGGGCTGCCATGTAAATAAACATTCTGCTGAGTCATAGTGAGAGGAGACGGACATTCACTGTGTGGCTTCATAAGCGGCTCGTGTTTTTCTGCCGTCAGGATTTTCCTGCCAGTATAGTCTCATATCATGACACAGCTTTATGTCTACAAAGAAGTGAGTATAACAAGGGGAGGGCAGCTCTGAACCGATCCTGATGGGCAATGGCGCAGAGTAATAACAAAGCTATTACAGGCAGAGACGGGGCTGGATGGCCGGCCGCCAGTCCATTCAGGACTGGTCTGAGATAATGAGCTGTTATTGCATAACCAGCACCGTCCTAACAGATCAATACCTGATACATCACAGTGTGATGGTGACTCAGTTGTACTGTAGCCTTATCAGTGATGTACTTCACTGCAGCACTGAGCAAAACAGCCATGGTGTTGACTGCTTGTCTCTGCTCATCTCCAAAATACAAATACAAAAGAAATCCCAAATTTGCAGGAAGGTACATTGTATGTCATGTTGTTGCCATTTCATTTGATGTACTGTATGTATGTTACATGTTATGTTCTTGTATTTTATACTATTTAATGTGATGTTTTATGTTATGTTAGGTAATGTTCACTCTCAGCAATGTTATGTAATGTTATGTCACAAGTTATACTATGCCATGTAGTATTTAAGCATTAAAATATTGTGTTATGCGATGCCATGTGTTGTTTTATGTTATACTATGTGCAATGTTATGTTATCTAATTTGTCACGGTAATATGTAATCTGTCATGCATGCTTCAATTGTAATATGTCTGGTATCAGTCCAGTGCTTGAAATAGTTCTCCAGTAGAGCCTGGTACAGGAGGGGAACACGTGATCTGTCCCTACATGGTCAGAAATGTTCACTCAGTCTTGAGCAGTGCTGCTGCTTTTACTGCATCAACCACAATTCCTAAAACAATGATGCACTGAACGACACACTCAACACCCACAGGCACTTTCTGATATAAAATATCATTCGTTTTACAGCCAGTTCAGACAGCTGCTGTATAAACGTAGCCTCCAGACCTGCAGTCAAGGGGCCTCTGTGCCTCTGAGTGACCTGTTGGCGTCTGTTTCAAACCCCTGTGAGATCCCGTTAATACTCTGAGAACAACAACCCCTCAGCTCCGGCTCAAGAAGTTAATCACTAGCTGGTCATTCTAGTCATCCTGGTATTGATCTGTAAATCGTCGCTGTTAGTTTCACCCGAAGCACACAGCACCTTAATTATTTCACATTAACACAGGACCCAATTCATGACCTCTGTACATTATGGGCTATCAGCTATCAACTATCAATCAATTTAAAACACTTAAATCTAAATGGCAGCCTATTAGTTTCTCGAAATGAAAGTCTTCGGATGGCTTCAACAATAAATACATTTGACTGCGAAGGACATGAGTAACGTCAATGCAGTAGGAATGTTAGAGCAGCAGGGCTATCTAATAAGTGCAAGGAGATTATATCAATGAAGTGCACCAAAAGAGCAAAATAAGTGCTGGTCAAACTTGTAGGGTTTGTAGGAAATTAACTTGTCTCGAGGGAGATGAGTTTTCGAGAAATCAAATATCATAACCATTTAGTTTTAGTTCTCTTTGTTAAAGCACATTTGCGGCCCGACCACACTCAGCTCAGTGAAACAATGCTTCAACTGTCTGTGCATTATGAATAGGTTCAGTTACAACCATCTCAAACAAGCATATGGAAATCATCAACCCACCATCTACACAGACCACAGGGGAAAAACTGCATCAGAGGGAGAGATCTTCAGTTTGGCCCGAGGACCATCGCCCTGGCAACACCTTCTGATGCCAATGGTTCAAATTTATAGTTAGGATGAAATTTAGACGACTTCTTGTGAAACATGGTGAATCCACACTATATGAAGGCACTCACATAGACAGGCCATGACTTACAAAACAACCACAAGAAACGGTTACGGCAGTTAATAAGAATGATAATTATACTGTAGACTGGATGGAAAATGAAAACATGCTCATCTCAGTCTGTTGGCTGGATATGATCTACCATGACACAAGTTAGACTGAAGTGTAAAGACTCTTTGATTTCCTATCTCAGGGTACACACACATGAATAAGAAAACACACATAACTGTTGCCACAAAAGATAACTTACTCTTTTGTTTCCTCTCAGGCTGTACTGACACACGAAGAAAAATCCTCCTCATCATGTACACTCGATCCTCCTGTTAACACACACGCGCATAAAAATCTTTGGCTGCACTGCACATTCATGCCTGCTATGTTATCCCATCATTGCTGTGTGAGTGTGTGTGTGTGTGTGTGTGTGTGTGTGTGTGTGAGATCACATTAGAGAGGGGAAGACTGCAGCCTGTGACTGTGGCTGAAAGGAGGAGGGAGGAGACAAGGACAGGGAGGGAGGGAGACAACACCTCCCTCTTTGGTTCTGAAACACAAGCTTTGCAGCGGTGCTGCAGTGTGTGTGTGTGTGTGTGTGTGTGTGTGTGTGTGTGTGTGTGTGTGTGATACAGACTTAGTGCAAACTGCTGTTCCTGGCACAGAACTATGGTGAGAGGGAAAAGACATTCCTCAACTGCCACACACACACACACACACACACACACACACACATACAGGTCTAATGTGGGAGGGGACACAGAACAGAGCAGGAAGTGTGAATGGAAGTGCGGTGTGTGTGTGTGTGTGTGTGTGTGTGTGTGTGTGTGTGTGTGTGTGTGTGTGTGGGAGGGGCAAATCCTCAAGTCCTGAACAGTCCAAGTGGGCCGGCCCCTCCCTGTGGTTGCAGAGCAGAGAGAGACCCCTGTCCTGTGCAGAAGGAGGAGGTGGGGATTTGGGGAACAGCTCATGCCAGATCACAGAGGGGGCAAATAGTCCTGTCATCTGACTGGGTAATACAATGAAAGGCAGCTCAGTGGTCATAGTCAGAGTACTGGTGATGGTCTTCACCACATTTATAATGATGCCCACACTCCTGCTGCCTGAACATCCTCATAATGTTACATAAACACTGTATAAAACTTTAAAAACCCTGAACACTGGAGCACCACAGGGCCTTTCCTCTACTTTGTCCTCATGTATGACATTGTAAAAATTTCCAAAAGTACAGAAACAATGACAAAAACTAAAGAAATGATAACAGACTTTAGCAGATCAATGCGAGTGGAGAGAGGGCGGACTGCCTCAGATATCATCCGTGTTTTGGCTGAACTCCACTGGTCAACAAACATCTCCCAACTGAGACCTTCTAGCATCGGACTGAGACAGGCTCATCTCCCTTTCACATCATGTGATGTTGTGATTTCACATGTTGAACTGAATTTTACTTTTTACATCTGAAAACAAGCTTTATACATGTGAAGATCACAGCGACACGTTAAAAGCAAAACTCTCTACGTCTCTGGTCTGATGAGGTCACCGTGTTGCATAACATTTCAACACGTCCAAAAGAAAGGCTAAGCAAAAACACACACCACAGATTCAATATTCATGTTGACCACTGCACTGCAACTGTTCACATTACATTGCATTGCATTACACATACATTACACACTAGCAGCCAAACTGTGCATCAGTATGCCGATTACATCACTACAGACCACTGAGCCCCTGCAGCAAACACTCCACTGTATCCAGCTCGGGCAATTGAGCAATCTACTGGCCCAGTAAAACCAGTGAGATCACTGCATGTCACTAAGCTGCTGCGTCAGAGAGAGAGACTGACCTACACTGTCTCTGTACACATGGCATGAAAATCAATAAGGGTCTGACTTTATGGGCATTATCTGACAACAGATAACAATCTCACCATAACTCAGAGACCAATAAGCATGAGACTTGACCTGACGCACAAAAACAAACCTGTGTTTGCTGTTAACACAGATTAGAGGAGGATGTCAGGGCTTGACTGATGTGATTCTGTTCTGGGCTGAGTCTAGTGTTATCTATCAAGGAGACGAATATCTGATATTTGGAGGTGAGGTGATACAGTAACACGAAACAATTTTATCCACCCCATTTATATAAATGGAGGTATAGACTGATAGTAACATACAGCTTGTCACACTGGAGCCCCTGCAATGATCATACTGTCAATAACAGTCTAAATCAATGTTATAAACTAAACATTATAACCTTCATAGACAATTTATCACAGGACTTTTGTATTAGGACTACATTGGAATTACCAAAAAAAAAGGCATTGGGAAATTGTTTGCAAAGAGCCTGACTGGAAGACATTGGTTGCTTACTTGCTTTTGGTGCAATTCTCACCTGGAAACTGATTCACCAGGCAGCCTGATGACACGCTTTAATTGAACCAATTTATTGGATGTTATTATAACCATACAATGACAGGTTTTTATCGTTCCCATTCCAAAATGTAACATATTTACTCAGAGATTGTAGAGATGCCAGCGGTGATCGACCATTCACACAGTCATTGGAGTTTCTGTAACTGCTGGACTTCATTTCTGTGCTGTTTTATTACAGTAAATGTTGCTGTTGTCTTCATCACGACCACAGCGCTGTATATGTGGAGAAAGAGCTATTGTAATTGCGGCATGATTCCCAATCACATGAATGATTAATAGTAAAACTGAATGAAATCCTAGGAAAATTATGAATCTTATGACCTGCTAACTCCACTTTAAACCTCCGCATTAATCCTTCTTAAGAAGTGATTTATACTACTGTGTGTCTCACTGTACCAGAACCAGAACGAGACCAACAAACCCTTCAAAGGGACATTAGCTGTGAGCCGGTTTAAACCAAACCCCCACTCACTTCGGTTTTAAACTCTGCCTCAATCAAAGACAAACAAGACAAACTGTGGCAGCAGATAGTGTAATCTGTGAGTCTCTGGTCCGTGTGGAAACTCGGGCTAAAATAGGTATTTCTAATCTATCTGTGTGTGGAGGAACAAGTGTGTGTGTGTTGGTGTCATCCACGTGCTGTTGTGTAACCAATGAAAATAAGTTATAAGGTTAAATGTTATCCCAATTATTGTTAAAGCTGTTAGACCTGAAAGTCCAGAACCGGATCAGGTCTGTCATCATGACTCACATGTGTTGCATCTCCTGAACCACTGATGGATTCATTAGACAGTGTGCAACTGAGGAAGAGACAAGAAGATAAAGAGGAGACAAGGAGGAAATTACAGCTGTTATTCGTCTTTTATTGGTTAATGGCTTGAACTGCATATGACTTGACTTAAAGTCTAAATCATCCAAATTATTAATTCACGATCAAACAAAACCCGGTCTGGTCTGGCCTAATCTGGTATCATATGACCAACAAATTGTTGTCTCTGATATAAAGTCGTAAAATCTATTAGATTTCATCTCCTTCTTAGCAAAGGAAAAGTTTCCTGTGATCTGACCTCAGTGAACCAGTCTGCTTCAGTCACACGTTACATTACAGGTAAAGGTCTTCTTGTGGAAAACAGCTCCATCAATCACAGCAGGTTACTGTGAACATCCCAACAACAAGTCTGGGCAGCAAATAGTATGTGCTACCTCACACACAGAAATACCAGACATAATACAGACACGCACTGAAACAAGGAGTGGCCTGATTAGACCTGCAGAAAGGTCGCTGTTGTGACATTTCTAATTTGAAGAGAAGAAAGTGCAACAAATTTGAATTTTTCAAGAACCACATTTTAAAAGGCTAAGGCAGACGGTCACGTTTCAACCTGCATTAACCGAGAGTTTAATGCACATACACACACCAAGATCATCAGAGTAAATCAACAGTGTTCAGGCTCTGATAGCTCAGTGGCGAGAGCTCAGTGACTCCAGGTCAGATCTTTCCCAGTCGGTCCTCACAATTTGTCCGTGTAACATGATTACATTGTTGTTGTTTGTCATTTTCACTTGACATTATTAAGTCTGATAGTGTGAGGCTCTTCCCTGTGAACAAACTCTTTCTTCACTGCTGGAAACAACACTGTGAACCACAACCACAGTTTTGGCCTGGTGCCCTGTCAGGTGATAACTTATCCAAAAGTTATAGCTCGAAAACATGTGCCTGGTTTGATGGATTTCAGTCTAAACCCTAACAGAGTGTCTGTACAGCCCGCACAGGTGGAAAGCCTCTACAGACTCTGCAGGTGAGCAGATGATCAGTCTGTACAGGTTGACTAACTACCTCTACTGGTGAGCAGCCTCCACAGCAGCTGCAGCTGAACTGTGGCTTTCCTTTGGACAGATATAGCTCACCTGGAAAACTGACAGGCACATACAGTCACCTGTTTATTATACATATTATATAGCACAATTACCATGTGTTTGTTATTTTGCCCACTTTTTCTTATAATGGAGGTATGACGGATAAAAAAAATTTTTAAAAAAGGATAGTAGTGGGACACAGTGCAGGAGCACAGCAGATCTCACTGAAAACACTGCAGGTCTCCCGCCAACGGGAGACAAAGGTCATGTTTTGCTTCCACTGACATTGTAAATACAAACTGGCACCTGTGCACATGTACGAATGTGGATGAGTCTGTATTGTTGAGTTTGTATTGATGTGCTGTTGTGGATGAGCTTGTATTATTATTATTGTTCTTGGTGGACTGCCGAACAGAATTGCCCTCTGGGATTAATAAAGTTGATCAAATCAAATCAAATCAAATCAGGTCGGCCACTGGTTCCCAGAGTTTCAGACTCTTCCCATGTGAACAAGATCCCTGCCTGGATCCAGGACACACACACATAGATTACATTTATACTCAGGTTTCAAACTGTTAAAGCGTACACTTGCTGTAGCCAAAGGCTGCTGGGGGAACCCAAATGTTGCACTGAGCTCTTTCTCTGTGTTCTTCATGTCCCTAACTTAGTACTTTCTGTTATCTATGGTCTGTACTTTTAGTCTCTGTTGATGTTAATATCATCATTCCACCTGTACGTTTATGCACAACTCATCTCACACACAGACACACACAGAGCTGTAGCACGCCAAGGAATAGGACTGAGCTTTTTAATCCTGCCCTGCAGGATGATGCAAAGGACAACCTGTTATGTAACACTCTGAATGCTGCTGCTGCAGCAGAAATGTCCATTATGACACACTGGCAGACACACTGCTGCACACACATTCATGAACACACACTGCCACAAGCACAAGCCTGGAAATGACTATCCAGTGCCATTATTAAACACAACAGTATGTAGGCTATATGGTTTGGGCCTACACAGCTACACACAAAACAGACATGAATAACTCTATGTCCTATCAACAACTAACCTGCAACAATGAGTAGGACTTATTTCACAACTGATATGAGCTTCAATAAATAACAAAAAAAGATCAAACAAATAATATATCTACTGAAATACCACAGGTGACATGGGCTAGCTAGGCTTATTATAATGACCACATACTGTATAACCCTTTAATAGCCAGAGGCAGAGCCCTTCCTGCACACACACACACACACACACACACACACACACACACACACACACACACACACACACACACACACACACACACACTTGTACCTGTGTTCATAATGAGAAAGAGAAAATGATACAGGTATAGCTAATTAATGGTGATTGCTCAGGCCTGGGGCGTAGTCTAGCTACTGAAGATGACATTGCAACGTCATCTTTCTGCTACGACAATGTAAGGGACATAAATAATTACTGGAGAGGAGGTGACGCCAAACTACGTTTAAAAATGTGTCTGCGGTGTGACCCTACTATACTTCATTTTAGTCTAACAGTTTTAGTTTCATGATGTAAACATTACAGAAAACCAGTAGTTACTGCGATGACATCTTCATTTTTTTCAACAGTTTTCTCCAGTGCATGCTAGGCTACTACTGCTTCAGCGGGCAATTTGAAATAAAGTTGAAATTTACCTGAAATGTCACGTGCTGTTGGGTCAAAGGTATCCTATACGTCTCTGCGGACTCCTACAAAGTTAAACATTGACTCCCAGAGTTTCTCAATACACAAGCCAACATTGCATGGGTAGCTACATTTCAAGTTGAGTTTGTCCTCAGGCTGGTTGCCAATGCACCGGACAGCTGGGATATCGGACACTGTAAAGTCACACACATACACACAAACACACACACATAACGGTGAATTTGTCTGACTTACCGTTGTAGATAAATCCTGGGTCACCGCCACTGTCACCTCGATGCACCCAGACGAGGTCCTTTCACCTCCCATCACAGGTGTGTTTCATGTGTGAGCAGCAAGGTGAGCTCAGCTGTGTTTACTGCAGCAGTGCTCGGTTTGATCGGCTGAGTCACGGAGGAGCGCGTGCACTGCACACACACACCTACAGAGGCACGCACGCACACCTGAGACACGTGAGGGTAGAGACTGTAGCCTAATCCTCACACACCTCCAACTCTCCACATGTTAGAGGTGTTGGAGGAATAACAAGCAGCAGTCCACCACTTCACTCTCCTTTGTAAATGTGCAGATTACACTGCAGATAAACTTCACCTCACCTGCCAAGATTTTCATGTCTAACACTGCGATCTAGTGGCCAAATAAAGACCGACAATAATAAGGCAGTGGAGTGACAAAATAAAACACTGTCCAGATCCAGACGAATAACTGTATTTTTATTTATTTATATTTCTTCATAAATTTAGAAACATTTAAAAAAAAATACATATTTTTTTGTTGTTTGGATCATCATGTTTGGGTTGAAATAATCCTCAGATAAGGTTAGTGTCAGTCTGAAGACAGATCCACCTTATGAACAGGATTTTCAGAAACACAGATCAAAGTAAAACAATGACCAAGCATGCAGTGTGGGCCCACTGGGTAAGGTTCATTGTGTGGGACAGGGTGGGTCGGGCAACCCACACTAAACTCATGTGGGTCCGGGGTCCCACACAGGTTGGCCTACACATGGCCCTATGCCCTTTGCCCTTTGAGGCCCCTATGTTGGCTCTATGATGTGGGCAAGTCCAATGGGTTTACCCAGCAATGCCCACATGGCCCCACACGTCTCAGCCCCTGCAGGCCCCACAGCAATTTTTACCCTTTTGGGGTCCCATAAGGGTTTTCAAAAACCCTCCAAAGGACCATTGGGAGCCTTTGTTAGTCTGGGAAGCCTTTGGGCAGTAAAAATTTGGGCCCCATTTGGACCATAGTGGGGGACCCACATTATACCAGTTGCCTCATGGGCCTACAGGGCTGGGCTGCCTGCAAATGGGCCCACTTTTCTGCGTGCAATGACCCCACACTGACACTAAATGTTTCCTTCCTGGTACACGTTAACAACATGGCAAAACAAACAGGGGGGGAAATATGTAGGCCTACGCTATTTCAATAGAAACAAAAGGGCGAAAAAAATAATAAAAATAAAAATAGAAATATAATAGAAATAAAAATAACAAAATGTCTCAGGATACAAACAAAACAGTGTATGTTATGTTCCACTCTAACGTGTTTTACAAATGTGTCGGGTCAGAGGCAGGAAACGGTGGGAACAACCTGCTCATCTCGGGTTTTATTTTGAAAGGACAACCGGAGGCTGGGTGTCTTAGCGCCGTTAACGGGACAGCGGAGCGCGGGTACCAGCGTCAGTGTCGGAGACCGAGAGGGAGGACAGCGGGGCCGCCACAGACACTAGACCAGACCCGTCTCCTCCTCCTCCACGGTTCATCCGGATCCACGCAGGAAAACCATGGAGGTCGTTATCGCTGCTGACGCGACTCTGAGCCGCTGTCGGTAGAAACAGCACCGCACTTGACGCGTCGGGCTGCTCCTCTTCATCTCCTCCTCCTCCTCCATTTTGGTTGTCAGTGATGGAGCACATCCGGACGCCCAAGGTACCGACTCACGGCATCTCAGCGCCCATGACTCGGCTCTTTGTCTTTGTCCCTCCGCCGCTGTGGTTTCGCTCTGCGGTCTCACTCATTTGTTTGTTGCACGGTGCAGGATTACAAACGCGTTTGACCAGTATGCAAACATTACGTTACTTATAACTGACCAGTATGTGACTAATAACTGACCAATAACTGACTACTACTGGACCAATAATACCTGACCAGTATGTGACCACCAGTATGCAATTAGTATGTGGATAACTGACCATTATGTGACAAATAATAACTGATCAGTATGTGAACTGACCAGTAGGCTATGTGACCAGTATGAGACCAATAACTGACCAGTATGTGTACAATAACTGTATGGGACCATTAACTGACTAGTATGTGACCAGTAGGCCTATGTGAGCAGTATGTGACCTGTGTGTCCAGTATGTGACCATTAACTGACCACTAACTGACAAGTATGGGACCAATAATAACTGACCAATAACTGGCTAATACCTGACCAGTATGTGGCCAATAATAACCGACCAATATGTGACTAATAACTGACCAATACCTGACCAGTATGTGGCCAATAATAGACAACTGGCTAATACCTGACCAGTATGTGGCCAATAATAACCGACCAATATGTGACTAATAACTGACCAATACCTGACCAGTATGTGGCCAATAATAACCGACCAATATGTGACTAATAACTGACTAATACCTGACCAGTATGTGGCCAATAATAACCGACCAATATGTGACTAATAACTGACTAATAACTGACCAGTATGTGGTCAATAATAACCGACCAATATGTGACTAATAACTGACCAATACCTGACCAGTATGTGGTCAATAATAACCGACCAATATGTGACTAATAACTGACCAATACCTGACCAGTATGTGGTCAATAATAACCGACCAATATGTGACTAATAACTGACCAATACCTGACCAGTATGTGGCCAATAATAACTGACCAATATGTGACTAATAACTGACCAGTATGTGCCCAGCAGCAGGAAGCTGTCCCGTGTGGTGCTCATTCACCTGCTCAGTTAACGGCCATCCACCATATTCACGGTGACATCACAGTCTGCAGCTGACCCCGTGTGTGTGTGTGTGTGTGTGTGTGTGTGTGTGACAAATACCAGCACAAGACAAGATATAAATGTAAACCATTACAATGATGAAGTATTGTGAGGGCTGCTGCTGCTGCTGCTGCTGCTGCTGCTGCTGGACACTCTGACTGCCATCTTCCTCCTGTGTGCTGCTGCTGACCAGGCAAAGACACAATGACGGCTGGTCAGGAGGATGAACACTTTGTTTACTTCCCAGGGAAAATCCATTTGTCCATTCAGTTAATATAATGACAACAATATATTGAAGGATGCATTGCTTACTAAATGAGTTCATTCATGAGCTTACATCCTTTGGCCGAGGCGTTGTACCGTCTGGTCACTTTGAGGACAGATGATCTCCTGAAACCTCTCTGTCCTGCAGTGCAGTGAGATCAGATGTTGCCTGCTGCTGTAGCTGCTTCGCTGACAGGCTCATAATATTGTACAGAGTGGTGGTTGGTGTTGTCTGAAATGTCGTGCATCTTACGTTGCATGTGTCTCACAACAACAGTTCTGAATGAGTACAGATTAAACAGTTTGACAAGTCTCCTTGTGCCACTACTGACAGCTACTTCTGATATGTGAACCTTTCCTCCTCCTTTACATCATCAACACACGATCATCAGGGTCTGAGTGGTTGCTGTTCCTACATGCCAGAACATCATTTGTGTGTGTGTGTGTGTCACCAAATGAACCAGATTTTTATATTAGCCACTTTATAGGACAGCTTATATTACGGTGTAATGATGTAACTGTGCAGACATAATCTTTTTTTTTTTTTTTAAATGCCTATATGTTTCCGTCTCTGAGGTTTGACCTGCGTTTGTCTGTGTCAGGTGGAACATGTGCGTCTCCTGGACCGGTCCTCGGGCCAGAGGAAGCCCAGCACCGGGACACTGTACCTTTCGGCCACTCACTCCATCTTTGTCGAGAACAACCCTGAGACACGCAAGGAGACGTGGGTAAGGGAAGCACCTTGTGTCCATGATGTCCTCATGTCCATAAATATATCAACATTTATTTACCTCCCTCATATCCGACTGGCAGGCTTGTCCTATATCTCCTTCATCAACCACAGAAGTGCTTCAACAGCTCTAAGGGAAGTAAAAGAGATTTAGTGAGGGGACACCTGAGTGATTGTAAATATGACTTACAGAGAGGAGGTTTTGCAATAGTGACACTCAGATGAAAGGAAAACAGGAAGTTTAGGAAGTGCAGCTACGGTCTGCAGCTCCTCTACCTCTTACTCGACTCGCTAGTGCGCTTTTCTATGCTGTGTTGTGCTGGGGAGGAAACAGCAAGAAGAGCGACTGGACAGACTGGTGAGGAGGAGGGCCGGCTCTGATGTGGGCACAGAGCTGGACTCACTGGTAACAGTGGCCGAGAGGAGGCCCCTGGAGAAACAAAGCCCACCATCCCCTACACAACACACTCACCAGGCAGAGGAGTGCGTTCAGCGACAGGTTTCTGTCACCATCCTGCTGCACAGACAGACTGAAGAACTCTTTTGCCCCTCAGGCCATAAGACTGCACAACACTGCCCAGCTACGGCATGGGAAACAAAAATAACAAACAACTCTTTGCACAGCTACATTTGCACAGTTTTTTTCTTCCATTGCACAGTTTTATACATTATGCATATTTAATTTGGTACAGTTTTTTTTCTTTTTTCTTTCTTTATTCTATTTTTGTATTTTATTCGTAACATACATAGTTTTATATGGATACATTGTATAGTGTATATTTTTTTCTTACTTTTCTGTGTTATATTGCTCTTCTATGCCTTTATATTATATGTATGTTCACGCTACTGGATACTTGAATTTCAATGAAGTATCTCAAAGTCTAAGTCTTCGTCTAAGAAGTGATCCAAGGCACAGGGGGGTTGGGCAGTCTGCAGGGAGTTGTCCATTATTCTTCAGTGAACATTATCCAACTTAAGTGTTAGTACTCCACCACTGTGGCAGATCAGATGTCGGCCTTGTCCATCTGGACTGGAATAAATGATGAAGACGGGGTGGGGGGTCAGACTGTCTACAGACACCAACTGTGTCTATTGTACTGTATTCTACTGGAATAAATAGGTCTCATTTGTAGCAGCAGCAGCTTTTTCCTCTCCTGCCTCCTTCTCTTCATCACCACGACCTTCACTTCCCTTGTGATGGTTTTTATGTCAGAAGTGACCTGAGCAGTGTGTGTGTCTGTGTGTGTGTGTGTTCCAGGTGTTGCACAGCATGGTGGGCAGCGTGGAGAGGCTGCCTACCACTCCTGTAGGGAGCCAGCTGATCCTGCACTGTAAGGACTTCCGGGTCTTCCAAATCCTGATCCCACAGGAGAGAGACTGCGTGGACGTCCATGCCTCATTGGTCAGGTTGTCTCGACCAGGTGCGTATATGTTCGCTGATTGTATGACTGGCTCTGGCCCGTTTGCCCGTGTGTGTTCAAGGTGGTATGTTGCATTGGCACTGCAGTCAGGCAGCTGGAGGTCCCTGTTCTTCTTCAGCTGTCCCACTCTGGCTCTTTTCTTACATCACTAGTGCCAAGATGACAATTCAACTAGAAGGATCAAATTGGGGGAACAGGTTCTGTAGATATTGAACTGATGTTCTGCTGGCTATAAACATTAGAATAGAGTTTATTTATTTTCTTTGAGTGGGAAGTGTGATTGTATAAGGGTACAATCAATGTGTGTGTTACATTTCGCTGTGTTTGTTTAAAGCAGAAGTAAGTGATATATTTGTGTTAATATAAGTCTTAAATAGTTATATCTTCCGACAGCAATCACTTACATAGAGTGTTTGGTCTGAAACACGGGTCTGTCAGTCACTCTGCTCTGCTCTGAGCCGAAGAGAAAACATTTATCGTATCCTACAGTTTTTATCCAATGAGGAGAGAGAACGGCATGCAGGGCTGTGTGTGCAGCCAAGGAACGCCGTGAATGTGGCGACGTAGGGACGAGGACTGTTATGGTGCGTTCAAGGAAACTCGTATTTTTCCGACCGTGAAGTCGCACCAGTTCGATCTGGTACGAGTTCACCGGTCGGAAGTTACGAGTGGCCGTTATAGTGACTTTCACCGGTAAAACAGGTCGGAAAAACACGAGTGGGTTGCCTGGAACACTACAAAGTCGTAAGTTGTGACTTGAAGCTGTAATTTACGATTTCAAAAGCCTGCCTGGAACGCAGCATTAGCGAAAACGACCGGACCACTTACTTCTGCTTTAATGTGTTTAAAAGGTTTCATTAAAGGGTTGTCTTCTCCTCCTCGTCCTGTTTCTCGCAGAGAAGTACAGTGAGCTGTACTGCCTCTCCTTTAACCCCAGTGTGAACAAAGAGGAGAGGGAGGAGTCGTGGAACTTCATTGACCTCGTGTCCGACTACAAGAGGATGGGAGTTCCCAACAACCTGTGGGTGATGACAGCAGCCAACAGTGAATACAGGGTCAGTCTGTGTTTTAAAGAGAAAACACGACCAATTTCTCTGAAACGAGGCAGATACTGTTAAAGTGGCATTTGAAATTCACAACGCTCGACTAAAGCCTGGTACACATGAAGATTTTCTATATCTCAACAGATTTTTTATCTGTGAGAGGCCCCACACATGATAAAAGATTTTTGATTGAACAGTTTTGATCGTGTTGTGTGTGGTGTGCTATGACGACCACACACATAAAGATTTGTCTTATGAAACACTAGAGTCTTGTCGCCCACGCCAGAAATCTCGCATGATCAAACGTGATCTGACGTACTTTTAATTTTGCTTTGTTGATGGTAGCCATGGAGACGGTTTGTTATGCTTCATGTTCTTCAGTCAGCTCGCTTCTTTATAGGCTACATTCAATTCCCTGTCACAATACGCGTAGTCATTGGCTCGGGATTTCCGGCTTCTCCCACACACAAGATGACTTTTTTTTTTAAGTATATTTTTTTGTGCTTTTTATTACCTTTAATTGATAGCACAGTGGAGAGAGAGACAGGAAACGGGGAAGCAGAGAAGGGGGAATGACGTTCAGGAAAGGGCTGCCCGAGGACTGTAGCCTCAACATGGGGCGGCAGCTCTACCAAGTGAGCTGAACACCGTCCCACACAAGACGACTATTGATCGTAATGATTGCTAAATATGATTGTAAATATTGAACAGGTTTAACATTTACGAATGTCGGCCCCGACCATTTTCTAAGCAGATCGTCGGGAGAAATTGACTCTTAACACACCTCACACCACAGGAGAATCTTGTAGAATAATCTTAAGAGCCACCGGATAATCGGGCGATTTCTGTCCTTGGTCGGAAGGGGCCAGATCATCTCTATGTGCGTAGCAGGCTTACCTCAGGGTCTCATCGTCTATGAAAACGCCTCTCTTCCCCTTCAGGTGTGTGACTCCTACCCCTCCGAGCTGTTTGTCCCAAAGTCCGCCACACCCAACATCATTGTGGGCAGCTCAAGGTTCAGGAGTCGAGGACGATTTCCTGCTCTGTCCTACTTCCACCAGGACACACTGGTGAGTGACACACACACACACACACACACACATGGAGCTTACAATGATGATGATCATGATGGTGGTGATGATGACGATGATGCTTTATCGCTCAACAGGCCGCAGTGTGTCGGTGTAGTCAACCTCTCTCAGGCTTCAGTGGACGCTGTCAGGAGGACGAGATGATGCTTCAAGCTGTGATGAAGTCCAACCCCGGCAGTGACCACATCTACGTGGTGGACACCCGGCCGAAGGTAACACACACCACTGACACACACACAGTCACCCACAGACCAACACAGCCACGGAAAATAATACAAATACACAATAGGCAGGGCAAGGCAGATTTATTTATATAGCGCATTTCATACCAAGGGGCAACACAATGTGCTTTACATAAAAACAAAACATTTAACAGTAAGAACTGGAAACGGAAAAAAAAATATTACTGTAAAACATACATTTTTTAAAAATGAAAATAAAACCAAAAATAGTGAACATTGGAAACACTAAACATACAATTTAAAGCAAGAAAAAATAATGAGGGGCGATGCGTGGCGCAGAGGTTAAGGCGGCCACCCCATGTAGAGGCTACAGTCCTCAGCGCAGGCGTCCCCGGTTCGAATCCCGCGTCGGGCAGACCTTTCCTGCATGTCATTCCCCCTCTCTCTGCCTCCACCTTTCCTGTCTATCTCACTGTGTGCTGTCGAATAAAGGCAAAAATGCCAAAAAAATATACTTTAAAAAAAAAAAAAGAAAAAATAATGAAAGTACAGGAAAAAGAGAGAGAGAAAAAAAAATAAGCAGAAAATATTCACATACGTGTGTGTGTGTGTGTGTCCAGTTGAATGCCATGGCCAACCGAGCAGCAGGTAAAGGTTACGAGAACGAGGACCACTACACCAACATCAAGCTACAATTCATCGGCATTGAGAATATCCATGTGATGAGGAGCAGCCAGCAGAAGATCGTCGACAGTAAGGAGTGTGTGTGTGTGTGTGTGTGAGAGAGAGAGAGAGAGAGAGAGAGAGAGAGAGAGAGAGTACAGAGGTAATCTGAGGCCCTGTTCAGATCTGCATTAATGTCCAGTGATCCTATCACCAATGTTCAACTCAAAGTACATCAGTTCTTTGTTCAGTGTCAGTTCAGTGTTGTAAAATGCGTCTCCAGTGACCACTTCTGATCAGATCTCACTTCATCACTTTAAATGCAAATCAATAGATATGTGTTGCTGTCTATAACCGATCAACAGACAGGTCCATTATCATTGTGTGTACCAGTATGTGGATTATATGGTTGAGCAAATTGTTGCGGTGTGCACAACCCTACAAAGAAACATGGTTTTATCCACTTAGAACAGTAAAATGTGCATTTACAATCATTATCATAGTATCCAATTAATATTATATAAACATATTATGTAAATAGTAAACTGTTTCTGTAATAAAATGCAATGATGGGACTAATAAGACTGTGGCAGAGCCTCAGAGGACATCAGTGGAGTAGTTGGTCATTGTGGTCAGGAAGCATTTGTATTCACACTGCTAACAGAGCGTTGACACGCGGGGTCTAAAGTCTAGACCACCTCTGCATCTGATCTCAAGTGCCTGGGGTGTGTTCACACCTGTATTTAGAGGTGACCACTTGTGATCTGATCACATGAGATAGATGTGAATAACCAGGTCTGAACAGGCCTCAAAGAGAAGAGCTGCTGTCAGTGAACTCCTCTCATAGTCTCATAGTTTGTCCTCCTGTTTTGCTCCGGCAGTGGGTGAGATGCGAGCTCCCTCCATGACGGACTTCCTGTGGGGTCTGGAGAACTCAGGTTGGCTCAAGCACATTAAAGCCGTACTGGATGCTGGAGTCTTCATAGCCAGGGTGTGTACACACACACACACACACACACACACAATACATTTTGATATGTTACACCTGCTTGTCTACACCTTTCCTCTGACCCCCCCCCTCCCGTCTCGCTCCAGGCCGTGGCTGATGAAGGTGTCAGTGTCCTGGTCCACTGCTCAGACGGCTGGGACCGGACCGCCCAGGCCTGCTCTGTGGCCAGTATACTGCTGGACCCCCACTACAGGACCATCAAAGGACTGATGGTAACACACACACACACACACGCCATGACAATCTCAGTTCTTATCTTTGTTTAATCCTGTTCCTGTCTGATGTTACTCCTCTTCCTCACTCTTTGCTCCTCTTTTACAATCTTCATCCCTTCTCTTCCTCCTCTCTTCTAGGTGCTGATAGAGAAAGACTGGGTTTCCTTTGGACACAAGTTCTCCCACAGGTCGGTAACCGCATGGATTTTATCTTGACACATGTGACTTCATGAATGTGAGACAGTGACGTGTCCCTTCAGAATAAGAGCATGAGGCTGATATGACGTCTGTATTTAGAGAAGACCCGAGGCCTCATTTACAAACACAAACATTACAAAAACGTCATCTTCCACACTCAAGTTCGGATGCACGAAGAATGAAATCAACATGAGCTGATTCCACGTGTTCCTTCTTGCCAGCTTCATGACTGTCTTCTATTGGTTCCAGTCAACTGGCAACAATTGATATGCAGTGAAACTACTAACATCTAGAACAAATGTATAATAAATGACCACTTGCAAAAACACATCCACATGTTTATAATTAAATAAATGGGCAAAAAGGTGCAGAGGTGCAATGGATGGATCACCTGGGGAACACTTCATGACCTGATGAAGGATGAATGAGACCGATACAGAGAGATCCTGACAGAAAATCTGATCCAGAGTCCAGGAGATCAGAGACTGGAACAACAGTTCTCCTTTCAGCAAAGAGCCACGACGACACGAGAGAGTCTTGAGGACCAGTTGCCCTCTGGAGCTGACTAATAGGGATGTCACGATTACAAATTTTCTTGGTACGATTATTGTCAAAGAAATAATCACGGTATTGCGATTATCACGATTATTATGCATTAATGAATTTCACAACACTATGAATGTGTAAAATCAAATATAGTCAAAATATAATTACATTACTCATTGTTTACACAAAATATTTAAAGTATCTAATAATATAAGACCAATTATTAACCGCCCAGGGGAAGCATTTGAAATATTCAGGTCATAAATTGTCATCTATACCAAATATTTACGTTTATCTCAATCGTTTTTTTGATTTATTTGGGGTTTTTTAAAAATACAAATGACACGCTAACATTTAAATTCCGACCAATTCAATGTGACGTTAGTTAAATGGACCAGTATCTGAGCATTTACCTATATTTTGGTGCACATCTGCCGATATAGTTCTCTATTTTTTGGGAAGTGACGGTATTTAGGAACCTTTACGATAAATTAATTATACCACGATTAATTTTGAAAACAAGTAATTGTGACATCCCTACTGACTAACCATCCCTGTACCTGCAGATACGCCCACCTGGATGGAGATCCCAAGGAGGTCTCCCCCGTCATCGATCAGTTCCTAGAGTGTGTGTGGCAGCTGTCAGAACAGTTCCCATGTGCCTTCGAGTTCAACGAGCGCTTCCTCATCGCCATACACACACACGTCTACTCCTGTCAGTATGGGACCTTCCTGGGCAACTGTGAGAGGGAACGCAGGGACATGAAGTAAGAAACTCCTTAATGCAGCTGCTGTTAGTATTTTAATACAACAATCTGTGACACTGGAGAGGAGTGATGAACCTACAGAGAACGATCTGCTGAATCATGACAGCTAACAGTTAGCATACTAACTCAGGGTATCCGCGGGGTCTTGAAAAGTATTAAAAGGTGATAAATTAATTTTGGGAAAATTAAGACCCTTAAAAAGTATTAAAAAGTCTTTTCACGACTTTATAAAGTCTTAAATTTTGAAGGTATTTTTTCTGAATTAGCCTAGCTGTCCAAGAGTTTGAGTCCTAAAAAACATTGTGAAAGTGTGTGAATTTATTCATTTTATTAAAAAACAAAGATGAGATGAACCGGTACATAAAAAAGAAAAGAAGATTGTTTTTTGAGAGTGGAGCAATGTATTTTTTTTTTTATTATAAACTTTGCCTTTTATTTATTATCCTAGCCTATTTTGAATACTGTTGTAGCATAGTGGTCTATAGTCTTTATCACAAACTAGAACTGTTAAGTTAAAAGTGTCACTGATGTAAATGGTAACAACTTGAAGTGGCGGTGAGGTACTGAAAAATATTGAGAAGGTCTTGAAAAAGTCTTAAAAAAGTATTAGAATTAACTTCAAGATTCCTGTATATACCCTGTAACTATATGTACATACATACATACATGATAGATGGATACACTAAGCAGATATCTGATACAGATCTATGCATTTCTCTAGGGGATTAATAAAGTAGACATCTAGCTATTTGTCTGTAACCAACCAGTGCTCATCTCTCTAGATGCTTTTTTTTCTCAGTGACATAAATTTGCTGACTGTATTTTTTGTGTGTGTGTGTTTGTGTAGACTTCGTGAACGGACTCACTCTCTGTGGCCGCGCCTCTGGAAGGACAGAGCTAACTACACCAACCCTCTCTACAAGGCCGAGCTGAGCCAAAGTCAGGGCATCCTGAGACCTAACACCACCCCCTACTGCTTCAAGTGAGTCTCTGCAGCAAACACAGCCCACACATCTGCAGCTGTAGCCTGTGATACATATGTTTGACTATTACAGTAAAAAGACAAAACAACCACAGTTGCTCATGGGTTAAGGTTCATTGCAATATGAAGATATAATAATATACAATAGTGCATAAATATATATTTTATATTTTAAATGTCACTCCTGTAATACAAAAGTTAGTTTTACTGATGCTGTCACAAACTATTTGTTTGGGGCATCGTATAGCTCACTGGGTTTAGCAGGCGCCCCATATACAGAGGCCCCGGTTCAGTTCCCCTGGTGGCCCTTTGCTGCATGTCATTCTGCGTCTCCATTTCTTCAATTGTCCAATCAATTAAAGGCGAAAAGACCCCCAGAATACTTTTTAAAAACAAACATTTGTTTTCCCTGCTGGTCTCCAGAATGTGGAAAGGTCTCTACAACCACATGGAGAAGTCATTGCCTCCCAGCCAGTCACCTGTCGACTTCCTGTCTGCTGTGAGGGAGGAGTCCCAGCAGTTGGAGGAGGAGCTGACCAATCACCAGGAGGTACCGCCAGGAGGAACCGCCCACCACCACCCGGGCTCCAGAGAAGGCATACAACACACAAAGACACACCCCCATCACCTCAGGTCAACAACAGGCCAGACCAACATCAGTCCAGATCAACGACAGTCCAAATCTAGATAAAACACATCCAGGTTTTGATTACTGGATCTACACCACATTGTACACAGTCACAGATCTCAACTCCAAAAAACCTGCCTCTTTTACAGGATCCATCACTTAATAATGTAATCTCATCTTCTCGTCCACATACCATCATTCCACCAAGTCTTGTACGAATAAGTTCAGCAGTTTTTATATAATAATATATAAAATAACAGACAGCTAGGTGGGGAGGGAGACGGTCAGACAGACACAAAGAGAGACAGATATTCAGACAGAGGTACAGAGTGAGACTGTCAGACAAACAGAGAGAGAGACATAGAGCAAGACAGACAAACAGGCAGACAGAAAGACAGTTGAAGAGACAGACTGACAGACAAAACGACAGTAAAAGATTAAAGGGATAGTTCACCCAAAATTCAAATTTCACTCATTATCTACTCACCCTCATGTCGACTAAGGGCTGGGAGAAGTTTCAGAGTCCTCCGTGCCTTCTCTGAGTTACAGGGGGGCTCAGCGCAGCAGTATTTGTCCATATAATGGTTGCGAACGGAGCTCACTTTTCTTCGTCCAAACACACACCAAAAAACATCCAAATACCTCCATACTGCTCGTCTGTAATGTCCCTCTTGTATTGAAGCCCCGACATGAGAAATTGTTCCGAAAAGAATTTAATAAGTCTATATTTCAAGCTTGTTTGTAGCGGAAGCTCCCAGTGTCTCAGTTCACTGCTCTTCCTGTGTCAGTGCAAATCTCGCGTGATTTGCACTGACCGGCGGAACAATTTCTCATGTCGGGGCTTCAATACAAGAGGGACATTACAGATGAGCAGTATGGAGGTATTTGGATGTTTTTTGGTGTGTCTTTTTGGACGAAGAAAAGTGAGCTCCGTTCGCAGCCGTCATATGGACAAATACTGCTGCGCAGACCCCCCGTAACTCAGAGAAGCCACGGAGGACTTCTCACAGCCCTTAGTCGACATGAGGGTGAGTAGATAATGAGTGAAATTTGAATTTTGGGTGAACTATCCCTTTAACAAAAAGGACAGATTGTCTGAGTGAAGTGCAACGATGTCATGAGGCTGCAGACGTGACGTGCTGCTGCTGTGACCAGTTCCTGAACGCTCCTGTGTCTCTGTCCTTTGTAGAGGATATCAGTCCTGACAGGGCGGCCAATCACATGGGAGAAGATTGATGTTCCGAGGAGGAGGAGGAGGACCACCCACCTGCCGCAGAGACACTGTGGGCCGGACCCACCCACCATTTACACAGACCCAATCACCAGCTCTGCACAGGACACCGGTCGTCAAGCAGCCAATCAGAAGGCTCAGGCCAAGAAGAACCCCGCTCTCAACCTGCAGATCGAGCCACAACCACCGCTAAAGAGTCACGACCTCGAGGACCTGTCCGCCTGCAGCGACCTGGAGTCGGGCGTAGCCGACCTCAGCAGCCGCTCGTCCAGCAGCGGGGATTACGCCAAGGACCCGGACTTGGAATGAGGGATGCCTGTGCTGCTACAAAAACAGGGTAAAAGCGACTGAAGAAATGACAAGAGTTCTACAAATATTTATTTAAACAGCTGGAGAGGAAGAGGAGGATTAAAGGGATGGATCAGGGTTTCTGACAAAGGGTTGAGGGAGGTGGTCGTATACAGACGGCACATTAGCTGAAGTAGATTCTGATCAGAGTGGCAGGGCCATGAGAAAAAACATGTTTTAGACACAATTGAAAATGAGCACTGACACAAATATATTGGTTTAAATGTTCACTGTATTCCTCATGTACAAGCGAAGCTACATAGTGCACTGTGTTAGCGAACAGCTGCAGGTCAGCTGAGTGAATCAGACAGCAGCGTGATACAGGAGGACGCTCTGTAGATGTGCTTGTACGTAGGAATGCAGTGATTCAGTGGTTGAAAAAAATGCAGTGCCAAAAGAAAGTGTTGTTTTCACAGGAAGATGCTGGAAACTGCTGGAAATATTGTATGTAAATAATATTGGATTCTTGTTTCACAGGCATTTTAAGTGTTGCTCAGACCTCCTAACTGGAAGTCTGCTGATGATAATATCTTTGTAACCAGGGCGTCATTGAAAAAGAGAGCCTGCTCTCAATTGGCTTCCCTGAATAGATAAAGGTTTGAAATGAAATGAAAAGAATCTACTGCAGGTCATGTGCCGTCTATTTATGACTACCTTACACATTGAAAAACCCAAACTGTTCCTTTAAAGATGGAAACTGAGTTTCTTATGTTTTCTGTCTTATTAAAGGGAGAAACATCAGTTTTCCTGCATTTTAATTTGAGAGGATGTTTTTTATACATGACATTGTTTTTATTGTTGTTTTATATTTAGTTTCAGGGATGAACTGTTACTGTGATACACATGGTTCAGGACAGCAAAGTTCAATGTGTCTGCATAGTTGAAATGCTTCATTCCCCCCCCCCCATCATAGTTACACTATGATGAGGTTCTGTACATCATATCATAAAGATAATGCTGAGTCATGTCACATCATGCCTCACCATTATGATCCCGGTCCAGTCTGCACCCAGTCAGGTGTGAGGGCCTGTGAGTGAGTTCAGCACTACAGTAGTAATATACTTATAGTTACATAGATATAATTAGTGTCTACAGGGACCAGGGCTGTGCAGATGTGTGTACTTCTAGAAACTGGATCTGCTGCTACAGACAAACATGAGGTCTTAACACTGGAACTGGACCCAGACTCAGATGAAGCTTTTTGTCTTTGAACCTCTTCTTAAACCACATCGGTCCATAAAACCTGCCCCCGATGGTCCACATGCAGGTTTTCAGTTCGGTTCCTCCGCTCTGATGGAGTCACAGTGACAGATTCAGTCTGAACTCTTTATGCTTAAGTGTGAAATACATTTTTGTGTAGCAGTGTGTAACATGACGTGATGATATTTATCCTGTTGAACTTGTCACATGTTGTTCCAGGTGTTGTCAGGATACAGAGCCCTCTTACTGCAAGTGCTGCGAGGTGGTATTTTACATATCTTGTGCGCGCTACATAAAATAAAACACCACCTGGCAATGACTTCAGGGGCTCTGTAGTCATGGAGACCATGTCCAACTGATATTTTGGTGCGGTTGCTAAAGAAGCACAGATTAACTACAGCTAGCTACACAGGTGATTCCTAATACAGATCAGCTGATTAGACTGCACACACACATAATCACTCAGAAACACAGATAAGCAAATGCATACACACACTCACACACACATTTACCTGGTAGCAGCAAACCGACATCCCAGCAGCACAGGTCATCCAGTTATCATTGCAGTTAGGCCCCAGCTGTTCCTTCAACTATGTAGTTTAGCTATGAGGGAAGACAAACACTCAGATCTAGAGTCATTCAGCTTCTTTCTACACATTCTTACTTTCCTGTAAAAAAAATTAATTCACTTAGATCTGGCCTTAAAAATTAGGAACTCCACAGCTTCATTTGTTTTTTCCCATTCAACCTTCTGTCACTGCTTTTACCTTTTTTTTCTTTCTCTTTCCCTTTTTTCCAATGTCTTCATATGACTTCAGCTGTTTCTGCCAGCAACTTAAAGTCATTAACACGATTTGTCTTCAGCTTGGGAATCAGCAGCTCTCCCCATGAGACTTCTGCACAAAATGGCATTTCATTTTCCAGTCAGAACGACTGTCCCTGAATCAGCCATGAGCAGAACGTCCGACTGACTGTGGGTCTCTGTGAACAGCTGATCTGTTACTGTATTTAAAGCTCCAGTTGTTTTACCACTGGTAAAGATTCACTTGCTACAATAATGGGACTGGAGAGGCACAGGTGTTGTGTGGTCCACTTTTGTGAGACTTTTCGGATTTGTGTCGTGGATACAGGACTTGACTTGGACCTTTACCCAGCAAAGAGAGACAGAGAGAGAGGAGATAAACCCCAGTGGTCCATCAGCTGGTTCTCTGACTGACTGACAAGAGGGACCATGTCAAACCAGCGTCACTGACCGAGGCTCTGGATCTCCGCTCCCTCTCATACATGTCCCTGTAGCCCGTGGTGTGTGGTGTATGTGTGTGTTGTGTATTCAGTGATGTGTCAATAAAAAACACAGTTAAAGGGAACAGAAGTGTAACACACCGAGTCTGAAGTTTCCTTCAACATCACATTGAGATGGGATGTCGTATAGTTCAGTTGGTTGAGCAGGCGCCCCATGTACATAGGCTACAGTCTTCTGTCTGCCCATTTCCTGTCTCTCTCCAACTGTTCGGTCAATTACAAGCATAAATGCCACCCGCCCACAAAAAAACCCAAATCAAATCAAATAGGAATGTCGCGATTATACATTTTCTTGACACGATTATCACGATTAATATGCTTTAATTAATTTCACAACACTATGAATGTGTAAAAGCAAATACAGTCAAAATATAATTACATTACTCATACGTTTACACAAAATATTTCAAGTATCTATTAATAAAGGAACAATTATTAATCCCTAGAGGAAATGTTTGAAATATTCAGGTCATAAATTGTCATCTATACCAAATGTTAACATTTTTTAAATTGTTTATTGTTTTGTTTTGTTTTATTTTAAATTACAAATGACACCCTAACATTTAAATTCCTACTAAATCAATGTTACGTTAGGTAAATGGTGAAGGAAGAAAAAAGCAGTCACTCAACTCATAGCCTTGATGTAGAAAAAGTATATATAATTTATTAAAAAAGGACCGACGTTTCGACCTCACACAGGTCTTCCTCAGGGTGTACTGGCACAGGACACTGATGAGGGGATAAATAGGTACAGGTGTGTGGGGCTCGAGGGGGGCGTGTCCATCCACAGTCGAGCCAAGACAATATCAGTATAAACAGGGTAACCTCATCACTTATTATCACAATGTATGCCACCAACAATAATATAACAAATATATAGAAAATCTTATGGACACCACCATAATGTGGTGCCAAAAAAATTCAAAAAGTTCAAAAAGTACAGCCACAACACAAAATACATAAAATTGTATGCAAAAATGTCTATGTAGGCTACGAGACCCAATCGAATGAAAGGGATGAATAACAATTAGTAGGAAAAGGTGTCTGCTATAAACGATATAGAAACTGTGGAGAAATATGAGAAAACAAAACTCCAGAGGGTAAATAAAGTATCTAGCAGAAC
Organism: Trachurus japonicus; assembly: GCF_045865225.1. NCBI lineage: Eukaryota > Metazoa > Chordata > Actinopteri > Carangiformes > Carangidae > Trachurus > Trachurus japonicus. The sequence continues at coordinate 20,413,418 of NC_140907.1, forward strand.
CAAAAAACGACGTTGAGCATGTATTGTCAAGTACAGTCAACAAAATGCACAGTCAGAAAAAGGGAGGGTCAAAAACGTTACGTTAGGTAAATGGACCAGTATCTGTGCATTAACCTTAATCTTTATGATCAATTAATTGTGCCATTTAATACCACAATTAATTGTGAGTAATCATGACATCCCTAAAATCAAATTAAATCAAATCACACTGAGATAAAACAGCCTCACACTAAACCATTTCAATACAAACTGAACAGTTTAACCTTGAAGGAGGATTTACTGCAGGACTGCTGAATTACATCAGCTTTAGCTACATGTTGTAGTGTATAGTAGTGTTGTATTATAGTTTTGCTCCAGCACCTTAAACTCTCTGATGCTTTTAGACTTTCAGTGACTCAGCTGTTTTTGTTTTGTCGTTGCTGTGCCTTGCATCAACAGAGCAGCTTCCTGCATCCCTGTACGTAGCCTTGAGCATTAATAGGCTGTTACTCATAGTAACTGCAAGTGCAACCAATGAGAGTCAAAGTAGCACATTTTAAATTAATTTATTTTATTGCAAACAAAAAAAGCAATGACACTTAGAATAGGAACATATTGATCATTTCCACTGATAATCAGCCATGATAACCATGACTGCTCCAGCCATGGACGGTCGAGCTCTCATAGAGCACCATCAGATTTCAATACATATACACAGATGCCTGTTTTTTCAGAGTCTCAGTCCCAGTGTGGTCGATTCAGTGTGACGGGACAGAGATCTGGACTCAGATGAGATGTTCGGTGAAGTGAAGTGAAGTGAGCACCACCCAGACTCAGTGGTCACGTGGGAGCTAATTCAGGATCAGATCAGATAAGCTGACATGAGTACACAGACACAAATCCCAAATGTTTCAGGCCTTAAACTGATTTGTCAGATTTAAAAGTTACATGAATCTTTAAAAAGTTTAGACAGTGACAGATTAAAACAAAAACCCTCATCCGTGACCTCTGACCTGTACGTGGAGACTTGTCCCGTTCACTCAGTCTCTTTTTAACCCGTCACCATCGAGTTGTTGCTCAAGCTTCGGTTTTTACCAACAACTCAGAATCATACTGGAAAATGATTTTATTGATTCTGAAACCCAACCAAAGATACCCAGAGACGTCTCCACCGTCAGTGACCCTTCCTCAGTCTCCTCCTCATCATCACAGACACGATCATGTCGGCTCAGCTGAGGATCTTGACATGAATGATGATCAGAGGATCTTCTGTCAGGAGAAGAACAGCTGCTCACACAGCTGCCGTGTGTCCTCTGGACACGAGACTTCATGGCCGATGGTCCGAGGGTCGCTGTAGATCTCATAGTCGTTTCCTCCCTGAAAAACACACACACAGATCAACATCATGGGTGTAAAAACTTTATAATGATTCGCAATCTGCTACAGCTGATCAAAGTTAACACCCAAAGGAAGAAGCCAGTTCACCAGGTGAGGCAGATCATCTGTTTAAAACATTGTAAAAGCAGCCGGTCTCTGACGGTGGATGGACCAACCGAAGCCCTTCATTTCTCACGTGACTGTAGGTGTCACCTGGTGTCTGTTACGTCCACACTACTACGTTGAAAACACGCTTTTTTTGCTGCCACGATGCACTGGGGTGCGTCATTGTCTGGATGGGCGAAAACTGAGACATTTAGAAATAATGAGGTAGGTGCTCATGTCACTCCCTGATGGGTTTTTTCTGCCATGACAACCACTGGTGAAAACACAATAAAATGAAGGTGTTTTTGACCTCGTTCTCTTCACTGCAGCTATTAAATTCTTAATTTCAACACTGAAGCACGTTGCTGCTCCTTGTTTGTGGTATTTTTGCAACTACTCAACTGCAGAGAAGACTATCTGCATCCTGTTTACACCAACTCACGCATGCTCAGTGTGCTCATCAGATCATTTTTGTTTTCACATGCTGTTTAAGAATGAAAACATAGCAGTCTGTCTGTAGCTTTTGGGCCTGTTCAGATGTGGTATTTATGTTCGCAGGTTTCTCTGCGTCCTCTTCTTGCTGTGCTGTGGATAGTTATTATATTTTTTTGAGACGCATATTACAGAACATTTTTCCCTTTAATGCATCATGAATTTATGATGGTCTATGCCTGATGTTTTTCATGTGCCATTTAGGGTGTTGGATTTGTGTGCATTTCGGTTTGTATCTGCACAGGTAAATATTTTCTATATAGTACTTTCCATTTGATACTGTGTTAGCTTTTATTGTATTATATGCATTGAGATCAAAAGTATACTATGTATAATGGTTTACACCTGTGGTTTACTCACTACGCCTGATTGCATCAGGTGACCCTAGGGGATTACTTAAGACAGTGTGTCTTCACTTCCTCTCCATGTCTGACGAAGGGCAGGGGCCCAAAACGTTACACTTAATAAAAACTCACAGGAGCTACTTTTGGTGTGCGGACTTCCTTTTTCACCTAAGATGTGGTATTTAACTGTGGTTAAATACCACATCTGTAGGCTATGTCTGTTCACACCTGCTTTTAAATGCACTCTGTATGTGTCTTGATTGATCGCTTTTGATAAACTGTAATTTCCCTGCTTTATATGCAAATAAACATGTACAGATACAGTGCTCTAAGTATCTGACTGGTCTTCTTCCATTAACAAGTGTGCTATACACGTTACTACGTGACATTACTCACAGGCTTGGTCTTGTCTCCAAAGAAGTGGATGGTGGAGAAACTGTCCTTCTCAACGATGCCCAGACAGTACCTCTTATCCCAGCCGTCAGGAAACACATCAAAGCTGATCTGGCCTCCTGTAGAGGAATCACACATTCACAACACAATGAGAAAAACAGCCAAAGGTCACCCACCCGAGTTCATCTGAGGTCACAATCCAGAAAAAACACGACATGTTCGTGTGATGGGCCTCAGCCCATGGCCAGTGTGATGTGATGTTCACTCACCGATTGAGAACGAGAGTCCTTTTCCTTTGAACTCCTCCTGTAACACCGACACAAACTTCTCTCGGATCTTCTCTCTCTGATGAAGCAAAGACAGTCGATCAGACATTCACCTTTGTAAAGACACCTACGTTATGTCAAATGTTGATGGGTTCAGCTTTAACTGTGTAACTGTGTGCGTCACCTTATCCAGCTCAAAGAACTCGATCCTCTCCGCCTGTGTACAGCTGCGACCGACAGGAGACACATTCAACATGCCGTTACGGAACTCAATGAACGTCCCCCTGCAAGATAAACAACATTACATCAGTCCCATGAGGCCGGACCCGTGTCCGTAAGTGTCCATCAAGATCTTGTGCCGTCACGGTCCCTGTTCACCGCCAACGTCACATCAGTTATAACTACAATACACATGTTTACGAAGATGATGGTGATGATGATGTGATGTGGGGTGTACCTCTTCTTCGGTAGTTTGATCTTGGCCATGTAGTTCAGACAGAAGTTGATGAAGTCCTGCAGCAGCTCTTCACCCATATGAGCCTGTATGGACTGGCAAAGAAAACTTCCCGTCACATGAGATGATACAACGCATCGAGGAAACCTAGGGTAAAACAGATCTGAATGATGTTGAACTTGTCTTTTTAAATCTGGAGTAGGTGGGTAGGTTATTTTGTGACCAATGCCAAGATCCACGTGGACTGTATCAATGTTTTTTTCCTAGAATAGTGTAAACTGCAGTAGCACTGTCAGGCAATCATTTATGCACAATCACTATTTGCACAAGTATTTTTTTGTCCTTTTTTTTAAACGTTACTTGAAAGCAGGCATGTCCAAACTACTCAAAGGGCCACATGGCTGCAGGTTTTGGTTCCAACCAATCAAGAGCACACGGTTTGAGCAAATGAACTGTCCAAAGACTGAGATCCGTTGATTAAATGAGTCAAGTCTGGTGTGCCTCCGCTTGGTTAGAACGAAAACCTGCAGCCACACGGCCCTTTGTGGGATAGTTTGGACGTGCCTGCTTTAAAGTATCAATGAATCATTGAGGATAAACCCCTCATGTTCACTGATGTTGACAGCACTGAAGAAAAACACAAAGAACAGTAAACAAAGCAGACTAACCACCTGAGAAGCTGTTACTCTAAACGGAGTGACAGAATAAAAAGTCCTCAGGAGGAAATAACTGATGAGATGTCAGTAATTTTACAGCAGAACAACTCTGAGGCCAAGATAAACATGAATTGAAATTTAAATTAAGCTGTGCACCATTTCTAGGATGATTATGAAAACTAAATGAATTGTTACCTGACAACATGTAGTCAATTAGTATCATTTCTGGTGCTTGAGTAGTGGCTGCTGCTTGGACCCCTAATAGAAATTTGAATGATTATAGCCTATATAATACCTAGCACTGCTCCACATGGGCTTGGACAAGTGTGAGGTTGGGTGTGGTATGGACACATTAAATCAGTCTCACCTGGACAGAAACCAACTGTCCATTCTTATAGGCCACGAGACCGTTCTCAGCAAACACGTAGTCCGCTCTCTGGATCACTAGGGACAAACAGAACAACATCATAAGAAGTGGTAAATAAATCACCGGTCTGCAGCAGGTGTCCAGGTGCGTGTGCCTCACCGTCATCTCCCAGCTGCTCCTTGATCTTGACCAGGTCCGAACCTCCGACCACTCCCACTCGAACCCGAGCCCTGAGCTTCTCAAGGAACTCTGACATGTCTGGAGTGGCACGCTGCAACACATGGCAGAAACTGGATTTAATCCAAGTGATACCTCAAAGAAAAATAAATATCAATCAATAATGCAAATTAGGCCACGCTGCAGTAGCAAAGACTGATCCGTCAGTTAGTATGATGAGTTAGTATGATGAGTTTCTTACTGCAGTTAACTATTTTACAGCTGAATTATTTCCAGTTGAGCTTTATAGAGAAAAAACATGCAAGTCACTTTGTCCCTTTTAGTTCGGTTACACTTAACGCCTGGATATATATATCATCATGTCACTGTCTTTCTAGACAATCCCTGTCCAAACACTGATGGTGCTGCATCTGGAACAAGTTCACACACCGAGGTCTGCAGTATGATGATCACCAAACCTTCCCAACAGCACACCAAGTTTCAGAGGAGCTAAATCAGGAGGACATGGAGCTGTGCTAGCTCGCCTGGGATAGGGGAACTGGGGTCCTCTCCTCGAGCCAGATCAGGTCAAGTTACTTTATTTATACCCTTAGATAGTTCACAGTTGAAAGTTCAAAAAAAAAAATAAAAAAAATAAAAGAAAAAATGTACAAGGCATCCACTCACACAGTCTCAGACACCACACACCGGTACACAGGATTAAACAGACAATAATACTTTCAATACCAAATACCAATAAAAACATCTAAACTGCATTAACCAAACCCCAAAATAAAACAAGCTTAGAACTATGAATAAATAGATAATTATCAATACAGGCTCCAAAGAGAGCTTAGGCAAATTCACAAAGTTTACCAGCGTAACGGCAGCTGGTATGAAGCTGTTTTTATAGACCTTATGACTGAAAACCACTGTCCAGAGAGGAAAAGGTGTGACTCATTATTTAAATGGTACAGGTTGTCATTTAAAATGAATCTGGATATCTTCTGTCTAGTAGGCTATACATGATGGGCTCATCCAATCAACTTATTGAGGGAATTCTTGTTCTTTTCTTCACAGTTCAATTCGAGTCGATAATCGTCCCATTATTTATAGGGACAATGTACCTGGCCTGTCATAAATTGTGACATCATGCCTGCAGCAGTGAAACTGAGCCTAAAACTGGTGATGCAACATTGCTGCAATGGAAATATACAGTGCAATCTGAACCCTGGCGGTCACACAGGTTTACTGAGCTCACTCAATACACACTAACGTTATAGCAAGTATAACCTGTTTTAGTCACCAGCAGGAGCTCACGTTGGTCATCATCAAATCAGTGCAAATCAAACTTTATTAACACTTCAGTGTCAAGCGGAGGATGAAAACACAGTCGGAAGTGACACCCAGGTTACAATGGGACAAAAGGCGAATACCTGACACCTCACGACTGATTATTTAGACATCTGCAGGAGTTAAAGCGGAACCATGTTTCTACACGGAGCGAATTGTCACTCGGACCGATTACGATGACGATGACAACGTGGAGCCGGATGTTGCCAAACTATTATCTCTAACCTAAAGTTAAATGTGTAAGTAAGTGCAGAGACGTGACTGTAACGTGAGTTGTGTGAACACACACTCTCACACACACAGATTTGGTTGTACCTGTCTCGCGGCGGTCAGCGTGCCGTCAACATCAAAGAGGCAGAGCGTGCTCGAGTCCACGGCGGTGTCACTCATCTTGTGTCCGGGTGAAGCTGCGGTCTCCCTGCTGCGGACCCCGGCCCTTTGTTCCCCGCTGTGGTCGCTCGGTGTGGCCGCACAGGTCCCGTCCTGTCCACGGTGAGCCCCGGCTGACAAACTGCAGCTGACAGTCATAAACTACTGTCATACAGTTCAGCCTTTTCTTCTGCTGGAGTTATGAGGAACCTTACAAAGAGATTTAAGGTGCATTACCGCCACCTTCTGACACGGAGGCTTTGTATTATTGTCTTAGGCCTATTTAAAATTTGGTTTGTTGTTATAATGCAAATAAAAAAACCTTAGACCCCATTTGAACATTTTGTAGCTATTTCTATCCACTTACACCTTGATCTTATAAAGGCAGCTCTTGTTTTCTCCTCATAGATATTCTCTAATTGTGTATGTAACATGGTCACATCAATCATGTGTTGACTGGACCAAAATCTAAAATTTCTTTAATAATTTGAATTTATTTTTCTTTTACTAGTTTACCCTTTTTAAAATAAAGACCTTTAGGATCTCGTATTTTCGTTGTTTTTTCCAAAATCCAGTAGACCATACTATAGCCTACATTGTGTGTGTGAGAATTTAAGTTATGTTTAATGAAGGACCTGTTGTGAGCAGTGAACAGGTTTGAGCACATTCTGCGTTTCATTCACTCAGTTGATAATTACCCAGGCCAGTGTTAACTGCACTCAAGAAAAACCATGCAGTTGATCCTGAAGAATTTCAGTCGATTGAGAGGCAGATCTTTTAATTACAACTGTCTTTCAAGCAGTAGGCTACATCCCAAAAAACTGCAACTCAAACCTTGGTGTGTGACAGTGTGGGTGAGAGCAGGGACCTCCGGATACATGCAGCACAGCGCAGTGAAATGTATCAGGGGTTAGCTGGATGGGGTCATGTCAGTCAAATGGGAGTGGCTGCAAATGTAGACATGTGCCTCTGTGATAATAACAGCAAGAGTTTGTTTTGGGGGCAGAAAAACGTCACTGTCATCACTGGTTGGACAGTTCAGTGATCCACATGGCCTCTTCCTGTGTTGGCCAAAGACATTCGACATCCAAAGGCCCTTTTTCATGAAGTTGTGTATGGGCAGAGTAGATTTCATGGATCAGTCTGACGTAACGTGTCCCAGCTGATGCAAAAACAAATACTGGTACATCAGAGTGTTCTTTCACTTACTGGACATGACCATGTAAAAACCAAATGAATTCACATATGAAAACCCATACATCAACCCATGTGAAACCTACGGCATAACATGTGAGGCTCATGTCATGTGATAACATGTGAAATCCCAACAACCCCATAGATCAGCTAATGTTATCCTATAGGGTATCATGTGAATTTGATGTAACAGTTAATGGATAGTAATGGATGATAAGATATTTCTGATGCATGTCAACTTTTACTCTACTATGATTCATTATAATGGAAGGAAGTCTTAATGCTGCTAAAAGAAGTTTGATTTACGTAATATAGCACAATTCATTCACATTTAGTCACACTTTCCAATGAAAAAAGCCATACAGCTCCTTTTATATTTTATTAAAAATGAAACCTAACATTATTTTATAATTTTAAGCAATACAGCAACATCTAAAAATGAACAAACATAATAAATGTTTTTTATAATTAATTACAATACATTTTACGAGTTGGGGTTATAAAATATGTCCACCTCTATCAGTTTGTCAAGCCAGGGGCCTCGTTATCTGTGGCTGCAGCTGAATGAAATCAGCTGAATGATTAAAGACAGCAGCTTCCTCCTCTGTAGTGTTTATAAATGAACAGCCAAACCAAGGTGCGCGCTGCCACCAAGTGTACCGGAGGATCACCATGAATCTAAAGTCTCTTCTTGGCAGTCTTGCAGCACATACACCAGTAGAAAATCTATGTGGACCATCTGTGATATTTATCACTATAAGGTTTAACCTAGATGGCAGAACTGAATGAAAATAACACTTGTTAACTGATCACCCTATAGCCTACTCTGTTTTAGGTGCATGTAACCTCAAGGAAGACTGAGTCCTCTGGATATCAACAGGCTCCTGCTCAGACAAAAGGAACTCCCCAAAATCTGACCTGAACATCACTGAGAGGAAACGTCATCATTAATTTATTACCTACACATAGGCTACATCTTACTGCAGCATAATACAGCTGCGGAAGCTTTTAAGTTTCATGAACTGTGATGTGTTGTGCTCTGTTGATGGTCAACATACAGTATTTATCTATCTGTTAAAATGTATAGACTACAAAACTTCCAGTACAACACTGCTGCAAACTAAAACCTCAATAATAAACATATAGTGTAGCTCTCTTGCAGCCAATCAAAACAGAGCAACATGCTCTAGAATAAAAACAAAAAAATATAAAGTAGGAGAAAGGTGTTGTAGAAAGTGGTGCTGTATGCAGACATCCAACTGGTGTATTGTCCAGGTCGTCAGACTTAGCAGGGAGTTCATTTAAGTCATTTGCCATAACAAAAGGAGCAGCATTCAGCAGAATTTTTCCTTTGACATGTATTTGCTGCCCACCCTCTGAGAAATAGTCCATCTACTTAATGCATGGTTGACCTGGAGACAATGGATGTGAGGTCTGATCACCCTCTCTATCCAGTCTGAACGTCTGTCCTAAATGTGGAGCCTGCGGTTTACACTTTTCATTTGTGTCCATGCTTGCAATCACTTCATATGAACAGGTAGGAGCTGGTCCTGTAGGATTTAGAGTTTTTATAGGCTATTACTAACTATAAATATTATGGCTTGTCCACCTTTTCTTTCATATCTCCTCTCTGACTCCTCTGTGGACCAGCTATAATCTGAGACAGAGTACACTTGATCTATTTTTTTGTGACCTTAACTGAAGTTCAAACTGTCTTGCATAACCCATGCGACCGTAAACAATATCTGCTGCTTGATTTTAAAACATTTATGCAATATGTATCAGCGTATCTGCAGCTTCCTCAGCCATGCTTAAACATTACACAAGGATTACGGTAAACTGAAGTGAAAATTCACCCATAAACAAAGATCCCTTCAATTAATTATCTACAATTGAAACAAGTTTTTTCTGTTATTTTTTTTTACACTGTGCTTTTTTGCTTTGCCTTAGCTTTTGTGCTGTTTTAGTGCTGTAAAGCTTCATGTTGAATAAACTGCTCATTACTTCCATACATGTAAAATATGACAAAAGACCTGTGTTTCTTTTGTCCAAGAACTGCGGCCTATACGGTATATCATACTTTGATATTGCACAGGGAATGATATGATGCATGTGTATATTCAGTCAATGCACCAGAGTAGTTTGCAATATTCACTTTACTTTTCGTAATTTAGACCGTGAACACAACACAAATGGTGCACCAGTCACTGAAGTTATATTTTGAAGGGAGGGGGGGAATCCGGAAGTCTTATTTTCATTTACTTTCTACTTTACCAGTCAACTACCGTTAAATAACTGAGCAATTTTGTTTGTGACCCAGCTGGGTCTATAGTTGAAAGAGACGAGACAAAACGGGACTTGTCTAATTATGCCGCGGTTCACCTCACAGAGATAACAAACGGTTGAAAAACGTACACAGACCAACACATCAACACAAACTGACTCCTACGAGCTAACAAAGGGGGTTTCGCGCCGAATGTTTAAAACCCCAGTTCAACCAATCAGGGCGCAGGTGACGCACACAAACGTGATTTCTCAATCGCGCATATTACAACCAATCAGAGCGCCGTCTGTGTTTTGTGTCTTACGTTCAAATTTAAATGCTTCGCTCTGACCAATCGGCGGAGGGCGGGGCGGAGTCAAGGCAGCAGTTCTAGTCAAGTTAGGTCGGCCTCACAGACGGTGACAAAACAGTTGCGCCTTCTTCCTCATTCACTCGTTTACAATTTGTCTCGCAGCAAACAGGTAAGGACGATTGCTTTTTACGGCCGCATTTGGGTCACTTTGTTATTTTAAACAACGATTTATTTGCTAATTTTCTGTAACGTCTACGACGACCGAGTTTCGTACTTTTGGTGCGTGTTACTATCTAAACTTTAAAAGAGTGATTAAGTTATTTATTTTTTAATGTTATGACCTTAATCACAATGTCACAGTTGTGGTTAAAGTGAAAAAACCCGTCGGATTTCCTTATGCCCGACCAGAAACGATGAAGTTTAAGTGTTTTTTTTTCTAAGAACGACGAAGCAGGCGGTGTAGGCTAGGCTGTGACTGAGCAACATGCAGTTCAATCGCCATTTGGCTTTGGTAGCTTAACGTTAGCTTGCTGCAACACGACGGCGGCGGCCCCCGCATTTAAAGTTGGATTAGTGCTCATACGCAGTCCTGTGGCCAGTGGCTCGGTTGTTCAATGTAAAGTACGTATCCCTTGAAATATACCCACTTTAGAGCACTTTATCTATATCTTTTATCCGTTTTGGCGCAGTTTAGTTTAGGCGGGAAGGTACAAAATGGAGTCGCGTCTTTTTGTCCCAGAGATGTAGAAATCCGATTAGGACCGTAAAACGGCCCCGCGTGTCCGTGTCTTCGACTAGGTGCCATTATAGCGCTAATATTTACATTAAAGGGTAAATGTTTTAACAATTGCGACTTAATATATCGACTAAACTAAAAGTTTGCAATACACACGGTGGGGCAGCGTTGTTGTGCACGCACAAACTAGAGCGGGCCAGTAACTTAGCGCGACGCTTAAGTAGGTAGTAGGTTGTTTGTTTGTCACGCCTGTTTCATGTGGTTTATTCTCCTTGGTTCACAGAAAACGCAGCCATGAAGAAAGACCCAAACAAGCCCAGAGGAAAGACCTCCTCATATGCCTTCTTTGTCGCGACCTGCCGTGAGGAGCACAAAAAGAAACACCCAGGAGCCTCCGTCGGCTTCGCAGATTTCTCCAGGAAATGCTCCGAGAGATGGAAGGTAAATAATTAATTCACACAAGTTTCTAATTACAAAAAATATTTTAAAATAGTTTTTAATCGAAGGGTGTGGACATATCTCCTGTAAGTGTTGTTAAGTGACTTCACGGAGTTCATTGAAGGACTACATTGTTGTGTGCAGTGCAGCTGCTGTTCCTAACCCCCCACCCCCATTTAAACCCCACCTCTTAAAGTGGCACATGTTCACTAATAACCTTGGATGTGTGACAATTGTGTTTGGAATTAGGACGTTAAAATGGAGATTAAACATAATTTTTTCCTAAATGTTAATTTTCATTTATTTTTTTTAAAAGACCATGTCCGCCAAGGAGAAGGTGAAGTTCGAGGATATGGCCAAGAACGACAAGGTCCGCTACGACCGGGAGATGAAAACATATATACCCCCGAAGGGCACCAAGAAGGGCAAGAAGAAGAAGGACCCCAATGCCCCAAAGAGGCCACCGTAAGTCTCTAATGTCACTATACTGAGTATACAGAGTAAAAAAAGATTTCTGCATGTATTCCTATATGCATGGTTGTAATCTGTGCTCTGTCTTTCCCCCTACCCCCCAGATCTGCATTCTTTGTGTTTTGCGGCGAACACCGCCCCAGGATTAAGGAGGAGAACCCCGGCATCTCAATCGGTGATATTGCCAAGAAGCTTGGCGAGTTGTGGTCCACGCAGGGTCCCAAAGACAAGGCTCCCTTTGAGGCCAAGGCTGCCAAACTGAAGGAGAAATATGAGAAGGTATTCACAGATCCAGTATCTTTGCATAGTCTCACATGTACGAAAATATCTATTGGTATAAATATACAATAGTTAATGAATGTTTGCTATACGACTGCAGTGCCACTAGTCTCACTCTAAAGGTGAGAACACATGACATGTGGATTAAAGCGCTCTCTCTGTGTTTCAGGATGTCGCTGCCTACCGTGCCAAAAGCGGCTCAGGGAAGAGTGATGCCGGCAAGAAGAGTGGCCCAGGCAGGCCCGTCGGCAAGAAAGCAGAACCAGTCGATGACGATGATGACGACGACGATGACGACGAAGATGATGAGGAGGACGATGACGACGATGATGACGATGATGATTAAGCCATTGTTTGAATTCAAGGATGTGAAGTTTGCAATGTGGTGTTCAGCTTAACTGTTTTGTGTGTATGATTCCATCAGTATAGCCTGCTGTCCCTGTTGGTCTGCCTCTGTAGGATACCAGACCTATACTCCTTTTTTCTAATTCAGGGATTTAGTTTTTTGTTTTCACTTAGCCCTTATGACCCCTCCCCGCCCCCACCCACTGAACTTGTGTTTGTTACATCTTTAGGTCCTCGTTGCTATGAATGGACAGCCATATTTGAACTTCCTGTGATAATATAATGGACTGAGACTCTTTACAGGCAGTGGACAGCAGCAAATCAGTAAAGTTTAAAAGTTATTGTTCCTGGAAGCACTGCTCATGTTCTCTTTAGTGGTGCTGTTTCTTCACTGTCATTTACTACCAGGTTCTCTAGTTTGATTAAATGTTTGCAGCCATTTTTAATGTGGAACTATGAAAAACTTTCATGTAGAATGAATTTTTCTTTTTATAATAAAATTTTGTATATTGATTAAAATCTGTGTGAAGTTGTGCTCATTCCTTAGGTAAACTAGAAATGTTAGTCAGTACTGCCGACGGTTTTAGCCTGGTTGTTGTTGATTTGGCCTTGGTCAACAACAAATGACTTAACTTCATCAAGTATCAGCTGATTTAGGTTGTTGGCCAGGATGACTGCTCATCATGACCCAGAAATGAGGTTAGCAGACTTCTTCACAGCAGATACTGGGAGGTAGTGTTCAGGGAGGAGGTGTTTTGAAAGTTTTATCTGTCACTGTAGTTTTATCAGGTCATGTAAAAATACTAAGAAAAGCAACTCAAATGGGTTAAAGATTAATAGCAAGGTTGTGTTGGGGATTTATGACCTATAGACAAGGATATACTGCCTAATCCACTGATGGGACATTTAAATCCTGAGGAAAATGTTCATACAGGGGCTGATTACTATAGTATTCTCTAATGTCCGCATTCATAGACTCAGACTTTACCTGATTCTACATGCACATCATACACTACCAGGACTACCAGCTGTTAGCACCAGGCAAATGTTACAGATGTTAGAAATGCAATAGATTGTTTTAATAATACATTTTATTTGTTACAAGAGAAGCAATGGACATGTTCAGTATTGCATATTATATTAAGAAAATTCAACACAAGTGTTAAGTGCACACATCTAAAATATACTATTTAGATATGTGCACTTCACATTTGTGTTGAATTTTGTTGACCCTTTGTTCCTTGTTCATTATAGCCCTGTTGTTTTTTGCACTGTCTGTGTGCAATGGTTATGTCCTGTGTGAATCATGCAGCTGTAGTTTCTTATAGGCTAATAAAGTGATCTAAGCCACTCTTATTTTATGGTAAACTGGAGGTCAAATGCAGATTAGGTTGGTTAGTTTCAGATAGAAGTAGGCTAAGTTTTGGATGAAGGACATATTCAGGTTCAGGTGAGGTTAAGGGTCAGGTGGAGGTGGGGCTCAGTAAGAAGGTACGGTTCAGTCGTTCAGCTGAGGTTATGGGTCAGGTCAGGGGGATATGGGTTCAGATGGAGGTCACTCAGGTTAAAGTGGATGTGTGGTTCAGGTGGAGGTCCGAGAGTGAGAAACCGACTCCAGATCCTCGGGAGGGGGGGTCTCAGAGTCAGAGCAACCATCTAGGATAGCTCGAGGAAAGCGGCCTGGACGACAGTCTGCACAGCCAATGACTGATCAAGATGAACAATCCTACGGACCAATCACCGATGTCGATTTTTTAAGACCCACCTCACGCGATAAGGACGGTGATCGGGGCAAATTTCAGCACCTGGGAGCTGTCCACCACCACCGTGCACGAGCCAGCCGACACCTGACGGTAAGAGAAAAAAAACATACACCGTGTTCCTATGTGCGCGCGCGTGTGTGTGTGCGTGTGTGTGAGAGAGAGAGAGACAGCGAGAGGGAACATGCACAGAGACGCACACACATACTCTCTCACATACAAACACACACACAGACACACCAGCGGCCGCTCCAAGCCGCTCAACCGGGGAACATCTGCTACGGTGCGTTACGTCAGACCGCCTCACACGGCTCAGACCTGTTGATGGGTCTACAGTCTACACGATCCTCAAATAGACCAGGAAACAGACGGAGGAGACCGACAGACACCGGCTCAGGTTCATATAGCTGCAGCTCCAGCCCTAAGCGCCTCCTTAATTAGCTCTAGTCGCTGATCAACTTATTGATTCAGCGGGTGTTTTGATTGGTTATTCATCAATATCAGCCCCCCCCCAACCCTCTGTGTTTACCTTAGTTTCTCTGGCGGGTTCACATGAGAACAACATGGCTGTGTTATTATGATGAGGTAAACCCAAGAAGAGATGCAGCAGGTGACATAGGGGGTTGCCACCTTTATGTGAAATGGAAATGATATTGCACACCCCACATTTCTTATAAGATTCTCGTGGTAACCTAAATTGGACTGCAGGCCCACCATGTTTATTAACATTACTTTTTACTGCCTGCCTCTCACTACCCCAGTGGCTCAGTCCCACACGGGCTAAATTGAGACACTGAGTAAATGTAAATTGCTGTTTTTTTCAGGAATTTCAACACCTCAGCTCATTAAGGTGAACTCCAGTAGCCTACACTGCAGGGACCACCTACTGCTGACATAAGCAGGAGTGGTCCCTTGGGAACATATTAGGTGTAAATAGACCTTTTTGCATGGCAGATACTGTATATTGACATGTTGAAACAGGAAATGCCCAGGGGGTAATTCACAGGTGCAGGGGTTGTACATGCTGGATAACAGGACAGTGCGGTTATTTAGGTAGTGTTTCACTGATAAGTCAACATAACTGAGCCAACCAGTTCAGACACCTCCCCACAATATTGTGGAGAGGGTATCTTACATTGCTGCCATCTTTCATCAACAGACCTTTAGTGAGTCCAGACTAGTAGTCTATATAACATTTACTGTTTGCATCCAAACACCAACTCTACCATTCACAGCATGAGGCTATTTGCATGGCTGGAAATACAGACTGTATCAACCATGTCACTGGATCAGTAGAATCAATAATTATTAGATAAATGTTTGTGTTTCTGTAATCTTTTCTTCTTTTTTTTGCCCTAGCAGAAGGCCAGTCCGCGCAATACATTCTGCGCTCGTCAATGATTCAAAACAAACGTGAGTTGTTCATCATCATCAGTAGCCCGTTGATATTAATGAATGTGTGATAGTTTAGCGTGGACGCTCATAAAGTAGCTGTGTCAGTGTGCCAGCATATATTTAAAAATGGCTTGTTGTTGGCTCGGTGGTGGGTGTTGATGGCCTGGTGGCTGCCAGGCCTGTACACTGGTAGGGGAAACAATGGTTAGTTTTTATTTTTTATTTTTTTTACTTTACCACAGAAGGGCTGTATGTTTCTGTTTCAGTGAGTCTGGACTTCAGGCTGAGACATTCGGCCTCTTAGGACCTAGCCCATGTTAGAGGTGAACTGTCACATCTGCAGAGACAGCAGACAGCACTGATGGACATGTTTTTAATTAAATAACTTGTGTAATTAAAAAAACACAAGGCAAATAATCTACAACCGGATTCAGAGTCATTCAGGAGCGTTACTAGCCATTAAACGGGGTACAACTCAGCCTGAACTGACTTTGCTTATTTTTTAAGCATTAAAGTGTACCGCCTATATGACATTAATACTAGGGCTCAGCTCATTTGTACTGGAGGCCGTACCCCAGTAAAAGAGATCTGTTGATGCCCATGGAGTCATTTAATCAATCAGGTGTTTGATGTGTTACTGTTCAGCCTCAAGTCAAATAGTAATCAGGAACAGAATGAAAAATAACATAGGTGTTGTCACTGTCAGTAGATTTAATTTAACCTCCTCTGGGCGTCATCATTTCAACTCATTGACATATAGAGCTAAAAGGTTAATATGGGATCACACCTTCCTCCATCAAAGTGCTGGTCAGTCATTACTGTGACAGCTGCATATCATTAGTGTTCCCATTATCTCACCATTATGTAATCAAAAAGAAATTTATATGTAAATCAGCCAATTTGCACCTTACAGGAAGATGTGACAGGACAACTGATCAACATGTGATCACCTTTAACAGGAAATCTCAGTCTTTAGTATTCACCATTTCAGGTCTTCATCTCCTCTAGGATTTAGGTGAACTGGATCTTTATAGATAATCCCAGATGATGCCTGAAAAACATTTAATTATTAAAGTTCAAAAGATTAAAACATAGCATGTGTCTCACAGCTTCCTGTAGGTTCATGGATCTATGTATTTGTGTTTCTAATCTGGTATCTGGTTCAAAATGTGAAGAGCTACCAAACTAATACTAACTAACTAATTAGTACAAATAAGACGATTAACCAGGACAAAATACAAGACATTTCTTCAGGGTGTCTTAATGAGTTCTCTTGTGAAAACGTGTTGGAGCGTCACAGTGAGAGGACAGTACCACATCTTAGACGTGTTGCATGCTGGGTCTCCCGTCACTTCCTCACGGTTACAGTGACCAGTTAGTCGCTAAGCACCAGCCAATCACAGCACAGATTAATTCAATCCTCTCTCTTTAATCACCTTATGTCACACACCTGTGGATCCACTGTTCAGCAGAGACGTGTTACCCTGGTTGTAGGAGACGTATCCTAGAATAAAGTTTCTTACAACAGCTCTGCGATAAACACTGGATCGAGTCGTGTCAATGTAATTCTGTTGTGCAGGTTGTTTGGTTGGATCCTTCTGCCATGGGCCAAACAGTCAAATGTCTGGATTATTGCCTGGATCTGCACCAAATTAAACAAACTCATAGGCTGACAACATTATTTTGTCAAAGTAGTTGTTCCAGCTCCTGAGAAACTGATGAAACTGTCAAATAATGTCTCACACTGTCGAGGAATCTCATAAACACTGCCTGGATGAACTATCCTTCAACGGTAGATGGGTTAGGGTCTTATCGCTCCTCAAAGTTTTGTACAGATCAGTTCAGCAGTTTTTATTGATAAAAAAAGAGAGACCATAAGCTCATTGCTGGGGAAAGAAATGCAAATGTATGACAGGTGTATGTGAAGGCATTTACAATCTACAAAGACATTAGTGAATCAATTTCTATTCGTTAATTTACAAAACAATTTGTGGATGTTCTGTTCTATGTTTGTGGATGGATGAAGTCATAATCACTACAGTAGTCTTACAGCAGGTTGTAATAGAGTATATTTGTTTTGTTTGTCTCCAGGTGAGGATGGTCAAAGTGAAGCAGGTGGGCTTGCTGGCAGCAGGCTGTCAGCCCTGGAACAAAGATGTGTGTGCTGCTAGTGGAGACCGCTTTGCCTATTGTGCTACTCTGGCCATATACATTTACCAGGTGAATTACCAGTGTGAGTATTTGTGTTGTAGTGGTGGTTTGTTTGATGTTGGTTTATCATTATTATTTATTCATCTATTTTTCTTGTGAATCAGCTCAAACTCACGACACCCAGAATGAGCTAGAGACATATAGTATGGTGCTGCGTGGAAAGTTTTTGAACCCTCCAAATGCCTGTGAGTGTGGCCAAATAATTCAATTTTGGACTCATCTGTCCAGAGAGTGGACGTCCAGGAGGACTCTGGTTTGTCCAAGCGTGAGTTTAAATGGACAACTTTGTTCTTTCTTGAGAGCAGAGGCTTCCTTCTACAGTAGCAACTCTTCCATGAGTGCCATGTCTATTCATTTTTCGCCTGATTGTTGACACATGTACATTTATCCCAGATGCTGTCAGAGAGGTTGTCTGCAACTCTCAGTGGAGATGATGTGTGGGTTGGCTTTTATCTGATTCATAATTTTTCTGGTGCCTCCTGGTGAAAATTTTGAATTCCGGCCGGAGTTACGGTGATTGGCACGACAGGAGTTTTGTTGGTTTCCTCTCTCTTTTAATCAGTGCTGCTCAAAACCTTTTCTAAGGATGTCATATTTGATTGGTCTGCTTAACTGATCACTTGAGCCTCCAGTCTATTACCTACTTGATTTTACCAATGCAGCTGGGGTTCACTTACTTTTGCACATAATCTGATACCATGTTTCACGTACTCTGCTGGCTACTCACACAGTTCCCTCAAAACAAGTACATGGAGTTAATTCATAAACACAAACCTGACATTTCATATGTAAAAACTGGCGATGATAGAATAAGAAAATCATGGTAAAACAACAGAACTACTCAAGGGGTTCATAAACTTTCAAGCAGCACTGTATAACGGAGAATGATGTATTTGTGCTTTCCACAAATTATGAGCCCACATAACAGGACTGGAACTAAAGTCTAAAATCCCATGTACTCTGAGTCGAAGTCTCGATCATGAGCAAACCAAAAGATGTCACTGTTTTTTATTGTCTGCTCTCTCTACTGTTCTCTTGTTGTAGTTGGACCAGCAATACAATGAGTTTAAGTTGCGATCCATCATGTCAGAGCACAAGAAGACCATCACAGCCATCAGCTGGTGTCCTGACAACCCTGATCTGTTTGCATCTGCCTCTGCCGACAACCTGCTCATCGTGTGGAACGTAGCAGAACAAAAGGCTGTGGCACGACTGGACAACACTAAAGGTAGATGGATGACCTGCGTCGAGTGGTACTGACTCTGTCGCCACCCCGTCCGTCTCTGGGGTTTCACAGCGTCTCCTCTGCTTTTACAGGAGTCCCTGCATCTGTAAGCTGGTGCTGGAACTCAGCCGACGGAGTGGCGTTCGTCTCGCAGCGTGGTCCGTTGTACATCTGGGCGTATGGAGACCCTGACCCCGGGCTCACGGTGCACAAAGAAGCTCACTCCTTCCTGTCTGACATCTGTTTGTTCAGATGGCACCCCACCAAGAAGGGCAAGCTGGTGTTTGGACACACAGACGGAAGTTTGTCTGTGTTTCAGCCAGGTAAAGATGGACACACTCAAACGTGACCTACAGCACAGTCATCATGTGGAGGAGACTCACACTCTCAGTCAACTATTATATGTACAGTGAGTGACATGGGAAGTATTCAGACACTTAACTTTATTTTAATGTAGATTCCATTTGAAATGGATAAGCGTTACATGTATGTCCGTCTATTGTCAGTAACACACAGACATGAATTAGAAATTGTCAATCAATTAATTATTAGTTCAAAAAGTTACAATCTGTATCTCTGATTAACTAAGTCTTCAGACTCTCCAAACTGTGACCTGAAGTCTCTGACTGTCCCTGAGTGTCTCAGATCTAAACCACATAGACCATCTGTGGAGAGACTTGAAGATAAAAGTTCATAAGCACTTCCTGTCAAGTCAAATATTCAGGCTGCAGAGACTGAAGCTAAAGATGGAAGCTTCTGAAGTGAGTCCTACAAAGACTTGGATTAAAGGTCTGAAGGATCATGAAATCATGATATTATTCAGGGATGCAAACAGCGCGCCGAAAAGCGAAACTCGCTTTTTTCATGACCAATTAGGTGACTTGTGTGAATCGTTCAGATCCGAAGAGTTTTTGTTTTTGGGAGGGAGGGAGGGGGGGGTCTCAGCGTCTCAGCTGGGGTCAGTAAAATGTTTTTCTAACAGGCTGACAGTGACAATCACGTGAAACTGAGGCGAACTCATTCATGGTCTCTGATTATACTGATAACAGCCGACCTCCAATGTAGACGCGACATGTGCGCTCATTAAAGCGGCGCGTATCCGCATGCAGTCGGTGCGACGGCGACGCCGTTTTCCCCCCGTGGAGCTGTGCACCGCGGACATGCACGGTTCCCTACGTTGCTGTGTCAGGCAGGTGTCTCCACGGAGCTCTGCCCCGTTTCAGAGGTGAAGGAAAGACGTCGCCTCCGCGATGTAGAATGTGTTCAATTAAAGTGAAACTAACACATTATATAGGCCTATATGTCTATTACACACTGAATGAAACATCCCATGTCTTTATTTATTCCGTTTATTTTAATAGTAATAATTATGACTAACATTCAGTGAAGACCTAAAAATCAGTATCTCCAAAATGGAAATATTGCAAAGGAATTTTTTTTTAAGTATTTTAATCTAGAAATGTTGGCCTTCTGAAAACTATGTCCATCTATATGCACTCAATACTTGGTTGGGGTTGAACTACTGGAAATTGACTTTTCCATGATATTGTAATGTAATTATTTGTTAATGGTGAACCCCCCCGGGAAATTCCTCTCTTTTTTGGTCCTGACCCGTTTGCATCCCTGATTATTGAGTGTCATCCTTTCAGATTTTAAACTACAGCAGAATAAAGCGAAGTGTCCGATTATTTCCTGGAACCACTGAACATGTCGAACTCCCCACATTTCCTCAGCAGAACCTATAAACTGCACCTCTAAACACACTTTTTAAACTATTACCATAAACGCACCTTCATTAACCTCTTTCTTGCCTGTTCAGGGAGTAAAAGCCAAAAGCACGTGCTGCGACCAGAGGCTCTGGAGGGCACAGATGAAGAGGACCCAGTCAGCGCTCTGGAGTGGGATCTTCTGTCCACTGCCTATTTACTAGGTCAGATACAGACACAGCACTAACTTCATGACCAGGACTTACGTGGTTGTGTGATTCAAAATAACGTAGCTGTCATACACAAAAACTTTCACTGCCAGTGTTTGATAATGATGATATTGATAAACAGACGTGTTCTTTATCTCCCAGTGTCAAACCTCCATAATGGGATCAGACTACTGGACAGTGAGGCCTTGACCTGTATCACGACCTTCTGCTTCCCATCGGCTGCTGCATCAGTTCAGTGTCTAGCCTGGGTCCCCTCTGCTCCTGGGATGTTCATTACTGGAGGTAAACGTGTGTGTGTGTGTGTGTGTGTGTGTGTGTGTGTGTGTGTGTGTGTCGCAGGCTGTAGATGTACTGCTGATACAGCATACGTCTTCTTGATTTTTATTTTCTATCTTTATTTAACCTTTATTTAACCAAGAATAATCCCATTGAGATTCGGAATCTCTTTTGCAAGGGGGTCCTGGCCAAGAGAGCAGCACAGTAGGTCCACATGAAGTACACACTTGAAAAACAACAGCAAAACAAACATAAAAACAGCTAAAACAGTTTGGCAAATCTCATCATTACAGTATAATCACCAGCTGCGTTTGGTGAGAGAACATGTGCACGCAGTAGTCAAATAGTCCTTGATCCTAGCTTTAAAATCTGCCATACTTGGGAGATAATCCAATTTAAGATGACTCGGATGGGGGTGCGAATTCTTCTTCTTCTTCTGAAGACACTTTCTGCGTACGAGGAATAGCATACATTATCAATCTATCGTGCCTGAGACTACAGCTTTTGGTGTTGACTTTAGGAGCCAAGAGAGAACATAAATAAGGGGGCAAGTCACACAGGGTGGCCTTATAAAGAAAACAATACCAGTGTTCCCATCTACGATTGTACAGAGAAGGTCAGCCAAAACTCTCATAAAGACTACAGAATTCGTGATGTGTCCAGCTGACGGTGACTTTTCCCTTTCAGACTCCCAAGTCGGGGTGTTGAGGGTGTGGAACGTGTCCCGGTCCACTCCCCTGGACAGCTTCAAACTGAAGAAGACTGGATTTCATGCTCTACATGTCCTCCACTCTCCTCTCTCCAAGAAGGGTAAATGGTCCAAACTGTGTGTTGTGTGTGTGTGTGTGTGTGTGTGTGTGTGTGTGTCTCAGCTCTCTGGTCAGGTGTCAGGATGTTCCTCCTCTCTCTCTCTCTCTCTCTCTGCAGCTTCCAGCTCCAGCTCTCCCAGTAAGAGTCAGCACACCAGCTCCACCAGCGAGGCGGTGCCGCCACCCACCCTGTCCCAGAACCGGTCCTTCTCTTTGCCCCCGGGCCACGCTGTGTGTTGCTTCATGGATGGAGGAGTGGGACTGTACAACATGGGGGCCAAGAAGTGGGACTTTCTCAGGGACTTGGTATTTTACACACACATACACACACACATCCACCCACCCACACACTCCAGAGACCAGACCAGTGCAGAGTACTAGACCCTGATGACCGGTTTCTTCTGCTGTTCCAGGGTCACGTGGAAACTATCTTCGACTGTAAGTTTAAACCAGACGATCCGAACCTCCTGGCCACCGCCAGTTTTGATGGAACCATCAAGATCTGGGACACAAACACGCTCACAGCTGTTTACACGTCGCCTGGCAACGAGGGGGTCATCTACTCCCTGTCCTGGGCTCCAGGTACCGTCACACGCACACACATATACACTCTCACACACATCTCATGTTAAAGGTTGCTAACCTCTCTGTCTCTGTGTGTTTTGAAGGAGACCTTAACTGTATTGCGGGGGCGACGTCTCGTAGCGGAGCGTTCATCTGGGATGTGAGGAAGGGAAAAATCATCACTCGCTTTAATGAGGTTACTAAACAGACTGAATCACCGAACACATACTGTACATTAAAGACGGACAGAGCTACGATTTCACACACAGGCGTCTTCATCTGGGTTTTGTCCTCAGTGCAAACCAAAAGGCAGACTTGACTCGTTAATGTTTAAGAAATCAACCTATTTCTGTTAATGTGATAAAAGAAAATAGAGTCTGTTTCATCCAGAAACTCAGTAACAACACAGTCAATCTGATTGTCATTGCCCTGTGCTGTTGTAGTCCAGCATTCTCCTCTTCTTCCTCCTCATTAATATTACTCCATCCTGTAGGTAAATAGCTGTTTACAGAGATATAAGATGATGTGATGATAAATCAGTGTCTCCACTCTGTCCTCCTTCAGCATGGGAAGAACGGGATCTTCTGTATCTCCTGGAGCCATAAGGACTCGAAGAGGATCGCCACCTGTAGTGGAGATGGCTTTTGGTGAGGTGGAGTTTCTTCTTTTAAAAAAAAAAAATCAAAGTCTTAGATTTGTCCATCACAGTCAATCTGAACTTTTTTCTGTTGTTTCACAGTATCATTCGGACCATTGATGGTAAAATCCTCCACAAGTACAAACATCCTGCAGCTGTGTTTGGTTGTGACTGGAGCCAGAACAACAAGTAAGACCTCACCTGACACCACAGTTACCATAATAACTGCTTTTATTTAAGATAATTTGTACAGAGAGAGACTGATTTGGGTGAAAAACACAAGAATAAGTCTGTCCTCGGTTCATGTTTATGTCTAACATCTGTCTCACCTGCCATCTCTGCAGGGACATGATAGCAACAGGCTGTGAGGACAAAAACGTGCGGGTCTACTATCTGGCCACCAGCTCTGACCAGCCTCTGAAGGTCTTCACTGGACACCTGGCTAAAGTGTTTCATGTCCGCTGGTCTCCACTCAGAGAGGGGATCCTGTGTTCTGGATCAGATGACGGGTCAGGACCTTCACACAGACCTCAATGTCCCACACACTGTTTACAACGTTCACACACAGGCACAAACTGTTTCCAGAAGTGGATCCAGACTTAAGTGATCCAGACTCAGGCGAACCAGACTTAAGAGATCCAGACTAAGGTAGCAGACATTCCTGGAGAAAGTGAGGGACATGAAAAGGAAAAGAGACACAGATTGAATAGTCTATTCAAGGGGATCATGAAGGCAGCAAAAATGCATGCGGGCTGAAAAAACAACAACAACTTAGATTCTCAAAGAAATTAGGCGACACTAAATCACACATTGGATTTTAATGAATTTTATTGATGAAGATTCAGTTTCACTGCTGTAACAAGTGACACAAAAAATAAAAAGTATAAAAAGTCTGAATGACGCTAGTTAACATCAGTGTTTCTTTCCCAAACTAAATTCATGGCATCTTATTGTTTGTTATTATTATCTAATGACCAAAGTGTTAATAGCTCATTTGAAATGTCAGGATCAGAGCTCACTTTAACTCTTTAGTTATTTCAGATGAAAGGTTTATTTGGCTGCTCTGTTTAACATCAGGAGTAATGGTTTATTAAATGTGAATATACCTGCATTATACATGAAAGAGAAAATGAGGTTTGGTCCTGTAATGAATCCTTGTGTGTCTGCAGCACTGTTCGTATATGGGACTACACACAGGACGCGTGTATCAACGTGCTGAGTGGTCACACGGCTCCGGTCAGAGGACTGATGTGGAACACGGAGATTCCTTACCTGCTCATCTCGGGTGAGTCCACAGACCATCCCTCTATCAGCTGTGTAATGGTCAGCGTGCTGTTGTAAAACAGAGCAGAGACGACAGATCAGCTGCGGTGGAGAACCAGGTGGATGTGAGCTGTTCAAACGTCCCCCAAGACCGTTACCTGTTAGACAGAGATCCTAAAATGACATCATCTTGACTCCTATAGACACTGTCAAGGGCAGAAAAACAGCTCTGTGGGAACATCTAGTGGCAGCTGTAGGAAACTGCAACAACATCAGTGTGTGTTAATTATATTTTTAATTATTTACAATCGATGTAGTTGTTCAGAAAAGACTAAAGAATAAAGGGGAGAGGATTAAAGGATTTAGCCGTTTTTACACACAACAGCTCTACGTCTCTAGTGCTTCCAGATACAGCGAATAGAAATCTACCTCTGCTTACTGATAGTTTTAATAACTACTTTGCCTCTATTGGTCAAGAACTTGCCAATAGAACCAGGCATCCTCAGGGAAATTCCTATAGAAACTACCTTTCAGGCCACTATGTGCACTCTTTTTTTATGAAACCCACTGATACGACTGAACTTAAAAAAATTATCAAAAACATGAAGAATACACATACAGCAGGGGCCGATGGTATATGTAGCAAAATCTTGATAGCAGTCACAGATCTCATTGTACTACCACTAGCACATTGCATTAATTTATCGCTTCTTCATGGTGTTGTGCCAAAAATGACTAAAATTGCAAGAATTATTCCAATTTACAAATCAGGAGACAAAAATAATATAAGTAATTATCGTCCAATTTCTGTTTTACCAACACTCTCCAAAGTACTGGAGAGAGTGGTGTATAATAGATTAAGTGAATACCTTGATAAGCTGCATGTTCTTTCCAGCTCGCAGTATGGCTTCAGAAAAAAGAGCTCAACTTGTATGGCTATTCTAGACCTCATTGAAAAGGTTAACGATGCTGTTGAACGGGGAGATTGTGGAGTAGGCATCTTCTTGGACCTATCGAAAGCTTTCGATACAGTAGACTTTAATATTTTACTGGGAAAGTTGCACCATTATGGCATTAGGGGAACGGCGCATAACTGGTTTAAAAGCTATCTTTATGGTAGACAACAGTACGTGAAAATAAACAATCAAAAATCACAGAACAAGGATGTCATAAATGGGGTCCCCCAGGGATCAATTTTAGGGCCATTACTTTTTATTATTTATATTAATGATTTTGTTAATTCTTCTGAAATATTCCATAAGATCATTTTTGCTGATGATACCAATTTGTTTTTTTCTCACACCAACACATCTGAACTACAGGAAATACTAAATACTGAATTACAGAAAATAGATATCTGGTTTAAGTGCAATAGGTTATCTCTTAATATAAGTAAGACCAATTATATTGTGTTTAACTCTAATAAAAAGGCATCAGAAGCTCACTTACATCTTAAAATAAGTGATGAAGAATTACACAGAGTGAGCTCTACTAAGTTCCTCGGGGTCCACATTGAGGAGTCCTTAAATTTTAAACATCATATAGAGCATATAATATCCAATCTAGCTAAATATGTCGGGCTCTTCTTTAAAATAAGACATTATTTTCCTTTAACTACACTACTTACTCTATACAAAACTCTGTTTGTGCCACACATTAACTACTGTAATGTCATTTGGTGCAACACCTACCCTAGCTATTTGAAAAGATTAGAAAGCCTTCAAAAAAAGATAATTCGAGCTGTGTCGTGGTCCGAGTTCAATGCCCCCACAAGACCTCTATTTCATCGCTTCGGTCTCCTCCGGTTAACTGAAATTAATGTATTTCACAATGCCTGTGTGATGCATCAAATTATCCATAAAACCAACCACAGATTGTGTGAGCTTGTTCCAGTCTGCGGCCCTTGGCATGCGTATGA
Source organism: Trachurus japonicus (assembly GCF_045865225.1). NCBI lineage: Eukaryota > Metazoa > Chordata > Actinopteri > Carangiformes > Carangidae > Trachurus > Trachurus japonicus. Next base: position 20,439,762 of record NC_140907.1, read on the forward strand.
TACCAGGAAAAAACATCTAATTACTGGGAAAAAAAGAAGATTAAAAAGAACGAGACTGTCTTTTGCATGCAGAGGACCGCAGATCTGGAACGAGCTAGATGAGAGCTTGAGGGTGGAGACGTCCATCTCCATTTTCAAGAAAAAGCTAAAAATTAAATTACTTAGTTTATATATATATAAATTGCAACCATTGAACATCTGAACCATAGTAAATTGAATGTAAATTTTATAATCATCTGCTTTTATCTACATGTTATGAAAACCTTCTGTTGGTACGCTTGGGGTCCACGTTGTCTGTTAATGTTTCATGTACTGTATTGTTAGTTTTGTACGTGCTTTATTGTGTGTATGTGTGTGTATTTATACTGTTAATGTTTCGTGTGTATTGTAGTCTTGTACATGCTGTATTGTTTTGTGTTATATGTATCCAGGCTCCCGCAATAAGCTTTTGGTAGCTTCAATGGGAGACCTGATTCACACAAATTATGTGTTGTGTGTGTGAATAAACTTCATGATGATGAACACAGGAGGTTAAACATGTATATACAGTAATGGACTATGGATGATTATCATCGTAACATGTTGTGTGATGTTGTAGGTTCTTGGGATTACACAATCAAAGTGTGGGACACGAGAGACGGCACATGTCTGGACACAGCCTACGACCACGGAGCTGATGTGTATGGTGAGGCGGTCACAGAACAACATGCTGCAGATACACGATGTTGACTCTTATGACATACAATGCAATGTAAACTCACATAGATACTGAATCACACTCAGTTGGTTTAGAGGTCACACTGACCAAACGGTGTGTTTGTGTCACTGTGAACAACACACGTTCACTGCAAACATATTCAGAGCCGTGTTGACTCTACACTCTACAGCAGGGGTATTCAATTAAAATTCAATGACGTCCAGTTACTAAACCTTTGTCCAAGCTTAAGGTCTGAACCTGATTAAGTCCAAATTGTGTCTTATAGCCTACCCCTATGTCCATTAAATAAAATTAGCAACGTACATTTTCATATTTATTGTCAATTTTCAACGCAGGAAACTTTTAACATAGTGCACTTGTATGGCACTTGTACAGTAAACAACTAGCTATTTAACTATAAATAAAAAGAGTCCCAGGCGAATTAATTTAGGGTGTTTTCACACAGGCAGTGTTTAGATCGGCTCAGTTGAACTTTGGGCCTGCACCCTTGGCCTGCACCAGTATGTGTGAAAACACCCTTAGTGAGAGAAATGGGCATGCGACTGCCCTGTTAGTATTTTGAATCTTGTCTTGGCGTCAGTGCCATTCATCTAGTAGGCCATGCTGTCATCACTCCGTCTCCTTTCTCTTTCTCTCTGTGGCGCACTGGCCGGGCCGCACAGGGTTAACATCTCGCTGCGCCTGCTGTCTCCAGGAGAATTATATATTCTCATTAATTTATCAGAGATTGGTCACAGATCTGGATAAAACCAGCACTCGATGCGGGTCCAGACCAAGGGCCGGCATTTGGTGATGCCTGCTCTATAGTATCCTTCACACAGAGTCATGTTGTGTACGAACACATGGCTGCGTTACTGTGATACAATCTCTTATTCTGTGTGAAATGTTCACATCCTACATATTTTCCCATGCAGAGCTTCCATATTGTTAGACCCAAGAACCAATCCGTGTGTGTGTGTGTCTGCAGGTTTGACGTGCCACCACAGCCGTCCGTTCACCATGGCCAGCTGCAGCAGAGACAGCACGGTGAGGCTGTGGTCTCTCACTCCGCTCATCTCACCCCTGCTGCTGAACATCCTCACCGACCAGCCGTGGGAGAAGATCATAGGAAACACAGGTGAGAGCAGACTCCTGGTGTCTTCTGCTGTCAGGTGTGTTGTTCTGTGTGCTCATCTGCCTGTGCTGGTTGTATGTCTGCAGACACAGCCATGGTTCCCGGCTCTCCTCCACTGCTCTGTGGTAAAGTGTCTCGAGATATAAAACAGGAGCTGGACAAGCTGAGCACAGACATCAGGGCCAAGAAGCTGCGCTGGTTCTCTGAGTGCTTCTCGGTAATTACACTCCGAGTGCTTCTCTATCAGTGGTGATGTTGTGTCATAACATGGTCCATTATTCAGTGTGATACCTTGATAACTCTCTAACCATCTGTCCATCCATCCATACATCCACCTTCCTACCTATTTAGAAAAGAGACTCAGAGCCTTGACCAGCTCACTGACCTGTTCATGCCACTTGAGCTCCAAAGAGAAGCCTGAGAAAGGAGTTGTAAAATGACACTGAAATGACTTTTTGATCTTAAAGCCACAATATGTCTTCTTATGGATCAACACTCCAAATAAAACACATGAGAAGAGGAAAAGTGGGAACCTGAAGAATCATAGAAAGTGTTGTTTTTGTTGTTCTCTGTTACACCAGCAGCAGCACAGAAAAATACATGTACACATTTGAAGAAGAAGAAGACGACACTTTATTATTTATATAGCAGATTTCCTGTCAGAGACAACTCAGTGTGCTTCACAACATAGATACACAAATAATAAGCTAAGCAAAATGCAAAAATATAAAAATACATATAAACAGAGCGAATATACAGTATTACACAGATATACAATCAGCTAAATACACCAGTGGCTGGAGACTGGCCTGTGAGTGCAAAAAGAAATGTTTTGACTCTGTTTATGAAATAACGATGGTTGGGGCACTTCAAATATTGTGAGGGAGGGAATTCCACTTTTTGGGGACGTGAAAACTAAATGCTGATTCACCTGATTTGATTTTGATTCGTGGGATGACAAGGAGACCACTGGATCATAACCTGAGACATCATGGAGTATATGGATTGAGGAGCGCTGTGATATAATTTGGAGAGGAACCATTTCATGCTTTATAGACAGTTAAAAGGGTTTTACAATCAATTCTTGTCAGGATAGGGAGTCAGCGCAGGGATCCTACGGACTGGGGTGATGTGGGGGAATGTTTTGGAGTTAGTATTATTGATGTATTTGTAGTATTGATTTGTATGCACATATCAGATTGACAGCAGTGTGTAATGGCCTTCACCTTTCATAGTCAGTGCGACGCTTTGTCTCATGTGTGGCACACAATTTGTAAACGGTGATGCGTACACAGCGGAAGATTGTTTTCTTTGTGTGAGTGTGCATGGTGTATGTGCTGTGTGTGTGTTTGCGTGTGTTTATGAACCCCGCTGTCTGTGTGTCCTTTGTCATATGCCAGCCTCCAGGAGGCAGCAGTAACCTGTGGGACCTGGTGTCAGTCATCAATGGTCAGGACGACTCGCTGCTTCCAGCAAGCTACAGCAAAGGAGTGATGCACATGAAGCACCTGCTCAAGTTTAAGACAGTAAGTTGCTCTCACCTCCAGAGATACCATTAGCAACACAAACGTCTCCAAGCTCCACCCCATGTGAGATAATCTTGACAGATGAAAGACTTCATTCAAGTAGAGGTGATCACATATCCTAAGAAATAATGCTGTTAGCCTGCTAATTAATGCTCATGGTTTATACAGTCAGGAAGAGACAGCTGATACCGCCAAGAACTATTATCTTATTGTTAGTTATATTTTACCCTACATTCAGTTCAGCTCAGCTCAATTCAGTTTATTGTATTTTATTATATTGTCATTCAACATGTTAGAAACATGAAGTATGTAGTATCAACCAAATATGCTACTCAGACTACATGACACCAGATATTATTTCATGATTGAATCTTTATGTATCTGGATTTCCTTCCTTTATCTAAAAAAGATCTTGAAAAATAACCTGGATACATACAACAGCTATGTAGCTAATATTAGCATTAGCAGCTGTTCACTTTCTAGTCTTGAAGAAACCTTAAACTTTCTTTTCTTTACACCAACAGCTGTCTCCACAGCTAAAATGTTAACTCTTGTTTTGCTTTTATACTGAAGTTGACTTGATAACCAGCTACCTCCAGTGTTTGGAAGTAGCTGCTCTGAGAATTAATTTTAATCAACAAAACCACCTCCACCACCACCACTAATCCCATTAATATCAGAAAATGTGCAGTTTAAATGTTAAGGCAAGTTAGCTCTACCGTCAGCTAATATTTTTGTTTTTTTGTTTTTTAATTTTCCTCCAGTCTGAAGCCCAGGAGCTGACAATAGTCAAGATGTCTAAGTTTGGAGGAGGCATCGGAGCTCCCAGTAAAGAGGAGAGGCTGAAAGAGGCAGCGGATATCCATCTGAGACTGGGACAGATCCAACGCTACTGTGAATTGATGGTGGAGCTGGGACAGGTATAGAGGAAACATCATGCGATACTTTGTTTGCTGTGTTGACACTGATCCTGTCTCTGACTTACACTGTTTTGATATTTATTTGAATCACCGGCCGGCTTTTATTTTGTGATCACTGTATACAAGGTGTGCCAGATGCAAATGAAAGCTTGTTTACTGAAAGGCCCCAGACCAAACAAGATTTACATCAGATCTCAAAACACTGATGTTGTATCAGTATATTCATTCTGGCTCTGTCATCATGGAGGCAGAGAATCCAGTTTCATGCTCCAGTTGCCATACCCAAAAACATATTTGGAAGCTACAGGCCTTTTGATAGAGAGGAGAGCCGCTGCAGTGGCAGGATACAACTGCATGCAACAGCTGCAGATCCAGAAGCCAGGTGTAGAGGAGTCTGAGGAGGTCATGGAGAGAAACATCTGGTCCTCACATAAACCTGTCAGCCACAAAAAAAGCTGTTTTTCTATCGTCACAGAGAACATGATATTGATGACATTACATTTAAAATAAAGAGGGTCTTGTATCTCTTTCAGTGGGAGAAGGCGTTAGCTGTGGCTCCAGGAGTTTCCATGAGATACTGGAAGAAACTGATGCAGAGGTAAACAAAGTAAAAAAAAAAAAAAAAGAATAAAGGACGAAAACTACAAATACCCAAAGTCCTAAATGTTTGAGCATAAGCAGCACTGGTAGAGTACAGTCAAAACCATATCAATATTCCTACATACTTCCAATACTTCATTCAACTTTATCGTATGAATATAATCCCACACCATAAGAGATAATTATTGGTCCTAACAAAGGCTTTATGATATACTGTTATGGTCTTCTGCATGGACTTCAGGTTGTTTATCTGAGTCCTTGTTTAGGTGTAAAGGTGTAAAGACTTGATCTTTTGGGTTTTTAGGGGACAGGATGTCCACATAGATCAGAGCTTGTAGTGTTAATGCAGTCTACTGTAAAGATGATCAAAGGTTCATCCAGGTACATTTTGACCAGTCTGGCTCAAACAATAACAAAGCAACGTTTCATTTTGGTGGCGCTGGCCAATTAACTGACAAAACTGACTAGGTTTCGAACTGTGAATGAAATGTTTCGAGTGACTTTCCGCCTGTTGTAAACATGTCAGAGTTTAGATGTACCATGAAACCCGCTGTGACAGTTTCAGTTGTGTGAGCCAAAACGAATCTGTCTGTGCTGCATATTTATCACTACACCAGAATCTGACGTATCAGAACGTGCTCATGTTGCAGGAGAGCGGAGCAGCTGATGGCTGAGGATAATGATGACGCTATCCCATACTGCATTGCTACAGGAGACATCAAAAAACTCGTAACCTTCTTCACGAGTAGAGGACAGCTGCTGGAGGCTGTACTGATAGCACAGGTACAAAGACAGAGAGAAGGAAAACACTTGGACAATAACGGATCAGAAGTCATTCAAGTAATGTCATATCTCTTATTTCAAGGGAGCATGCGAAGGCAACATCCGTGTACCTCAGAGCTCGCAGGTCAACCACACGAGTAATGATGTGGACAGCATACAACAGTACCAGAGGTACAGTATAAACAAAAACACACACACACAAAACTGTAATGTGAGGGCCAGAATATCTGTAAACTGTGTGTGTGGTTGACCCGCCTCCTCTTCGTCCAGTCTCCTCCATCAGGTGTGTGCGGAGCTCGCTGAGTGGTACTTCCAGGACGGCTGCTCTGTCCTGGCAGCATGTTGTCATCTGACTGTGGACAATGTCCAGGTACAACCCTCAATTTGTATTTGATACCTTATCTATACTTTAGCCTTTGCTATGCATAATGCTAACATGTGGCTGACATGTGTGTGTGTGTGTGTGTGTTGTATCTGTAGTTGGCTATGTCCAGTCTGATCCGAGGGAATGAGCTGGAGTTGGCTGCGTGTGTGGGCATCGTCCTGGGAGAGGCAGCCAATCAGAGCACTATGTACTGCCTTGAGCTCTTGGCGAGGAAATACATGACCTCACCCACTTGGTGCGTCCATGAATGTGTGTAATAAGTGTGTCTATTACCGTTCTACTCTATCTACTGTTTTCCTGTGAAGCTTGGAAGCGGTACAGACTCTCACCGGTCCGGTTCAGCTTCAGCAGACGGGCCGCGTCTAGCTCGTTGACTATAATCAGCTGACTGACTTCAATACGCTGACTGTGTCCAGCTGTCTGACCAGAGACCACCTCATCAAGCCGACCTCTGACCTTACTGGCCAGTCAACTCAGGACACACAACACTCTCTTTCAGCTGGGCCTGCATACACCTGTCACGCTCACCTGCGTCCCCTCAGTCTCAGCAGCTGCTTCTTGTCACCTGTCACTGAGTGGGGCAGCCCTGACAACACCCAGTATTTCTCACTACTGTCTTCACTTTTCAGGGAAGTGTCAGCTGACATGCTACAAATTATTCCCGACAACTCCATCTTATTGGCTAAGCTGTGCGCATTTTACCCAGGAAGTGCCGCTGAGATCAATCAGTTACATGAACGGGTGAGTAGACACATCTTTGATTAACCCGTCAGTGATATAAACATAAGCGAAGATGTGAGTGGTCACAGCTGTTGTGTGTCTTCCAGTGCGGTCTCCCCTCCACAGAGGAGTGTAAGGCCTTGGCAGAGGCAGCGACGTCTGAAGGAGAGCTGTTCTCAGCTGTTCAGTATTACCTGCTGAGCTCGGAGCCAGAGGCCGCTCTGCACACAGGGATAGAGCACGTCAAAGGTACTGACACCCGTTGGTCACCGTGTGTGTCTGTGTGCCACCGTATACTGCTGTTTTATCTCTGCGACATCACCTCATGACTGCACATGGGCAAATATGAAAACACTGATATGTCCATGGCTGACATGTCGTGAGTGCGTGCACTGGGGATAGCTGAGCATCCCAGAATGCATTTTGCACCAACAGTGGGAATTGAACTGAAACTATTTTCATCCCAATACTGTTATTACATCAGCTTATTAAGTTTTGATTTTTTTCATGTGGAAATTTAGCAGCAACGATGCTGCTTCTGTGAGGTTCTGCACCAAAACATTTCAAAAGCAGTGGATATAAATATAAATCACTATGAGCAGCAGCAGTGTGCTTCACATCTAGAGGAGACTTGAGATTCATTTGTCATAGTTTTAAAACTCTTCTTAAAACCCACCCTTTTTCTGGGGCTTTTCACACTTGTTGATTTTATGTGCACAGATACTTTATCTGGGGTGGACAGTCTGTTTATTTATTATGTTTTATTGTGTCTTTTATCTTTAATATTTTGTCTTTTTATTATGTTTTATGGTTTTTATTTTACTGTACACCACTTTGGAAACCTTTGTGTTTATTTAAATTGTGCTTTATAAATAACATGGATTGGATTGGATAGTTGGAAGTATAGGAGTCTGAACTTGGCAGACTCTGTATTAACTAAAACATATATCATATCCACATATACTGTACATGTGATTGTCTAGATGCAGAGATTTAAGCTCATGCATCTTTGTGACACAAATTATAGAGTCTCTTTTAATGCTCCTTCTCACCAGAACAGTTGACTGGATCTGATTGGACGGTGGACAGTGTTCAGCCAATCCTGGACATGATGAGTTACATCCGGACCGACCGCCTCATCATGGCCAAGCTGACTGAGTAAAGCCATTTATTACTGTGACACCAGCCTGTCAACAGCCATCTGTGATGTCTTCAGTGCCTGCTGACAGGCTGGTGATAGATGTATAGACAATTAATATTTGTCTTAATCAATTACGATATGTTTTTACCGAGTATACATGATCGTGTGTGTGTGTGTGTGTGTGTGTGTTTGTGCGTGCGAGTGTAGAGTCCGCAGTGAGCTGTTGATCCTGTGTGGTTATATCGGAGGTCTGCTGGCAATTAGAAGACAGTACTCCAGCATTGTACCTGCACTCTACGAATATACCAGGTGGATATGATCACAGAATCTTTTATTAAACAGTGTCGAGGAATATTGACGATGCCCCGTCTGCCTCACTGTTGCGCATCTGACTCGTCTGTTTCAAAATTTCAGTCAGCTGCTGAAGCGGAGGGAGGTTTGTGTCCCTCTGAAGATTGAGCAGCTGTCAGTGGAGCTGGATGCCTGGAGGGCCTGCACACAGAGCAACAGCAAGTGGGTCACACAAAAACACACACACACACACACACACACACACACACACACACACAGATATAAACTCACAGATTATGTTGTTAGAGTTTCATCTGAACATCAGCATGATGTGTGGTTTAAAGGAAGACAGTGACTCCATGTGACTCCTCTTTCTCATCCACTCAGTGGAAATGATGAACACGGTGGAGCTCTTCACCTGCTCCTCTGTAATCAGAGCTAATCTCAGCCCATGTCAGTTACCATGGCAATACTGGAGAGATGTCTGATTCTCCTCTGAGTGATGAAAAAGGGGATAAGATGGCTGCACAGCTTCATTAGCATCTGTCACGTCAGACATGCTGCTTTCCCCCTAGAAGACTGCAGCACATTTCACTGTCCATGGTGTTTTTTACCCTCTCATATAAATGTTTTCCAGAAATACTGTACCTACATGCATCATGAACTCCGGTTGTCATAAACACAGAGACTGTACTGACATATCACTTGTCATTGCCGTACTTAAATTAACGTTGTAGCTTCAGGTAATGATCATGCATGTGGGAATTAAACTCCTCAGCATGAAAGTCTGGTGTTTTACCCATCCAACCACTACAATATCGACCTGACACAGGTTTAATTCTCATGTAACCACCTGGCTCATCCAAGTAAATTGGGCCATTTGGAGCATATAAACAATATAAACCATAAAAAGAAGGGACATTTTATTCTTGTCACGTGAAAACATGTTTAAGAATGACAATAAAACACTGTTGTATTCACGCTGCACATAAGTGGCGCTGAAGATGCTAAAGCTACCATGAAATCTACACTGTTTGAACATTTGTCTGTTTCCATTTGCAGCAGTCCTCCATCGGAGCGTCAGAAGGAAGAGTTCAGCTGCCTCCAGAGGAGGATCCAGCCCACAGACTCAGGTAAACTCGTTTAACTTCAGTCTCCTTAGCATATCTCAGTGTAGTCAATAGGGATGGAGTACTCAATTACTCCCAAATTACATATAGAGAGACTAGAGAGTGAAACAGGTGTAACATATAAAGTGTCATAATTCTATGTTTGTGTGATCTCAGCTGCGTTGGTCTTGTGTGGAGCCGATTATGTGACAGGCTCCAACCTGCCGAGCCACTCGGATGCTCAGCTGTCGTGCTTCACTGGACACAGGATACAGGTGTGTGTTTGTGTGTTTTGTTCATGCGATGATGTTGACAAGTTGTCACACTGATGTTTATCTCTGTTCTTGTTCAGGGTCCAGTGTTTGTGTTGGAGGATGGTAAATCGGCAATCTCCCTCAATGATGCACTCATGTGGGCTAAAGTTAACCCCTTCTCCCCACTGGGAACAGGAGTCCGCATCAACCCGTTCTAACACACACACACACACACACATGAAAAGTTTACAGTACACAAAGAGGATGAAGTGTGGTGGAGTTTTGTGGCCTCTGTGTTTTATAGTTTATTGAGCCAAACACACAGACTGAGGACGACTGTGATCACCTGTCATGTGATGAAAACACATCATCATCATGTTCACTAAAGAAGAGGAACTCTAGTTGACAGGGTAGAAACCTGGACATTTTTCTGTTGTTCTGAAAACTGGAATAAAACAACCACTGCTGATTTATAAGGGACTTGTTGCTTTGTATGACACTGACACACAGTTACATACATGGAATTAAAGTTACTTTACAGTAACAATAATGGTTCTAGCTTGTATTGTGCCCTCGGTAAACCAAAACACTGTATATTTTGTGTCATCTTGATAAATTCATGTGGAGTCGTGGTGCGATTTCCATTTCCTCCAGTTGCCAGTCAAGGTAGTGAAATGCACCGACAGAGACTAGATCCTGAACTTGATCTGTTGTTAATGACAGCAGCACCATGAGTCTTTGCAGTTTTTAAGTTTTTATTCCAGGATTAAAAATGCAAATACAAATCCTTAACACACGACTAAGAGTCCACTGTAACCAGAGTTAAGCCAGCATTTGACTTAATATAAAGATAAAGACAAAGATTTGTATTGAAATATAAATTAAACAAATTACAACTGTTATTAACACATCATAATAAACAACTGTAACATTGGGCCTGAGGGTTTAGCTGACTTCAGCTCCATGTCGGTGAGTTTCTGCTGTGATTTCTGCCTTTTTCTTTTCATAATGATAAACTGGGACATGATGTATGTGACTCTGCTGCGGAAGGAAACTCTCTGGAGTTGTTGAACAGTAAAATCACCTGTATGCTGTTTGATTAGGGCTGAGCATCATGTCCATGTAAACCTGTATAAATTAGATTTAACACAGAAGAGTATGTAAATGAGAGCAGCTCCACTGTGAGCGTGGGGGACAGTTAGGTGTGTGTGCAGACGCTCAGACAGTCAGGAGCTGTTAACATCATCCAGCACAGCTGGTGTTGAACTGTTACAGTTTTTAATATAACACTGTTTAATCAATAAAGCTGCATAATCAGTCGCGTCCGATGTGTATGACAATGACTGTCTGTTATTTCCTGAAACATCTAGAAACCTGACAGAAGAACAAAAGTATAGTTCTGTAGAGATGCATACTCCACTTTTCTCATTTTGATTTGTATGATTTTTTTTTTTTTTTTTTTTTACATAATTATTAAATGATTACATTCCAGCACCAGGTATCCAGAGTCCAGTGGTCCAGTCAACGCTCAGGCAGACATGGGCTCGTAGGTGTGGAAGTGGATTCCCTTGGAGCAGGTGATCTTCATCACGGCTCCGTTTAGAGTCGAGTCCTGGATCAGCTTCATCATGCCCTCTGCTATCAGTGACGGCCTGCAGGCAAACAGAGAGAAAGAGGAGCATTAGACCACATGCACACATCCAGGCAGGCACACACACATACACACACACACACATACACGTGCATGCTTAAAAAACAACAACAACAGAGCAAGTATCTTGTATTTTTAGGACGATGGCAATTTACACAGGAAATACATTACTAATTACTTGTGTGTGTGTGTGTGTGTGTACGTGTGATCAGGAAGTCATCTGGACTCAATTTCCTGCAACATTAAACAGCTTCCTGCTGCTTGTCTCAGTGAGAGTGAGCCTGGCCAGCACAGTGTGAACAGCTCTGATGAAGCCTTATAGTGACGTGATACAGCGCCTCAGATAAGGGTGAAAGCTTTTACTCAGAGCTGCTCCAATCAAACACTTGTCCAGTTTCAAGATCAAGTATCATTGAGCAACAAGAATGTAATCAGAGCAGAGGCAGAGTTGCTCCGAATGTATTCAAGACCGTGTATTTTATTGGAGCTGTTTACTGAAAATAGTTCACAAAAACACAGACACACAACACAAGAGGAAAATCCACATCTGGCACTGACTATAAAAGACAGTTTGTTAACACTTTAGCAGATAGAGCTCAACATGTCTTCTGGCTGACGCACACAAGCACCTCAGGCTCTGCAGACTAACTCCTCTGCCAAGTAACTAAGTCTGCGTGAGGCATTCACTGAGCTAATACACGAGGCAATTCATCACTGGCCCAAAGTGAACTATCCCAGCAACCGGTCCAGACATCATGTCCACCTCTGGATGAACTGGACCACATGAGCACTGGTCCATGACTTTAGCTTATGACCATAATCCTCTCTATCAACCTCAGCTGTGTGCAAGCTAACACCCTTTTTAATCAGGCATCCTTTTAGGCTACATGAGCTAGTTAACAAAAGCCCTTTTTCCACTAGTAAAAACCTACTAATATAAGGCTGATGTAGGCAAGGGAAAAGGGCTTAATCTGCAATCACACCTGGATCAAATGACTGCAGTGGACATGGGTTTTGATTGGCTCTGATCAGCATTGATGTGAACCCCCTGCCCCCCTTTCTGTTTCTTTTGGAGCAGAGACTCTTCTGTAATCAGACCTGTCATCTGTCCAACAGCACTGCCAGCTGATACACTCTGCATAGTGATGAAAGATTAAGAGCAGTTTCAATCTAAGTTCCAAAACACACAATCATCGATCGTGAACGTGATCAAAGTTTCTCACGTGGAGGATCAGATCAAGCAGCAACTGATGAGATGTGACAGATCTGTTTAACTGCATCTGTGTGTTTGTGTTTCGTGTGCCTGTGGTTCCTTGAAGCCGTGTGCGACCTCAGTCGGGACAAAAGACGAACTAATTAATAACTCAATAATTGATATGCCATATTTATGATTGCCAATAAATTGATCAGGAAACAATGGCCAACAGTATCATCCTGGGGTTTGGAATGCGTTATTTTCAAACTTTTATTTTGCCCATGAAGTATCCTCACAGCCAGTGCATATGTTTTCAACCAGCTGCCTCTGAAGATCTGAGTGGAAACCCCTATGAACAAACTAATTTGATACATCCCACCTAGCATCAAAAATATTATTGTAAACCCACGTTAAAGCTAATTTAACTGATACCGGAAACAGATTGACAGGTGACTGTTAGTTAAAAATTATTTACTAGAAATAAGAAAAGGTACCCATGTATCTTTTGTGCTTGTGTGTGTGTGTCAACTCACTTTAAAACTCCAAACTTGTTCATGCTGCGTTTGAAATCATCCTTGAACTTGACAAACTTGCCCATGTTGTCCTCGTGCTCCACTGAGTGCAACAGAGGAGTGTCCACGAAGGCTGGACACAAGACATTGATACGAACCCCATAGTTTCCCTGAGACGATGCATCCTGCAGGAACAAGTACAGTGAGTGGAAATGGAAAACTTGCATTTGTGTGTGCGTGTGTGTGAGAGAGAGAGAGAGAGAGATTGAGTCTTACTGCCATAGCTCTAGTGAAGCCAATTACTCCATGTTTAGTCGCGGTGTACACGGGCTGATGAGGAGAATGGAGGAAAGCTGGGGAGAGAAAAGAGCAGTCGTGTTACCAGCGGTGACCCCATCATGAAAACAAACTGTTTTCCCCACTGTGAGTTACGTTTTTTTTTTGTTTTTTTTAAAACTATTGCACCACCAGTTCCGTTGAATAGCAGATTCACACAGTAACATGACAATTGGTTCAGGCTCTGCTGCACCAGAACATCACAGTAAACAGGTTTGACCTTCCCACATCCAACGATCCCACATCAAAGTGAAATACACATAATGTTGTCATTAAAATGATTTCACTGAGTTCTTTCATAGTAATTTAGTTTCATACATTCAGAAACTGTTAAACTAAAATATTAAAATTGAATCCGTCTGGTGTAGTGATGCAGCTCCACAGCAAATGTTGTTTGAGAGGCTCATCACTGCCACGGCTGAATACGGGTCACATGTGCTGCAGGACGTGTAACTGCCCGTCAGGTTGATTGTTAAAGGGATAGTTCAACATTTTGGCAAATTGGCCCATTGCCATAATCCCTATAGTCAGAGCAGTAGGTTCGTTACCTTTAATTGTCGGTGCAAGCTATTTTTAGAAGGGTGGAGCAGAGCTGTGAGCTGCTCAGAGCTACGCTACAGAGGCTCATGGGATTTCTTGGTTTCCCTCATCAAACTTATCAAATACGCAATCCAACAACACCAAAACGCTCCCATGGACAAGTTGTCACCTGCACATTCACCACGCTATGAGATAATAACAGAACGTTATGAGACGGAGTCGTTTTCGAGGTAAATTCATGCAAAACTGCTGATGCGCGTTCCCTTCAGGGGCAGTTTTTCAGCAAGCAGTCTCTGCATTTACCTAGAAAACAACTCTGTTTCGTAACGTTCCATTATTATTTCATAGCGTGGTGAATGTGCAGGTCACAACTTGTCCACCAGAGCGTTTTGGAGTTGTTGGATTGTGTATTTGATGAGTTTGATGAGGGAAACCAAGAAATCCCGTTAGCCTCCATAGCGTAGCTCTGAGCAGCTCGCGGCTCTGCTCCGCTGTTCTAAAAATAGCTTGCACGGACAATTAAAGGTAATGAACCTACTGCTCTGACTATAGGGATTATGGCAAAGGGCCAATTTGCCAAAATGTTGAACTATCCCTTTAAGGATTTTAGAAACAATTGAACGTAACCTCACAGTGAAGTGTTGAGTGTATGGTCCAGGTCAGGACATGTGCGTGTCAGGAAAGGTTTGTATTTACTTTACAATGTCTGTTTAACAGCTTAAAACAAACTTACACAAACTAACACACACACACTCACACCCACACAAACACACACATTTTTACATTCTTTCCCACAAAAACAATATGTAGCATGTTTGCCCATGTTTGGACAAGTCCATGTTTGTTATGGGAATGGCGAGTACATATACAAACACACACACACACACACACACACACACACACACACACACACACACACACACACACACACACACACACACAGAGATGTTACAGTGAGATAAGTTTAAAATGATTACCATGCTGTTACCAGAGGCTGAATTGTTCCAGATCAGCGAGATTATGTGTCTGGGTAAAGACAAATATGCTGATTTATCTACTACTACATGACACTGGAGTGCAGGCAGCTGTGTGTCACGTCCCACCACATTTCAGACAAGCCATGGCAACTAAGACAGCCACTCTTTACTGCTGTGCTGAGCAGCTTCAGAGTGAACAACACGTTCAAACTTTGAGGTGGATGGACGACGGCAGCAGAAGACCATGACAGGTTTCACTTCCTGTCACCAAGAACAGAAACCTGAATCTGCAGAGGACATGGTCTAACGGATCTGGATTTTTGTTGAGGCAGCAGATGGTTGGACCAGAGCTTGAATCTATAATGGACCAACCGGCCTTATCTTACAGTAACAGACTGGCGTGATGATGTGACTAAAGTTTTAGTCTATCTGAGAATTGAAGTTGACCATGTTCATCCCTTCATGGCCACGATCTTTTTTTCTTTTCTTTCAGTATTTTTTTGGGCTTTCTGCCTTTACTAATTGACAGGACAGTAGAGATAGAGAGGAAATGAGGAGGCAGAGAGAGGGGCAATGACATGCAGCAAAGGGCACACCGGGACCGGCTGCAGCGAGGACTATAGCCCCTGTACTGTACATGGGGGCGCCTGCTCAGCCCAGTGAGCTATACGGGGCCCCAGCAGTTCTCCATCTTTTAACGGCTACTTTCAGCAGGACAGTGCACCATGTCACAAACTGGTTTCAACAACATGGCAGCCAGTTCAGTGAACTTTAGTGACCTCCCCACTAACAATTTCTGCGAATGGGTATGTCCTCAGAGCAACTGAGTTTATACAGGATATGTGTTTGAGTTTAGAAAAGATAAGAGCATTTACAGGTCTGGCCTTGGAAAAGAGTGTGTTTGCAAAGAGCAAAACACAGATGAACAAAAGATTTTGGAGCAGTGTGAGTTTTTCCTTGATAAACACAGAGGTGCAGAATGATCCAGATTCAGTAGTTTCAGTTATAATGGACCTCTGCCAACACCTCATGGTTGCTTTTTGTCTCATGTGTTTCCTATACAATACACCCATTAGGAAGAGGTGGACTGTTTTCATAAACTTGGCTTTCAGACACTGAGAAATTCATCATCCACAACATTTAGACATAAATAAATCCCTTTGTTTCTGTCTTCTTTTAGAGGTGGTGAAAGGTAAACACTAGTGCTTCCAGCGCAAACTGAAGCGTCGGGGACACTGCAGAGTCTCTGTCAAACCAACCGCTGTACAGACGGCTCTCATTCATTATGAAAAGAGATTAACACAATCTGTGCAGATTAACTTTATCAGCTAATGACGGACTCATTTTTTAACCCTGGAATTTGATATAATTTAAATAGCTACAGAAACATCTTCAGGATTAGTCCTCTCTCAGATTTCAGGGTCACTCCTCAAGGCTCCATTTTTAGGGTCATTCCCCATGAACAGTCTTCAGTCCATCTGTCAATCTTCAGGATCAAAGTTTAGATTCAGTCTTTGGCATCGGTTCTCATTGTGTTGTGACAATCTGTTTCCAACATTTGTCTGCAGTGTATCTTAAAGCTTCTACTTGGGCCTGGATCAATGTCCCTTTCCCCTCTGTATCCTCAAGGATCCCACTTGTTCAGGCTGGACAGACAGGACCACATCACACACACATTTTAAATGGTTACTGATAAGAGCTATAGCTCTAAATTGGCCTGCTCCTTCTTATGTCACAGATTTAGTTGCATCCTTTAAGCCCAGCTGCATCCTGAGGACTGGATCCTCAAAAGGAGTTTTTCTACAGTGAATCTGCCTTCTACTCTCCTACGCTCTGTGGTTGTATTTATGTGTCTGTTGTTGTCCACATTTGTATTTGATTTATTGGTATTTATATGAGAACTGCTGTACAAATGGTTGGTGTGTGTGCATATGTTACCTGCCATAGAGGACACATTGATAATGGTGCCTCCTTCCTTGCCATACTCTTTACTCATGTGCTCCAGGGCCAAGTAGGTCCCCTTTATTACAGATGTCTGTGAAGATAAAGAGACAACGTGGTCACAGAAGCAGGAACTGAAACTAAAAGCTGAGAATGTGTGAAATAAACAATGAGGTGTTTATGGTTAGGTTTTTCACTACAAGGTGCAATGAGGAGGCACAAGTTATAATGTACAAGTATAGTATAGTGGAGGAGCCCCTATCTTGTCCATTAGCAGAGAGGAGAGAAGTTAAAAACACTCACAGCTGAGTCTCACGAGAGACAAAAGAAGTTTCAAATATTTTGAAAACAGATGAATGAGACGGAGCCCTGAGGAAGTACAGCTGATAACATCGATAGATGAGGAGGAATGTCTACACACATGGCATGGCGAGTACACATGCACACACACATACACACAGTTGTTGATACTGTTCACTGTACTCAGGTGATAGCATCACATTCAGATCCAGTCATGAAAGTCTACTCTGCTGACAGACTCTACAGCTATGTGATTTCTTTTATATCTGTTTGAGTGCTTTCATGTCAGATTACAGAGTGTCTCACCCGGGCAAACACATACCAGGGATCCGGCCCAGGGGCCTCGTTAGAGTAAAACCACAACCACATTTGTGCAAGCACAAAATGGAGCCTGAAAGGTGTGTATGCCACTTCCCATCACACCACTTCAATAAAAATTGATTGTTTCATTCAGCTTGGCAAGGTCTGAAGCCATCAGGGTAACTGCTAAAAACATACAAAAACTGCACACTGTGACGTGTGTGTGTGTGTGTGTGTGTGTGTGTGTGTGTGTGTGTGTGTGTGTGTAATGCTGCATAATGGATACTCTGGTACTGCTAGAGGACTATATGAATGGAAGAGTCAGAGGGGAACGGCTATTGGACCATGATCTGCTGGCCCATAATCCTGACTAGCCGGTCATCTGAAGCAGGTGTAAAATCCCTAGAGTATTGCAGCATCCCTAATGAGTGATCAATACATCCAGTTCCTCCTCACTGTGGGCGATCAGGCCGACGCAAAAAGGCTAATTGCAGCAGCTCCTGGGTTCCCAAATGTAATCTGCACAATTGACTGTACTGACTGCAATAGGACACGTGTACTGAATGAAAGTCAAAGTCATATATGACTCTAACAGATGTGGTAACACGGTGCCCTGGCTTGACACATGACTTTTTTTTTTATCTTACCACTCAGCAGCGTAGGTAATGGCCTACAAACAGATACTATACACGATTTTATTCCTCTTGGCAAGTTTTAAAGATGTAAAATAGTACTTTCAATTCTGAGTTCAAAGTATTATTATCTTCAGTTCAGCTGATGAGTTGGAAGCTGCACATGACAGATGGCCACTCCCTCATTAACCCACTCCCAAACCCACAGAGTGCAGAGGAAATGTTACACAATATCATCATAACAGTATCTCATGTGCGCTCTGTTGGCAGATGTTTGGATGCATCATCTGACAGACTTTCACACCACCCAAAAAAGTCTGCCAGGATGAGTAAAACCCAGAACCACAACAATGGAAATATTCTATCTTTAACAAGATCTCTTAATGATGTTGAAATATCACACAGCACTTCTCTAATTTGTTTTAGTTCTTCTGCAGCCTAGGCGACGATTGGATGATCCCAAATAATGCCTCTGGAAGTAGTACAAAACACAACTAACTACACTTTTTACATCTGATTACTGTAGTAGCTATACAAGAAAATACAGCAGTGCTTCGCATCTGTAGTTGCAGCCATGTCTGTGTCTGTGACTTGTTTCCAGTAGCAACACCAGGGCTTACCCTTGCCCTCACTAATTACAGACATGATGGGATAGGATGTAGTTATTTCTTGCACTGACCTTTACATTTCCTGACTTTTTCTTCATTTTGGGCCTCCTGCATTACTAACAGCAGCAGCAAGTGGCCATTCACAACATTTTCTTTTGTTGGTGACTCCACTGCTGCGGCCACCAAACAAAATGTCTTTCCGGACCCCCACCTCATCTAGTGACACCTCAATCATAGACACAGAGAGGACGTTCTTCCTGCTCATCCTCTCACTAGCCATGATTCAATATAAAGAACCTTTAAGCCAGGTCGAGTATATGCACAACTGTCAAAGAGGTCATTCCCTCAAATAAACATCACTTTTAGCCGTAATAAAGTGTAAACAGGTGAGTTGTACAAAAATTAACCTCTGTACAGTTGTCATGAAGGAGAAAATGGCCTATCACTGTTTTTGTATCAGGCTGCAAACAAATATTTATCTCTGCTGCAAAGTTGCACATTCTGACATGGGATTCACAAAGTATTACCCAATCTGCTTTCTGCTGAAGTTGTTTCTCTCATTGGTGAGGGGGATAAAAGGTCAAGGCTGATCTGGATTCACTATGTCAGGACTAACACTCTCATCTACAGTCCATTCTTGGTATTAGTTGTCATGTATTTGTCATTTCCCCACCCCCCGGCCAGTCTGATTCACTCTACAGTTCCACATTAGGACTCTCAGTTTTTGACGTTTATCATTGATTATCATTCTGATAACTGCGGTTGAGAGAGAGTGGATTACGAGCAGGCTCGACCCTGGGCTGCCTGCTCATGTGACAAAGATTGTTGCGTTTTGCACAGATTCATACATTTGTGATTTAGGACTACACACATAAAGTTGACTTGATTCAATCATAGTCTTACTAGGTTGACTTCTATGGTCTTCTCCCAGTTCTTCTCATTGTTGATACCAGCATTGTTGATGACGATGTCCAGACGTCCAAAATGGTCCACGGTGCTCTGGAAGGTGTCTGAGACAAGAACACAGGATCTGATCAGGGATGAAAACCAAAACCTTTGGCCTCAGCCCCCTCCCCGAAAACAAATGAGACTAAAATAAATGAACGAGGACAGTGTGCTCTTTCTGGACAGATTCAGCACAATCATTGAGCTGTTTACACCTGTACCTGTACAGCAGAGACATGAGCTGCTGCAGGATGAGCAGGTGGTAAAACCTGCTGCATTCCACACCTGGCGATGAGACACAAACATACCTGCTTTTAACACACTTAAAGCGATGACACGCATGCGCACGCCTGCACACACGCACGCACACATTCAATTACAGTGAGGAGCAACACCAAACAGCATTCCTGAGCTGTTAGCCTGCAGGGATTTACTTTTTCAATGTCAGACAATGAAACCTTGTTCCTCTCTCACTCGCTCTGAGACACACAAACAGTTTAATTGTATGCTTCCTCTGTTTCTCACCCAAACATGCCCCCCTCCTTATACCACACACATGCACACACACACACACACACACACACACTGACAGATGTGCTAAACATGAGGCCGTGAGTGAGGATCAGCAGTGCGGTATCCTGAGCACGTGGTAAGCAGGCGTATTAAACCACACACTGACACAAAGCGTCACTTGCGAACAAGAGTGGACAAGTTGAGTTTGAGCCGGACCACTGATGTAACCTGTTCAACCTGCCAGCGTCACACATGTCACAGATGCTGTTGCCCAGTCACACCCACAACAGCTGCAGCCCAGAGGCAGCAAGTGAGTGAGTGACTCTCCAGGAAAACATTTTCAGTGAAGGACAGAAATAGTACATCTGTTTTTTTTTCTCTTTTTGATCTCACTTCTTCCTTTATAATGAAGAACTTTAAAATGAGCATGCAAAGCAGAACCTTGCTGTGCAGTGAGTCCTACATTTTATGTTCAGTTAGTAGCTTTGATGGAAAAAGACCAATGCGTCACATCTCAGTTGTCGAACAGGGCAGTATTACCTCGTAGTGCCTCTCCATTGGAGACGTCACACTGAACGAAGGTGCAGTTTCCCTCTCCAAACTCAGCATCCAGCTGCGCCTTGCATTTCTCACCGCAGGTCTTGTTCAGGTCGACCACGGCCACCTGAAGGAAAGATCTCTGTTAGTAAACTGCCGATTCATGGATCCATTTGTGCAGGGGTGCACAACTCTTTCCGCATCTTCTCATGATGCTGAATAACATGTGGTTTCACAGATGTGGTTTGACACTGCTCTGACGAGGAACCAAAATACCAACATAATGACACGTTGATCTTGCTGCACAACTTTCAGCTTCCTTCACAAGGTGTGAAACAAGTTCCCAGAATCAAAAGCCTCTGACGTGCAGTTTAAACATAATTACATTTGTCTCATCATTAAAACTCAAACTGCTCTTCTTATGTGATAGAACAGAGCAGAGAGGGCTGTCACATTTTTCACAATTATGTGTGTGTGTTTATTTTTGTATATTATTTTCTCTGAACTGGCTTGAATCACAGCTAACAGCTAAAACATTAGCACTGACAACTAGCATGTAAAAGATCTTTATAGACTCACAATCCACATGGCATTTGTTAGAGGAGCTATCACACAGCAGGAAGTACTGCTACAAAAATAAACCAAGTAAAGAGACTCTTATCTTAAATTAAGTTTTCCATCTAAAACTCTAAAGCTTCCAAGTCTCCTCCATATGAGCAGTTCCCATTGGCTCTTTTTCAACACGTACTGATCTAAAAACTTTAAAAAGCTGTTAAAAAAACACATGTGATGAAGACAAAAAGCTATAATCAGTTTTATAAAGTCAAAACACACACATCAAAGCAGAGGTTGTGCGTCTGTTGCGCTGCTGACAGTTCCAGTTCACTGAGAGTGAAGCTGAGCTGTCCGTGTGTGCAGCTCGATCACATGCCATTTAAACAAACTGGCGACAGCAGTAAATTTCATTCAGACTGAGCCACACTGACCTTGGCTGAGCTCTCCAGGAGTGACTGAACCACGGCTCTCCCGATGCCCTGGGCCCCCCCGGTCACCAGAGCCACCTTCCCATTCAGAGACATCATCCCAGGACAGCAGCCAAAACAATCCTACTCCTGGTTTACTTCTTGATTCTTCTTCTTCTTCTTCTTCTTCAGGTCTCCTCTGTGTTCATGTACCTCCCTGTTCTCTGTAACACAATCACTTTCTCACCCTTCAGTGTGTTTTCACTCTTTAAGCTAGGCTGGTTTCCCTCCCTCTTTCTCTCTCTCTCTCTCTCTCTCTCTCTCTAGACTCTCATGCAGTGTTTGTATAGACTGATAAGCTGAGAGTGAGAGGGGGGAGGGAGGTAGTAAGAGGTTAAGTAAACTCTGGAGGATAATAATTACATGTTTTATCCAGCTTGTTGTACCTGCCCCCCCCTGCCTTCTCCTACTCCCATTGGCTCCTCCCACTCCTGTTTCATATACACACCTGATCTCCTCACACAGGTCACAGTTGTATTTATTGACATGGATACAAAGCTCTCAGTCTGACCTGGTTCATCCGGAGCCGCCGTTACCCAACATGCAGTGCTATTGCATTACAGGTTCAGGTCTCAGCATGTTGAGTTTCACACAGTGGTCAAATGAATGGAAACCAACAGCCCCTAACATGTAACACATATCTCATATGTATGTATACACATATAGACCATGAGGGTGGTTTGGGTCTTTAAGTAAAGCAAACTGTGAGCTTCTATCGTGTCCTCAGTGAGGGATTTCAGCAATGATTTTCTTAAATTTCACATCACATTCAGCTTTGGGAATATCTCTTCACCCCCATCCCTCTCCTTTAACCCCCACTCTTCCTTCCTCCCTCCCTCCTTCCTCCATATCTCACTTCCTTCCTAAATCCTTGAACATGAGTCTGGTGATGCTCAGCACTGTCATCAATCAGGTTTCTCAAATCTACAAAATCAAACATTGATGCACCAGGAGAGGAAGTTTTACCTGCCCCACCATTAGTCATGTAAGTCATGTACGCCTCAAGAGGCTGAGTTTGCTGGATCCAACCTGCCCCCCCCCCCATCCTTGTGACTGAGGAAACGGGAAAGGCAGGTTGATCGCACTCTTACACATGATTGTCCCTACGCAGTTTCTTTTAACTGAATGTGCAATCAGTGTGACGATGGTGTAAAAAAAGGGTGTAATTTTCAACGTAACACATTTTCCAGTTCCAGATAAGTTTGCTTTCAATTGCAGGGAGCCATGTCATCACCTTTACAGTACTTACATGCACACACACAGGGAAAGGGAAGGAAGAGTGGGTTGCTAGCTGCTGGGTTCATGCTCCCTGGCCCTATAATGCTGATGGTATGTTTTTATTACATATTTCAGGGCTTGGAGCTGTTAGAATAAGAGTTTTGATCCAAAATGCAGACAATGGAGAGGCAGGTAATGATTCAAGTCTTCATCTTCAACAGGTAATGCGTGAGCAGTGGCAGCTGGTTAGACAGCTTGAGGGAAGCTGGTAGGTGACAGTGATTTCAGAAGACAGTTGGAGGTGTAAGGTTTCTGGTTGGAAGGCAATTCACCCCTGCAGGCCAGATCAGCGTGTGGCTGGTGTTCGCAGTTTATCAGCCGGTTCTGGACAGGTAACAGGTGTGTTTATAGCATTTGTGCTCTCATGAATATCAGAGCATTACGGCGAATACGTAAGGTCAACTGGGTGTTGTGTTTACATTGCTGCTGATGAGGATCAGAACTGATAAATACCTGTAGAAACTGCACGAGTCATTCAGCCTTAGGTGCTTAGCAGTGGGGAAGTGTTATCTAATCGGTTTTGTTTAATAATTATCCTCTTCTGAGACTAATTTATCTTCCTTCTCTATCAAGATTCAGAAATGAAAGGGCCATTGTCCTAACGTAAAGAGTTATCCAATCACATTCTTCTCTTTTGGATGCCTATAGACACTATTAAAATTATAAATCTGTACTGTGTAATTTCAACAATATATATTTAGTATCTGTCCCGGTGTTCTCATTAACTCTACACCTGTTATAAAAACTAATAAGATAAAAACGTATCAAACTTATGAATCTCTGATGTCACTTCCCCTGGTGGGAAACACTCCTCTCTGATGCCACCACAGAGCTGTAGAGGTTCCTCTGGAGCGTCCCCTGTACACCAGAAGACCTGAGTCTCTACAAAGACCTGACCTGAGCTAACCCCAATTGTACAGTGCATTTGTGTTCTGAGTCCAGTCCAGTTTGTTGGTCCAGTAACAGTAAGGTACACTGTCCGTCCAAAACAAAAAGTCACACACTCTAATATTTTGTTGGACTGCCTGTAGCTTTGATTACCGCACGCATTTGCTGTGGCATCGTTTTGATTACCATCTGCAATGTCACAACATTTATTTCCATCTGTAGTGGTAAAAATTAAAAGAAAAAAAAAAAAAAACATTAATGTGCTCCACTACTGGAGTTGTGCTAATTTTCAAAGATTCTCAACGGGGTGAAGGTCTGGACTCTGTGGTCACATTGGACCACATTTCTTTCTTGAAGATGATGATCATGGGTCCCCACATCCCCACAGCTTGATGCATGCCAATAATTTTACCCTTCTGAAACCGATTAACATATTTTCCACGGCCACAGGATGTATCTTACGACATGGTTGTTAAAGAAATGAGACTGCATCAGTTAAGTTGTTGCCAGCTGAAACATAATCATCCATGCAGTAATTTCAATCTTACCTATTATCTTAGTTAAATCCAGGTGGTGACTTTTGGACGGGCAGTGTAGTTTTAAGAGTCGACAATCTCAGTTTTTTGTTCCCTTAGTGTTCACCGGTGTGGGTGGGGATAGTCGTTCAGCCTGTGGAAGTTTTTCCAGGGGTCCTGGGTCTGTTCTCTGTCGTCTCCATCACTGGTGATGCCGACACATGCAGAGTCATTCTGCAGGTGGTTGTTGGAAGAGTTGGATGAGTGGGTCTGCAGTGTGGAGGGTGAACAGGAAAGGAGACAACACTGTTCCCTGTGGTGCTCCTGCACTGCAGGCGATGCCCAACACAGTCGTAGATCTTCACATATGGTGAGGTGTTGGTCCACTCTTGTGCACACCAGTTAGCTCTAAAGTATTGAAAGCACTGGAGAAGTTAGAAAATATCCCTCTTACTTTGCCCAGTCTTTTCCAGGTGAGAGAGAAAACAATGAAGATGAAGTCAAATGATGGCATCTTCCTGTTCTGTCTCTGTTTCATTTCCTGTATTTTCAGGTTCTGACTCATCAGATGACTTTTCATCAGGTAAGTCTGTGTCACTTTGTTCAGGTAAGTCTGTGTCACTTTGTTTAGATAAGTCTGTGTCACTTAGTTCAGGCAAGTCTGCGTCACTTTGTTTAGGTCTGTGTCATTTTGTTTAGATAAGTCTGTGTCACTTTGCTCAGGTAAGTCTGTGTCACTTTGTTTAGGTAAGTCTGTGTCACTTTGTTTAGGTAAGTCTGTGTCACTTTGTTTAGGTAAGTCTGTGTCACTTTGTTTAGGTAAGTCTGTGTCACTTTGCTCAAGTAAGTCTGCGTCATTTTGTTTAGGTAAGTCTGTGTCACTTAGTTCAGGTAAGTCTGCGTCACTTTGTTTAGGTCTGTGTCATTTTGTTTAGGTAAATCTGTGTCACTTTCACAACTTCTTGTCACGTCCCTGGTTTTCCTCTGTGGCTTTAGGGATCTGATTTGATTGACGGTAAGTAGACAACACATGTCTCTCAACTTCATCAATGTCAAAGGATGGATATCCTGGTGTCTCATCAAACTCAGATTCTGAATCAGCAGGACCACTATCTGCAGGCTCGGGTCTTATGTTCTGTGACCTTGTGACAGATGGTTCTGTGTTTTTTGTTGCTTGAGCTGAGGGATCTGGCATCCTTACCAGGTAACCGATGGTCTCTGTGAAGAGTTTTGACACTTTTGGGTCCACTCTCTGGCTTAACTTCATAGACAGGTAGGTTAGGTAACTGTCTGACAATGACATAAGGAGTGGACTTCCATCTGTCTTGAAGTTTATGCTTCCCAGTAAGACCAAGATTTCTCAACAGGACTCTGTCTCCTTCTGCCAATGGCTGACCTCGAACACAGCGATCATACTGAGACTTGTTCCTCAAGAGACTTTTGTCAGCTGCTGCAGTTGCGAGTTTGTAGGCTTTCTTTAAGTCTTGTTTCAACTTGTTGACATACTGAAGATGGTCATGTTCATGTTCTCCATCAAGACAGCATCTTCCACCCTGATGTCAGGCTGGTATGTGAACTGAAACAGGTCCATTGATGGGCTCACCACCGGTTGCCAAAGATGAACCACAACCAGGCCCACCAGGGTCTTCATTAGATGGGATGTCAATGCCACCAGCCTGTAGCTGTTCAAGTCCTTGAAATACTGCACAGGAAGTTTTCCCTGAGCTACGGTACTCTCCCTGGCTTCAGGCTCAGATTGAACATATGCTCAGATATCCTGCACAGTTGGTCTGCACAGGAGTTAATACCATCAAGGCCAGCGACTTGATCTTCTTCTCTACTACTCACCAGGTTCATAGTGAGGGACAGGCTGGAGGCAGGCAATTGTCTGCAGGAGGTTGTGGATTATGGGGAAGGGCAGTAGATGAGGGTAAAATAGTAACATGACTGTGAAGCGCAGCCTGGATGGTGATGGGGCCATCAATGGGGGCTCAGATGGAGGTTGCTGCAGCGGAGAGGACAAGAGAGGAAGGGGGGCAAAAGACTGATCTGACCTGAAGAACTGGTTCACGCCATTAGCCCACTTCTTTTTCCCCCACAGGCTGGGAGTTGGGTTCATCATGGCCTGAGATGTTTTTCAGGTCGCTCCAGACTCGGCTGACGTTGGTAATTTGCAGCTGATCCTCCATCCTCCTCCTGTAGTCGTTTCTCCCCTCCCTGATTGTTCTCCTTAGCTCCCTATGCACATGTTTCAGCTCCCACTTATTTCCTGACCTGGGGGCTCTCTGTTTCTGCTCGAGTAGAGCCCTGATGTCAGGAGTAATCCGAGGTTTGTTGCAGGAAAAACACTGTAGGATCCTGGTGGTTACAGCTTTTTTCCACACAGAAATTTAAACCGTCTGTGATGCAGTGTGTCAGGCTGTGGATGTCCTCGCCGCAAAGCGTTTCCTTCACAGTTGAGTCAAAAACAGAGCTTTAAAGCCTCTTCAGCCTCATGAGACCATGAAGTTTGCACACAAAGAGGAGGTGAAACAGGATGCGATCAGATCTTCCTAGGGGAGAGATACAGTATGTGATGAGTTGAATGCCTCTTTAATGTTGGCAAAGAGTAGGCCCAGTGTTTTAATGTCTCTATTGGGTCACGTAAGATAGACTACTGGGTGGGTATGGGAGAGCGGCATGGTCAAAGTGACCAAGTTGCTGGTTGCAGCCTACTTGTGATGGAGCGGAGGACATCACAGCCAGAATCGGTGTTGGCTAAAATCTCTCAGTCTGTGAACACCACATCAGACCATCAGACCCCCTTTACCCCCTAAGACGCTCAACAACAAGTGGCTGCTGTAACAAGCTGCCACTCATTCATTGCCATCATAAAAAAGACAGGAAAAAGTAATTAATGTTTGCTCCATGAAGTAAGTGAACAACTCAGTTGTTATAAGTTATAGACTGTAAATTAAAGTCCAGGTCTGAGCCACAAACTTAGTCTAAACCTCGTTGCCAATACTTATCTTCAAATAGTATATCTGCCCTATGATGTCTCATTGGATATGTTCAGTGCAATAGAGTTTATTTTCTTTCTAGAGTTAAACCCCTTGTCGGTACTTTCTTCCACCTCCTAGGTAAAATTTCCAAATATTCTCTAAAAAAAACACATTACATTTTTTCATGATAATAGAAATCTCTGTTTGTTCATTAAAATAACTTTTCACAAACCCAGAAGTAATGGGATTATTCTTCCAATTTGAACAGGTGACTGGTCTTTTCTGGTTTGAACCAGTTTTGGGGGAAAGTCCTGGAAAGTTACCAAACTCCTTGTTCAGCTAAAACTGCTGATTCACTATTTTAAGCTGACTGAAGTTATTTTAAAAGCTGTCCAGGTTACATATTATTTCAAACTTCTTAAAGTTTTAGCATGTAAATCTAATTTATGGCTTTTATCGGTAAACTGAGCAAACTAATTTGACATTTAATATGTTGTGCTGCATTGAACGCATATCTACAATTTATATATTGACAGTTGACATCACCAAGCAGTGCAGTTTTTGGTACTTCCCTATTGGCTTCATTTTTCAGCCCTAGAGGTTGCCTGTAGGTATCATGTCAGGTTGCATTAAGTTGTTATACGCTGCTTCTTACTAATGTGATCAGGTTGCTGATAATGTGGTTAAACATAATAATGCGGACTGACAGACAGTGAGCCTGAGTACCCTGTTCTGCCTCATTAAGTATGACGCATAGACATAACCGCTGAGAAAATCAAGCATCTTACTGTGCACTGTAGAGCAGTCTTCCTTGAAGGGCCAGGCTTACACTATAATGCTGGAGCAGTGGAGGGAACCATGGAAACAAATAGATAGATTTCTTCAGGCTATTGAGAAAAGAGTGTCTTTTCTGCATGGCAACAAAACTGAAGAAAACCCTTCATTAGGAGTTGTTACATGCTGTGACTCGTGTGGGGGTGTGCCAGGCTTGCAGGTGGGCAGTTCCTAGGGATGTATTGACGTCCACAACAAGCTATAACACACTATAGGAAAGGAAAAGTATAATCGGTCCTCTAAAGACCTCGTAAAAACAGACATTTTCCCTAATATGACTACTCAGTGTACTGTCCTGTGCCATTAAGCAGAGGAGTGTTATATAACTTCTCCGGCTGAGACAAGAAAAGACAGGACAAGTTCACATTAAGAAGTGGCTACCAAGTTTATTTTACTCCAACAGAATTAAATCAGAACAAGGTAAAATATGCACATCTTATATCACAGAAAAGAGTGAGTGTGCTCTCAACAAATGTATTAAACCCAACAGAGTCATGACAGAGTCCTCTGTCCATATACAGTCTGTCAATTACAGCTGCTGCGCATGTGATACTTCACTGGGAGGGAGAACTTACAACAAGAAAGTGAGTCGTGTGACAGTTTGTTAGAAATGTATTTATCTGAGTTAGACTACACTGGACCTTAACAAGAGGTTAATTGTAGTCTAGCTGTGACATCACTGCAGCTTCATCCAGGGTTTCCTCTCGGTGTAATGAGGTGTGTTTGCATTATAACAAACCAAAACATGTTCACCACATCCGACTCACAATGCAATGATAAATACAAAGCTATGGACACCGATGGCTCAGATCAAAGACAGTTGAATCTCTCAATCTGCCGTTTGCTGACCGTCCTGAACCTGCAGTGATGGGACCAATCAGCAGAGGGATGCGTGCCACTTATAAAAACCTACTGATTCACAGGCTGCAGAAGAAAAAAAAACATTTAACTTAGGACTTAACTTAGTGATACACATCATTAGTCAAAGTCCTGAATGTTTTTACAACATGATTAGTCTTTCACCCACCATGACAGGTTGTGAAGAGGACAGACACTGAAGGCCACACAAACACAACACAAGGCCTAGAGTAGAAAAACCAAACACCTACACAGGCGTTCTCAGCTGCTCTGGTTGATTACACCTCAAGCAAGTCAACGAGTTGCGATGAGGTCACCAAACGACCGTACGCACCAATCAGAGTAAGAGTGGACCACATCCACGCAGATTTTAGAGTCACATGATGAAAGTCACCTGGAAACCTGCTTGAGATAGTTTGTGTTGTGTGGTGACAGAATCCAGAGTGAGGGTGAAAGCGGTGGCGCTCACAGTGAAGAAACTGGCTCCAAGTTGTCTGTTCAGTTAGTTAAAACAGGACATGACATGTCAATGTGATTTCATCACAGCACAGTTTCAAAGTATAGTTGGAGGTTATTTAATGCAGGGTTGTGTGAGATACTGGTCAATAGTCTATAGTTCAACAGTGTGCCCTGTAGGTGTGCTTGTGTGTTTGACTTCAGGAGTTCAACAGCGGTTCCAAAGTAAAGTGGTGAAAAGACTAAAAAATAAAGCTTCAACTGATATTAGTTATTTTCTGAGGGTATTTCTTCAGTGTCTAAAACATGTTTTCCTGCTGACCGCGTCCACAGCTGCTCATCATTCAGCTTCTGTACCAGTGCTCCTACTGCAGGAAACACACCAACCGTAGATATGTAAAACACTGATCATAGAACAGTCTTAGCACCTCACACAACATAACCACACCTTTAAACTGTGCTGATGCCACCCACCAACAACACTTTACAAGATGATTCTGAGCAGGCTTGAAAAAAGAAAGTGTCTGAACACAGTCAGATTGGTGAAGAGGAGTTTGAGGACTGTGAGGATCTGAAGTTTAACTGCAGTCTGGCTCTGTTGGCACACGTTCATAGTAAAAACAGTAGAGTAGAATGATTCTACTTTATTACCTGAACAAAATGGTTACTAATATGACAAGATATGGACAGCGAAAAATAAATGTGGAGTCTGCAGGAGCAGATGAAGGGCAGGAGCTTGGTGGGGACTGAGAGTGAGATGTTTTCATTAGAGCCACAAGAATATATCTGAGGGGAAACGGTGGGGTGAATAACATTGAACATCCTGGAAACATGCATATCTGAGGTCACATGCAGTGTGATGAACAGGAAACAGTCTGAACGAGTTAAAATTAAAATTATAACTTTGTTTAAAATCTCTCAGGTCGTGAACATCACACCAGACCATCAGACTCCTTTTTCGACAGAGGAATGTAAATCAACTTGTGGAGGCCTGAAACAGTGATTTCATATTGCTGAGCTCACTATGACTGATGGCCTCTCTCTGACACTGCAGAACACAGCGAACTGAAGCGGTGAGGCGACTCTTTCAGCTGACAGGAACTCAGACTGGAGCCAAACACAAAGAACTTGCAGTGAAAGGAGGAAACAGACAACAGTATTAATGTGTCCATTACAAATCACCAAGTACAGTGTCTGATTGTCTCTGCATCACAGAGTGGAGCACAGAGTGATGACTGAACAAGTCATAACACATTTTTCCAGACATCATTAATACATTTTTTTAATTAAGACAATTTAACCCATTTCATTCTACAAAAAATATTCTGCCATGTTGAGAGTTAATGATTTCCTGTGGTCATACATGATGGAGACCTCATCTAGAATAACAACCTATTGTTATACAGACCAGGGCCCAGATGCACAAGACTGTGCAGATTCAACTGTATCGTGTACTGTAGATGATGATGAAGTATGTGTACTGATAATACCAGAATGATTAATACAGATTATTTTCATTCCAAATGATAAAGCAATGTATTTGCATGGTTCCCTTTTATAAATCTTACTCATTGAAAAATTGGCCCATGCACACAAGCCTCATTTCTTCTCACTCACTTAACCATAAATGGATGAAGTCGTTCCCTTAATCCAGCATTAAAAAAACACTGTCTGTGCCAGAAGTTGTCTGACGCAGAGAATAAAAACAAGAACAAGAATTCGCTCGATGAGCTACTATCGGCTCTTCAAGTACTTAGAGAAGAACATGAAGACTTCAGCTTACTTAGAGAAGAAGAGGCCAGTTGTATGTGGGGATACCAAAGTTGACCCAGCACTAAAAAGACAGAGACCAGTACCTCAGAGGAACCCGTCTCAGGTAGATATGAGGGTTTTCCAGAGGTGGATGGTCAAAATGAACAAGTTTTCTTTTATTTTGTATTCTTGCAACAGGGCGGTGTCAGGATCACTTTGCATTGAAACTCTGACTCCAGCAGAGCTGCTACTATACTGATTATTTTGGCAAACACGCATCAGTCCCTGACCTGCCTGATTACAGTTCATGTTCAGCTCTGTTGAATGTTCCTCTTTATTCTCTAACTCTCTCTGGTTTGTTTGATGAAGATATAAACAGCTGTCTCCATAAACATTATCAAACTCATGGTGGGACAAGAACCAGATACACTGACTTACTTCAACCTATTTTCAGTATTGTACTTTATTATTTTTTATATTTTTATTATTTGTGTAGCTTTTACTCCTCCACACTTGAGAGACAAACAATACTGTGTGATGGACCAAACACTGTTCATCACAGGAGAAAAATAAGAGCAGACTCCTCCGCTGTCAATTATGTTTGAACCTGTCCGTGTCCTAATGCCGCTGCGTCTTGTCTCGCAGCGAACAACTGTCATTTGGAGTAAAGCCTGTCCTGCAGGATCTATACTTGGAGCAGGTCCAATGTCACAGTCTTCAGGGAGGGGGCGGTTCGGTATCTACCCTGTTGCTTTTGTTAGCCACACGATTATTGTCTGTGTTGCCAGTGTATCATTTTACATATTGTATATTGATAATGATATCGATTACCAGGGCTGAAAATAACCGCGGCATCACTCTGTTTTCTCTGACACAGCTTTGACAGGAGGAACAAATCAAACACAGCTGTAACTGAAACAGCCTTTTGTCTCTCTTTCATTAACTTCAGTCAAAAACTGTGACTTCTATGAACAGTAACCTCGATCTACTCAATAGTGTAAGTTCTTGTGTTTACGGTGTGATGATGAAACAGGTGTGTGATCCTTTGCAGGGGATCAAACCTGCTGCAGTGACGGTGCTGAGGCCTGAAACCCGCTGCTGTGTCAGTTACTGTTTTCTTTATTATAGTGCTACCAAACATGTACATGTATTTACACTCTAATTATTTAGAGATTTAAAGTGAGGGAACAGTGTTTTTTTTTTAATTCAGCTCGTGTTAGTCTAACACTTGATCCTGAGAATTATCTCTGAGTGTAGAGGCTGGTCGTCACTGTGTCTAACTGTATGTAGCTGTTCCCTCCAGTACATTACCCATGCTGCTTTGGCACAAATACACTGACCAACTCCTCCTCCTCCTCCTCCTCTAGGATGAAGTCTGCTCAGACAGAAGCACCTGAAGAGACACAGCTCCACTCAACTTCTGGATCAATCACACGCCTGTGAAGAGTGTGTAACACCTGCTCTTTGCATCATCCTGTCTCTCACACACACACACACACACACACATACACACCTGTGTGTAACCTCAGCTGATTGGTCGATATCAAAAAAGGTGGGTTGTGAGTCAGCTGGGATCTAACAGAGGGGTAATGGTCATCCTGCAAGGGTTAGGTCAGCACATCGCAGGTGTATGTGTGTGTGTGTGTGTGTGTGTGTGTGTGTGTGTGTGTGTGTGTGAATACTCTCTCTACTTCTTATGCACATCTTCATGTCGCAGGATCTTGTACAGGACCCAGTAGAAGATGTTGAAGAAGAGGAAGGCCAGAGGGAAGCCAGCCCTCGACAGAGTGTCAATCTTCTTGGCTCGGTCAATGAATAACTTCCTCATCTCCTCGGTGCTTTTACCCCCTCCTCCTCCACCTGCTGCCGCCGCTCCAGACGGATTCTGTGTAGTGTTTGCTGTGACCCCTTGTGTGTTCGCAGCGGTAACAGTATTATTGCCACTGGCTTTGGAGTCCTTGCTGTTGCTGGGAGTGGAGGTCACAGCAGCAGCGGTGGAGGTCAGCCTGCTCTCATGTACTTCCCCTTCCTGTTGGAGAGAAAGAGAGAGGGAGAGAGAGACAGGGGGCCGGGGTCAGGGTTCACGTCATACAGCCCATTCATTACTGGCTTGAGCCAAAAACAATAGAACAAAGGTTAAACTGCTTTGTTTATGAATCATTGGCTTGGACTGGTTAGTGTAGAAATGATTAAATTCACCCTACTTCCCTTGTGAAGAGTCTCACAACTGATCATCATAACTGATCACAACTTAACCATAAATAAATGATCCCACATACATATAAATGCAAATTAGTTTATAATCAATGACCTCTGATAGACAACACTCTTCAGTACTCCAGTTCTCCACAACAAGCTGGACTTTCATCAGGTCTCAGGTCCACAGATGGTCTATAGGCTTCAGGTCTGGTCTTTAACGCAGCTACTCAGGGACAGTTAGCTTCTCCATCTCTCCATCAAAAGACCTCAATCGATTCCCTGACCCAGGTCTCCCTCACCTGGTCCTGCTTCCACTTCTTGCTCCCACTGCTCTGCTTTTTGTCCTGATCTCTGTCTCACCACAGAGGCCTCCTCGATAGTTTCTATGCTGTCTTGTTGTATATTATCTGCTCATCGGTTTATGTCTGGTTGAAAGAAGCTACTTATTCTAATCATTGAATCACATCTGTAACAGCTTTGTGTTAACAGTTGTGTTATGTCAGCAGCAGAGCATGCAGCCTGTACAGCTAATGGCTAACCTCCATTCTTCAAACATCTGTAAAAACTGGCCTACAGCACACACACAAACCAGTGTCTTCATACACTGATTGCAGTTTATTAT
This sequence comes from Trachurus japonicus, assembly GCF_045865225.1. Lineage (NCBI taxonomy): Eukaryota > Metazoa > Chordata > Actinopteri > Carangiformes > Carangidae > Trachurus > Trachurus japonicus. The sequence continues at coordinate 20,473,715 of NC_140907.1, forward strand.
CAACACTGAAACGCTGAACACACTGTATCCCCCTGACAAAAAATTGCCCCCAAAAAATATTCACTCTATTCTCTTTCATCAGATTTTACAACAAGTGTCAGTGGATCAAACTGATCAAAACTAGAAAAAACTACACAACACAGATCATTGTCACAACACTGCACAACATAAACGCCTCATAATAAAACACCCAGACCAGATTGGATTCTCTGCTGAATTCTTTAAACACTTTTTCGCCCACTTCTCTTTATGACAGCCTTTAAAATTAAAGATAAAGGTCAAACAGCCCCAGGTGAACACTGCTCCTTTTTTTCCAAGTTTATCCCAGACAAACTCTACAACAACATGACTGACTTTATACTTTACATGTCTTCATTTATTCAAAAAGGCTGCTATTGATCTTCAAAAGAGGAGAGAAAGAGTGTCATGCATCAGTTTCAATGTCTCAGTAAGAATTATACAGTCTGAATTATTTGTGTGATGAACCAAACTCTACCAGACTGTATAGGCTACATGTTTTATCATGACAGAAACTTCAACTATGTATTTCCAGCAGAGGATCTGTGGCAGTAATGTCCATAGACTAACAGGTCAAAAAGATCAAATGTCTAACTCTGGTAAAGGGACAGACCTGGTGAGACCTGAAGCTCCCAGATTCACCGGGATGTAGAGCCAGAGAGGACCACGATTCTTAGGGATAGTTCAATCATTATGATATTCAGGAAAACATGTGACTTTAGTAGTTTAGTCTTGTTTTACACTGGACTTAACTTACTAGGACCAGAGACTTGTTATAGAGGCTCTGGACAGGCTGTAACATTGTGTTCAGTAAAAAACACTATGTATGAATGACTCACAAATGTTGTCACATTTGTATTCATTTATTGGGAATGTTCCATAGAAATGGTTAGAAACTAACAATATTAACTTCTGTACAAGTCCAAGGCCCAGCCAGAATCAGTATCCACCAACAGCTGAGTCAATAGACTTTTAATACGATGTAGTTACAGCACCATTTACTGTGCTGATGTTGGACGGTGCTTTGCATGCGATTCTAATGTGAAACAAAATGTTGACGTTATTGAAAGGCATGAAGACATTGAACAGGAGCTTTTCCAGGAACTATTTGAATGGGAGAACATGTTGGTAAAAACAAAATTTACCAATCAAATTGAGGACACAGAGAACCTGTTCTCATCATATGATGCAGTTTAATGATGTTGGAGGATAAGAGTCTCCAGTCTGTCGCTTCCCTGTTCTGCTTATGAACTTCGACCAACACATAGAGGAGCAGTTTCCCTGTAAATATTATGTTGTCGTTTTTTTTGACTAACTGACAAGATAGCGTAATGTTATCCATGTTGTTTTTGTTTTTGCAACAGTCATCGTTCCTACGAAATCTAACCAGGAAGTGATGGAGGACTCACAACAACAAACAACTGTTGGGTCATGCAAGTGACACAGTGAAATAAACACATGCAAACATGCATGAACACACACACCTACACACACACACACACCCACCAACCTACACACACACACACAAACACACACCCACACAAACACACGTGTGCTGTGCATTACCCTGTGGTTGCTGCTGTAGATGTTGGTCATTGATCCATACACAGGGTCTGATGGTTTGAGGCCGTTGTCAGTGTTAATACGACGGAGGGACTCAGCTAGCTCCCCTGGATCAACTGCCCCTCCACTGTTCTACAGGCCAGCAGCAGCATGCACACCAAACACACCGGGAGGAAGAACAGACAGCATCCGGAGCAGGGTGGGGATGCCCAATGATTCAGTCAAAATGTGTGTCACAGGTAACTTACAGGTGTGAACTAAATTCATAAAAAAAAATAACTGATGGTATTGACCAATACATGCTGAAAACAAAGAGTTCAAGATTAAACATTTACCGTGTGACGATGACAGACTTCTATACAATACACAAATAGATGTGTGTGTGTGTGTGTGTGTGTGTGTGTGTGTGTGTGTGTGTTTTGTTTGCTGTCTGTGAATGTGGGTTGACTGAATGATGAGTTCATCCTTTTCCCATCCACAGAGATCTTCATCATGCACTGACAGCAGACTCATCCTCAGTGTGGATGGCCCTCCGAGAGGAATCATGAAGCACATAGATGCAGCTGCGGCCATGCTGTATCATGCACCAATACAGTGAGTGATTTGTGGAGTTTCATGAGACTCAAACATGCACAGTCCAGTGGTTCTGCAGCCCCTCCCCCCTTCTTCTCGCTGCTGTGTCGCTGCAATAGCAGCACTGTCACCACAGGGTGGCAGCCTCACACCAGAGCTGACTCAGGAGTTTATATGAGCGAATCTACTATGCTCACGTACAGAGAGCATGTAGAGGTGCGTCTGTAAGGTCATCGCACTGGCTGATACATTGCTTCCTCTGTGTGTGTGTGTGTGTTTGTGTGTTGCAGGATGTGTGTGTACCTTGCTCTTGCTCTTGTGATGCCGTCTAAACCGCAGCAGCTCTTTGTGTTGTCTTGACACAAAATTAACAGCAGCATACTCCAGCAGGGCTGAGAAGACGAAGAGCAGACACACTGCCATCCAGATGTCTATGGCCTTCACGTAGGACACCTGCAAGCACCATGAAAACACACACACACACACACACACACACACACACACACACACACATTGGTTCTCTTTAGACAGATAAGTGAAGATAAGCGATGAGTGTTTGTGTGGGGGTAGATTTGTCTCAATCATGTGACCAGCACTATAATCTAATTTATCTTTGTAAATATAAAAAACCTCTACAAACACAACACAAACATTTGCAAACTCACAAAAATATAAAGCAAATATAAAATTGGATTCACAAATATACAAAATTAAAAATCTGTGACCACAGTCTGGACAGTTTCCTCAACAGTTGTAGAAATACCAGATCCTGATCTGACTGACTGTTTGTTTCAGGGCTTGAGATGCAAAGTAAGAAACATCCTCTGAAACATGTCACGAGTGATTAGGATCCATCATCTAGGAGCCATGATGCTGCTGCACAAACCTGGTCTGAGATTGACTTAGAAACAAAGAATATTCAAATATAAAATATCCCAGAAATCTGGAAAACATCAGATGTTAATTACACTTGGCTGTAAAGTGATTTGTGGTCAGTTTCCATACAGACGGACGTTGCCTCTGTCTGTGCCGTCATCCACAGGTTTCTGAAGAGGAGTTTTGAAGCTCTGCTTCAGTAGTAGTGTTTTAAAACACTGGTGTATCATGGGAACTTTCTAGTGTTGAGACTGTTCTGCTGTTTTTGCTGCTTTGACTTTAGGCCAAGTCAGAAATAAACTGCTATGGTTTTATGTCCATTCAGAAAGCTGCTGCTATTACACACACACACACACACATGCACGCACACACACACTCACTCTCACACTCACACTCACACACACACACACACACACACACACACACGCACGCACACTCACACTCACACTCACACTCACTGCTGTGTGTGGTGTCAGAATAAGGTAACCTCATTTCTTTATGAAATAATGACTAATTCAGACATGTGTGACATACTGGAGTGCAAAGCTCTGTTAAGCACTGGAAACATGAGAAACCTCCTAACCTCTAAACACACACACACACACACACACACACACACACACACACACACACACACACACACACAGCTCATCCTTGTTGTGGAGGTGTATATGTGAACTGTATGTGTGAGCAGGGCGAGTGTGTTAATAAGAGTTACGTAACAAATTTCTCTGTGTCTGATCTTTTCTCATGCATACGAGATACCAGAACAAGACTGAGGGCTCATCCTCACACATGCTCAGGATGTGTACTCATCCATACACGCAGGCACACACACACTTGCACACACATACACACACACACACACACACACACACACACACACACACACACACACACACACACACACACACACACACACACACACCCTCGCTCTCTCTCTCTCTCTCTCTCTCTCTCTCTCTTTGACCCCTCACCTGTCCCTTAGTAATACTGTAACACATCTTATATATATATATAAAGCATTTACAAAGTGGCTTACAATAAAACATATTTTAGGACACATATTTCAAGTCCATAAAAAGATTGTGAAAAAAAAAACACAACTGAATAAAACAACAACAAAGTCATCCATAATTCACAGAGAAGCAGTTCTTTTTAAAAGATATTTAAAAGATGAGACACTCCAGAGACCAGAGCTTCCAGACTGTAGTAGCAGCTCCACCGCCTTTGTGTCGGAGTAGTTGTATTAAACCTCGGAACGACAAGAAGAGGATCTCAAGAGCCAGATGTGTCCGGCATTTAAGAGTAAACAGTAGGAATCCATTATCAATTAATAATCAGTGGCAACAGGTACAGTAGGCATGTGTAGTGAAGCCATGTGTGTAGTGAATCTTTCAAGTACATCTGTTTTTTATAACTTTTACAATTGGCTGGTGTGTTTGTTGCAGAAAGGAAGAGGCCTCTGTGGATAATTCAGATGGAGATAAAAGCAACCTGAACAAATGGCACAGTAGAAATCCAAACCAGGAGAATCTGAGGACAAGAACTCCCATGATCCCTCAGTGCTTCATGATGTCAGCCAACAGCGAACAACTGCTTTGCACACTCTTGTTTTCAAAGGTGCTTTACAAATAAATAAAAAAAGATTAAATTAAAAATTCCAAGTTGTTTGAAGCGTTTAAGTCGTTTAAGATATTGTGTCTGGGACAATGTGATGTACAGACTGACAACCTGAGAACAACAAGACTCTGGCTCTGACTGTCACTGGTGTGGAAGCATGAAAAGATAAAAAATCTGCAGGTGACAGCAAACTGATCTACTCAGGTACAGTAAGTGTGGGGGTGTCAAACAAATAACATCAAACCTCACACACGTGCTACACACTGTACTTCTGTTACTTATAACCTAGTGGCACACATCTGTTCCCCCTCTCTCTACCTGACACTGACCCAGATGGACAACTAGAAACACACAGAGTGACCCACACACACACACACACACACACACATGCACGGACCTTAGGCAGAGACGTCCTGGAGCCGGAGCTCTGTGTTGTCATGGTGAGGACGGTGGTGATGCCCAGGGCCACTCTGGCGGGGGCAGCGTCCATGTTGATCCAGAAGGAGACCCAGGACAGGATGACGATGAGCAGAGAGGGGATGTACATCTGGATCAGGTAGTACCCCATCTGACGCTCCAGGTGGAACCGCACCTCGATGCAGGTGAATTTACCTGCAGCAGAGCAGACGCACAGTCAGACGACGATCTACATGTGAGCAACACGTGAGCTGTCTCATCTATAACTGTAGCTACAGTAACCGCATGGACGCAGGATTCAACTCTTGATATCTTTCAGAAAACTAAATGGTGATGTCACTGTCACTGTTTTTTTCCCACTTATCAAAACATGACTGATGAATTGTGGTAACTGTTTCACCCTGTGTGTGTGTCGGTGTGGTTACCTGTGTTGTAGTGCTTGGTGCAGTATCTGAGGTCTGAGTCGTCTTTCATGATGAACTGTGGCAGCGTGAGGCCTTCAGCTATTTGAACAGGTCCATTCTCCTGCCACTCGAAGATCAAGTCGTTCATGGTGTAACCAACTGAAAACAGCACAACAACAATTCATCCTTCAGAAACTCAATAGTCAAGTTTATAACCCACTCAAATCAGTTTGTATAGATTGTGTCCTTTTCCATGTGGTATTTTATTTCATTGTTGCTCTTTTTAAAGGTTGCCCTTACAATCAGGCAGAGGGACTAACGATGAAAACTAGCTTTTTAAGCCAACTCGGGTGCATTTACACTTGTTTTTTTTATTTTTTTTTTTACAATGTTTTATTAATGTGCATTGTCCCTTTTCAAATAAACTAAACTGAAACTGAAACTGTACCAGTTGTGTTATCTTTATATTTGGTATCTGAAATGCACCTTATTATCATTATCAGTTTTTACTATTATTAATTTTGTTATTGCACAATCAGACATCTTGTTCCATTTATGAAAACAACAGAAACTACACACGCAGCAACACAATAAAAGTAGTCCAAGTTATGTTTTTAAAATAAAAACACATGAATAGCATCAGCAAAACATACTAAAAATCAAAAGTGCTCAATAGTACAGTCTTGTTATTCAAATCTTTGTATTTGTCTGAACTGTTAATGCTGACTCACTGTCATTAGTGACAACTACAGTAGCATGTTTGTTTTTGTAGTTGATGGTCATAATGTCCATATTATGATGTCATACAGTGCTATATGTCATTATTCACACTGTCACTATAGCTTTGATGAGAAGGGGGGGGGGCTGACCTTCACGAGGACCAAATCAACACTGTATTTTCTTTGATCCATTTTTTAATTAAAGTTTAATCTCTGTGAAACAGGACGGAAATGACCTAAGACTGAAAGCATCCCAGGAGGAACAGTGGCTGACAGATCTGACCACGACTATAATTTGCCTCCATTTGTTGACTGTCCAGATTTCACTGCGTTATTATTATTGTTCTCTGTTTGTGTCTTTATTTAGTTACTCATTTTCATTTATGTTGTTCTTTTGATCCTAGAGTTTAGGAGTTGCAGTGGACAGATTGACACACTGCCCGTCATTTCATTTCATGTAATGACCTGTATGACCTTCCTAATTTAATGACCTAAAAACCTAAAAACAGCAGCATCCTGGTTCAAGACGGAAACATCAGTTTCCATCAGTCATCAGGAGAACATGCATCAACTGGATAAACTGGTTCACCTTCTGCTGAATCAGCAACACATAATGACAGGAGCTGGCATGAGATGCACAAAGAAAATTATAACACTATTATGATAATTAAATTATTTTTAGATCTTTATTTGCTGTTGCGAGATAAGATTGAGGATAAAAAAGGATCTCCAAGAATTAGAGGTCCTGCTGTGTCTTCTTGACAAGCGCTCTGGTGTTTGTTTTCCACAAGAGGTCATCGTCCACACGTAAACCCAGCAACTTGAACTCAGTGACCGTCTCCGCACAGTTCCCATTAATATAGATGGGATGCAGGTCAGATTTTTTTTTTTATTCCTGAAGTCCATAGTTAGCTCTTTGGTCTTAGACAAGTTCAGGACCAGGTTGTTCTCTTGACAACACATTGACAGTTTTTTGGACCTTGTCTCTGTAAGATGACTCATCCCCTCCAGAGCCCCACCACGGTTGTATCATCTGCAAATTTGATGATGTCATTGCTCACGTGGGAGGTGGTGCAGTCGTGGGTGTACAGAGTGTGGAGTAGGGGGCTCAGCACCCAGTCTATTTCCCCTGTGGATGAAGTGGTGTGGGTCAGATGTTGAGATAAGTCAGGTGAAAGAATACAGTCACAGGTCAGAGCTTCTTTGTGACACATGTGTCATCATGGACGTCTCCTGTGCGAGGCTCTACAGAAAAGTGTTTTTTTCTCACTACCTGGTAAATACTGTACTGTATGTTTCCCATTCATTACTTGGATTTGTCCACAGTTTCAAAATGAACCGGATCCCTTTGCTGAATGTCATTCCCCCTCCCTCTGTCTCCCCATATCCTGTCTCTCTCATCTATATAGCCTACTATCAAGGTAAAAAAAAAATGAACCAAAATATCTTTTCAGGATTTATTCTGTAAAGGTGAAATTACTTGATGTAAAAAAGAGGAGAGGAATTTAACACCATGTCACTGACAAATTTGTCTATAGTTGTATTCATTAATGTTCGTAATGTCTAGCCTGAAACACATACAAAATACATAAAATACAACATAGCCACAAAAAAACATTCACAACTGGTTCTGTCATTTTGTATTAAAAATGACTTCTGGTTTATCCAGACCTGTGATGGAAACACAGATACTGATGTACACACAGTATACAGACATAAACCCGCATGACATGGTGAAGGTTACTAATGCAGAGAGAGAGAGCATAAACATGAGGCCTCGTGAAGCTGCACTCAGAGCTCTTCAGGGCTTTTTGGTGAAAGCAAAAACCAGCTGCCTTGTGCTGCTACAGGCCGATGGAGGCTCACAAAAGATGTAGTTCCTCTTCAGGTTCAGTGTGTGTGTGTGTGTGTGTGTCTGTGTACAAAGAGGGAACAGAGGAGAGTTTGCCCCAAGCCCTCCACACCAGTGTTTGTGTTTGTCTCTGGATGTTTTTACGTCTCGGTCGCCCCCGGTGATAGCAACGTCTCCAACTGTCGTCTCAGAGTTCGGCTGCTCAGACCGCCTGCACCACCGCTGCACAGTCACATGTGTGATTAGCCGAGCAGGGATTAACATGTCAGATTCTGTGGTGTATCTATATTGTGATGAGATATTAAACTCAGCTGGGTCAAGACCTTTTATTGTCTCTAACATGCATCATGTCATTATTCCCCTCCCTCCCCCTGCCTCTATGTGCGTGTCATCGTGCTTCCTGTTTTCTCTGCTGCATCATATATATGAATATGTATTAAAAAGCTCTATCTTTATCCCTCTCACTCTTTCTCTTTCTCTGCCTCTCTTTCTCTCTCTCTATCTCAAACTATCTATATATATACACATACATGTTGTGTATTTGGAGCCCATCTCCTCTGTACATATGTAAACAGATCTGCATGTGCCTCTGGGCTGCAGCTGAATAAAGCCACCGATGAAGACTGTCCCTGTGTCCTCTGGCCCGGCCCCGCTCAGAGGCTAGGCTAGTCATCAGAGCTCTATCAACATTATTAAACATGACTGCGTTTCCTTAAAAAGAACCGAGAGGAGGGATGGTGATACTGAACATGATGCATGGATAAATAAAGTATAAACAAACATCTGCTTATCTATCCACAGCTGCTCATACAGTATTTGACTTTACATTAATCTTTATTGATTTTTTTTTCTCTGCAGGCTCCACTTCCTGTCTGCACAGGCAGAGCTGTGTTGTCGTCTTCCCTGTCGTATGAATCCCAGCACCTGAGCACTGAGTGGCGTGCACAGTGGAAGTCCCTGTGGTTTCACACCCCGCAGACTCATCCCTGAGGTGGGGACATATAATGATGAATAATAAAGAGGAAGAGTGTTCACTTATTCATCTATGATATGTGATTTACAATGCTGAACTGAAGGACACTTTATCTTTGAACCACTTCATGAGTGTGTTCACAGCAGAAGCTTCAGGCTGCTTCACTGATAAAAGCCTCAGTGCGTTCGCAGCTTCCATCGAAAATGTGATGAATAATGAACCAGGGAGGAGGGGGAGGGGAGGAGCCAGCAAAGAAACACAAATGCACATGAAAAGCTCTGTGTCATAAATCCATGGTTATTATGAAGATCAGCTCTATGTGTGGTTGGAAAATGAGCCGCTTTTGTCCGGCAGAGAAAAACATGGCTCTGGAAGGAAAACCCAAGTAGCCAGGAGTCGTATATGGCAAATGATTTTTAATGGTAAAGATTTTTTTAAATCTCAAAAATCTCTGCAGCCTTAAGTGGACTTTTCTCCCCAAGTGGAACAGATGAGCTCTGTGCAGCTGTGAGGGATTATAGAGGTGGAAAGAAGTCACCCAGGAGCATATTGTATATGTATGTGGCCAGTGTGTTATATTTCTTGTTGAAAAGGAGGGTGTTTGGTTCGCTGACCAGATTAATTTGAGTCTTTTTTGGTCATAGACAAGGTTGCAGTTGCCCTGCTAATTTCATGTTCATTAATTAAAACCAGCATCTGCATTTACCCGTTGTTATCTCTTATGTTGAGTTGATGCTAATGCTGAATTAACTCAGTCTGTCAAGTGATCCTTTTTACTGATCGTTCAAACAGCACCACGCATGAAGAGTCACAAAGTGAATTCCAGCATTTTTTTCAATGTGTAAACTGATTAAGTTTAACTTGTCATTTACTGGATTACAAAAAAGTTGCCCCAAGGTCGTCTAGGAGGAACCACTGGCTGCTTCTCTGGCGATGCAGAACATGTTCCCGCCTCTGGGCCTGACTTGTGTGTCCCCTTCAGAAATTCCTCTGAGAATTTTACTGTCCCTCATGTGTGTGTTCGTGTGTGTGTAGGACTTACAGCTCTCCAGCTGCATGATGCAGGTCTGAACATCCATGGGGAAGTTCTTCAGATCCATTGGACACGAAAGAGTCAGAGTCAGTCTGGAAGAGACAGAGACATTAATGTACTGCTCATGTTCAGTAACAGATTCATACATTCTTTGAGTCTCCCTCCATTTCAATTCCTGAACTAGGAGATTAACTGTTGATGTCAGAGCCACATGCATTCAAACCAATTAGTATGTAAAGAAAATGTAAAGCATGAAACTGTGTCAAGATTCTGAATGAACGTTTCCACATTTCATCGCTTTGTAGCTCAGTTCCTCTGCAGAACAAGCTCCTCAGTCCGCACTACTTTGAGCTCATTGTATCAGTTACTGGTGTGAGACCACAGACTGTCTATAAAAGTCTGTGGTTTCGATTGGCCTTAAACTTGTGTTAAATCCATTCACCATTAGGCGGTGACACAAGGAGTTGCAAAAAAAGGTCATATTGTATTAAGTAAATGTAAATGTGACATTTACAACTGTTATTTTTGATCCAATCATATCCTTAAATATTTGTATTCAGTGACACTGTCTCTCAAAGACATCCCTATGCCCCCTGACAGTCCTCGATGTGCTGAAAAACTCACTTTCAAATAATTTCTTCAGTTCTGAATCTATGCATCAGACACAGAAAGACAGAGCTAATAACCTCCCGGGTCTGCTCCTTCACACAAACTGTCAAATATAATTTTCATTCAGTTTTCATCCATGTTGAGAGTTAAACAAATCTTTTCATGAATTTCTTGCCTTTAGCTGATGTAACTATGGCGACTGGAGGTGATCGTCAGAGTTTGACTTAAGACTTGTACATGTGACATACTCTGTTACATAATGAAATACACATTTTCCACCCTCCAGTGCTGTCGTACAGAGAGGCCCTGGTGATATAACAGGTTCGTTCTCCTCCTCACCAACACTGTGGTGTCCTGACAGACTTTGTGTCCCCATGTGATCCTTTACTACTACTCCTAACCTGATGGAGTAGAGGACGTTTCCATTCTTGAAGATTCTTAACAGCTTGTTGTCTGTCGTGACCTCGTGGAAGTGCGCTCCCTTCTCATTGGCAAAGAACAGATCTGGTTTCCAGATGGAGTCCAACATTGAGGGGTCCAGGTCCAGAGAGTCGTCTGGGTACTCGGCATAGGCCAGTCTGGGGTCGTTCCACTGCTGACGTAGAAAGATGTTCACACGATAGTCCTGCAGACGCAGAGCAGAAACATGTCTGAAGAGACCTTCATCCAGATTAGTTTCTGTGATACATCCATGCCCATGTGACCGATGGATGGTGTCTACGGTGAAAATGTTTCCTCTTCAGACCAAAGCACTTCTCTTTTAAATTGTGTTTAAGTTTCTCACCTGATTTTATTCAATATTAAATAACTTAAAATCATATTTGAATGTTGTATGTTCTGTTTTTTAATGTCCATGCCTCTGTTAAGTGCTGCCTTCCCCTGTTCACTGAGGGGAACACAGAAGAGCTGAGCCTCTATCAGAGGCAAACAATGTAGACGGCCAAATATGTGGAGGGCTCCGACTGGACGCAGACTCATCTTGGTCTGGACTCTGCCTGGTCTCATCACAGTGATCGGTCTCCCTGGAAAACTCCCTGGAGTGACTGCACAGTGAAAGCCACTGCAGCTAATGAGATGAGAGCAGTGTGCATTTGATTTAGGTGAGACAGTAAATGCTGCTGAAGCTCATGTCCTACATGAGTCACACACACACACACACACACACACACACACACACACACACACACACACACACACACACACACACACACACACACACACACACACACACACACTGCTTCATGAGCTGTGGAGAAACTGGAATCCACATTAACAAGTACATTCAACTGTATGTGTTTTTCTTGCAGTCTCAGTCTTATGTAGTGCATTCATCAGTGAATCATTGATGTAACAACCAAAAGAAGTATAGTTGACTGTACAGTGAGCCACTGCCTGCCGGGCTTGTCCTACCTACACATGTGATATCTGCTGGCAGGGACGGGGGGGTCGCCCAGGCCACTAACGCAGAGGGAACTTATTTATCAGTGTCGGGCCTCAGGCCCCGAGTCCACAGTCGTCAGTCTTACTGAGAGGGGGGACAGGTATGAAATCTTCCTACATTGCGAAGGAAACCAGAGAACTAGTGGACTGGACTGAGGACTCTTCTAACCACAAGGAGCAAAGATGGGATCCCCCCCATCCCCCCATAATAGTTGGCATACACCCTATGGTCCCCTCTTTTGAAGATGGGAACCACCATCCTGGTTCGCCACTCCACAGGTACTGTCCCTGACCTACACACTGCAGAGATGTGTCAGCCCAACAAGCATCTCAGCACATATCTCATCTACACCCGTCACCTTACCACAAAGTAGTTTTTTTAACTACCTAGGCAACCTCTGCCAGGGTCATGGATGAGACCTCCCCCATGTTTCTCAGGTTCCCCCTTCAATAGACACCGATGACCATAAGGCCACAGCTCCTACCGGCCGTTTCTACAATGGAGGCTCTGAATGTGGTCCACTGAGACTCTACGTCTACAACCTCTTCTGGGATGTACAAAGACTTCCTCCGGCCTCGTCCACAAGGCGTTCCCTGTTCATTCTCACTACACATTTGAGTTTGCCAGCTCTGTCCGGCAGGCTTCTCCAACGCTGATCCAACTCACCACCAGGTGCTGATCAGCTGACAGCCCTGCCACTCTCTTCACCTGAGTATTTACTGTACGAGCGAACATAACAAGGTTGTAAGATTTTAATGTCAGTGAATCTTGTTCTGCTGCCTCCAAGTGTCCGACAACAGTAAATTAATTCGTAATAAAACTGCACCAGGATGAGAAAAACAACAGAACACAGAGGCTTGAACAAGAGGCTGTTTCTGTGAGGGTGAACCTGTTTCATTATTGTTCCTCCTGTGCAGTCAGATCAACTCTGCTCACACACACACACACACACACACACACACACACACACACACACACACACACACACACACGCGCGCAGGCACACACAGAGTAGATTAACAGGAGTGGAGAGACCCTGAGAACAAATGGAAAAACAGTTGAACTGTAGTAAATCTGTTTAACATAGATAGCGTGTTCAGGCCAGAGTGAACCTGTCTCTAAGCCCTCCCTCTCTCTCTCTCTCTCTCTCTCTCTCTCTCTCTCTCTCTCTCACTTTGCTGTGTGTATTTGTGTGTGGGCCACTGGGCATTCAAAAATTCACAATTCACTCTGAATCTCTCCTCTTCTGTTTTTCTCCTCTTTCGGTGACGTAACAGTAAAACCATTATTAACTAGGTAAAGCTGAGTAGGAAAAACTGTGTCACATCACAAATGATTCCATCCATCCATCCATCCATCCATCCATCCATCCATCCATCCATCCATCCATCCATCCACTGGCCATACAGCTTATCCATGCAGGTTGGATAAGGTTGTATCAGGGTGCATCCTGGACAGGTCGCCAGTCTATCACATGGCCGACACAGAGACGAACAACCCTGGAGAACCCACACAGTCACAGGGAGAACATGTTAACTCCATAGTGAAAGGCCACAATTGATTTTTATTACCATCAAAATGGTCCAGCTGCATTATATAAAGGCACATGACCCGGCCAGCACACTGCAGCCTCCACATATGTACACACTCCGACAATGTAAAGGTGGTTAAAAATTAAGTTGGTCTAAGTGATCTATTTATACATCACCGGGAAACCATCATCAAGCAACTGTCCTCCTCTCCCTCGCTGCTCCTCCAGGTGTCCAGCAGATGAGAAGTAAAGTCTTGTATTGAGTGAAGGTAGATTCACGTGTTCTTTGATTATACAGTATATTACTGTAATAAGCAGCCGTGCAGCTTATCCGTTCATGTTTGTGCGCTGTGTTGTGTTGGGATTGTGTGACAGGACTGTGTTGTGTGTTAAAATACAGAGGAGAGGGGAGATGGAAAGACAGATGGTGAGACGAGAGAAAGGTTTTAATCCCACTGTGACATATGGCACATGCATGTCGTGTATCCCTGCGCCGCTCTCTCAGTATAAACTGTCACACTTTCCCCTGACCCTCCATCCTAAATCTTCTTTAGTACATCATGATGTTAATTTTTTAAATGATGGTCTCATTTAAAAGAAAACAGACGATAAAACAGGGTGAGTTTTAGGGTCTGGCTGTGTGTGATTGACATCTGAGCAGATGTGTGATGTGTTTGACCCTTGACCTGTCATTGTGTTTTCAGTTGAAGAAAGTTATGTAAGATTTTATCCGCCTAAAACCATCTTGTTTGGCATTTGGTTGTACATTTCACTGAACGCCAGTTATTCACCAGCCCAAATTCACACAGTTAAGGGGAAATACCAGTGCACCTTGCTAACCAAGCCAGCTAGCTTCTGCTTCTGCTACCTACCAAGCTCTGCTGTGTCAGTCAAAGCCTAATACAAAGGTAAAGTCAATTGCTGATCTTACTACTTTTGTTTAATTCTTCTGAAACATGTGACTCATGTTTGAATATAATATTCACAGACATTCATTTAATACCCAAACAATCGTCAACTGAAGCAAACATTCATGCACCCATCCTGACAGCTGATAGATGACTGAGGTTACCTGTGATCCACTATAGTGTTGTTCACCATAATATAAGAGATTTCCACATTGACATCAACATGTTTATTGATTCTTCACTGACTGTGTTCTGGGATAGCAATACTTAAACATTTCTATTATTTACAGTATTTTGTTGGTTAACTTAATTTTTAGACCACTTACATTACATTATATGATCAACTCCCCTAAAAAGAAACAAAACTGTCATCCATGTTGACAGTGTACTGCAGACACAGACAATCACATCTGACTGCAGTTGGTGCACAGCTACAAGAGATCTGTGTCTGTCTTTTCCAGTGATGCTGCATCTGAGGCTATGAGGTTTTATTCAGATACTTCTGTCAGGAAAATCTGTTGTGTGCTCTGAAAAAGCTAGCATATGATGAAGAGAAATAACAGCAGCTCATTAAATCAGTCAAACATGTAATATGTGACTGTGGCCACGTGTTAACAGAAACAAAGTCTGGTTTCATTTTATTACATAATTTCTTATTAGATTCTGGCCACCAGAAGTCAAACTTACTTGACAACTCTAGGTTTTTTTGGTGGCCTCGTTGACTGACAGGTGGACAGCTGAGTGTATGCTGCTCGCCCCAGAGCCTCAGCTCCACACACACCTAAGCTCTTGGACTATTTGTGGTTTAGCTGGTAGGTTAGGGATGGAGTCAGACACACTGCCATGATGGTGATGTGGGTGCAGCTCACTCTCTCATCTGCTGTGGTTTTGGGCCATTTCATGGTCTTTTGAGGTCATGAAATGGATATATACTGTACATTATATAATATAGTTTAAGTACAAGTCTTTGACTTCTCATTTGTGGTTTATGGCTGCTGCAGTTACATAAATATTGATAACTACAGATGTCCTACAGACACACTTGCTCACACACACACACACACACACACAGACACACACACACACACACACACACACACACACACACACACACACACACACACACACACACACACACACACACACACACACACACACACACACACACACACACACACAAAATGCTTGTGTGTCTATAAATAATAAAAGTCCAATGAAAGCAATATTTTACATTCTGACATTTCTCATGACAGTTCGTTGCTTGCCTCGGTCAGAGGTACTCCCGGTGGTGCAGAGAGCACTTAGAAGTTGTCACTTGAATCATCCCTTTTTAGCGAAGCCTGACTGATCACAGTTCTGCTAATTACACACCACAGTAGCCTAGTGATGGTGTCGAGGTTCACTGGAGCATCACAAACCACAAACATCACTCATTACTGAATAGTTCAAGAGGAGCACAATTTAGAAAATGTGCATTGGCATTGTCTTGCAACAATAAGCTAGGCCTTCCCACTAAAAGACGCCATCCACTTGGCCACATACGTATGTTGCTGAGACATATTCTGTATATCAGTGGCAGCTGCTGGTCTTTCAATCAGGAGAAGCTCATTTTCGGCTTACATTATAAAATTTGTCCATTTATTTGTATGCAATAAGCAGTTGATTCTGAACAAACTCGTCTTAGAGTTGAATGTGTTCTAATGCATTTTTAGTAAATGAAATGTAAACATAACAGTAGTCCCTTGTAGTCTTAGAGCAATTGCCTCTGCTGTATATATCGTTCAGTATTAACGGTGACTTCACAAATTTGCGGGTTATCCGTGCCATGTGCACTAATGCAGCCCCATACCATCACATATGCTGGCTGAGAAACTGTGGGCTAATAATAAGCTGGATGATCCCTCCTCATTTTAGCCCAGTGGATGCAGCATCCATGTTTTCCAAAAAGAATTTCAAACTTTGACTCATCAATTCACTTCACTTCAGTCTTTCTTCTATGAGCTTGGGACCAGAAGTGTTTCTGGGTCTGGTTCATGGTTTCCTCTTTGCATGGTTGCACTTTTGGATGCAGCGAAAAACTGTGTTCACAGACTGTGTTTTTTGGATGTGTTCCTGTGTCATTGTGCTCATGTCCACGAGACGAGAGTATTGTGTCCGTTTTGATGTAGGGCCATCTGAGCGTCAGAAGATCAAGGCCATCCAATATTGGTTTTAGGCCTTGTTCCTTGCTTACAGAGACCTATTCTGATTCTCTGAATTTGTGATGATACCTGTATCATGGACTGTTGACAATGAAATGAAATGACATGTTGCATTATTCCCATTCATCCATAACCTAATTAATTGTAAGATGTTCACTACTTTCACTTTCACTGTTTTCCTCCAAACATGTTTGTGAATGTGGCAGGGCGAAGGAGGTCCCGGGCGGGGTTTGAACCCTAGTCTCCCGGGTAAGAGTCATGCATGCCATTCACCCAAAGGGATCCCTGTGGCCAAGTAGCCAGGGCACATGATCAATTGGAGGCACAGTGACAGGACCGTCAACTGTCACATTAAGGTTATGGTTTTTACAGGACCCCAATGCAGACGGGGACATGAAAGATACAGTAAACAGAAAGAAACTTTAATGACTCACTGAGGGCAAACACAAAAACAACTAAAATTTGCTGGACTACCCAGGGTTGAACTGAGTCCGAAAGAGAAGTCCGCAAAAAAAAACAAAAAAACAACAACAAAGAATAAGAACAAGGAATGAATACAGTGAACTAACACAATGAAGAAAAGCAACTTACTTACACAGATGAACCGACACAGACAAAGTGGAGACCAAATACACAAGGGAGAAACAGGATACAGGTGGGGAAGTCACAGGTGAGACCCACGAGGTAATCACAGAGGGAAACCAAAAGAGGACACATGAGACATTTCAAAATAAAACAGGAAACGTGTGTTGGCTGGCATTACATTCAAAATGAGCAGATCATTTTCAAAAAACAATGAGATTTCTCTGTTTCAACACTGTAATGTATCTTTGTGGTGTTTTCATTAAATATGGAGTTTAAATGCTTGGCTTGGTCTCTCTGATATATCACTATGGATGAGGGAACACCACCTTCAACTAAACTTCTCTGAACATTTATCTCTTATCCTAAGGTCAGGAGAAAAAAAAACTTCCCTACATGGGGACATTAACTGTGTTTATGGGGTACGGAGCCTGTTGCATGTTTCAAACATCAACGTGTCTGGTTCATGTACTGTATATACGTCTGTGTCTCCAGTGTGAATCTTATTTACTTACCATGGTGGTTTCAGCGATGGAACCAAAGCTGTTAATGAAGATGTTACAGGAAACGTTGACTGGAGGACCTGCAGGAGACAGACACAACGACCAGGTGTAATTCAGTATAAAAATATAAACATTTAAAAGGAACAATGAGTCACTAGAGTACATGAAGACTTGGTTGTTTGAGGTTGGGAACTCTCCGCCCCCTCTGCCACAGCCTGGAAGATACATTTCCTTTTCCGACATGTCTGTGTCAAGTTCTCAGTCATCCAGGTCGTGGTGGTCATTAAGCTCTGAAGTTGAAGGCAACTGGACTTCTTGTCAAACATCTCATCCAAAAGATGTGAGAATCTGAACTGAAAAGAAGAAGTCTGTTTACCTTCAACTTTAGCACTTAATGACTTTTGCAACACAAATCCAGAGAGTTCTCCCTCAGTCTGACATGTTACACCATGACAACAGGGCTTTCCCTTACCAATGACAGTTTCCTCTAAGTGACTAATGACATTATTACATAACAGATATTTAAGAAAAAATATTTTCAGTGATGTCATGAAAGATGTCAGGTAAACAGCTTTAGCAGCGTGCAACCAGTGTATTCTTAAAAAAAAATCATTTACCAAACGAATCCTGTTTGATAATGCAGTGAACACAAACTACAGACACAGCACATGAAGATAAGCATTTAATAAAGTCAGTAACTGTAGCTGTGTCACGTGGGTTTCTCCACCTCATACCCACGACACTATAGTGTAAAGGAGATTTGGTGACTCCATACAAGATCGGTGCTGCAGGTATTTGATCACCCATGATCATATAACTGTTTATTATGCTAAGTTGCATGTGACAGCAGACTGACAGCCCCCTCCGAGCTGAGTTAGTGTTTAAAGAAACAGTAATGATGTAGAATGGGAGCTTTTTGTTTCAACTTAATGAAGACAATGTAGAAAGCCAAAGTTTGATAACAACAGATCCTTCACACAAACACACACATACTGTACACACGCACGCACGCACGCACAATATGACACATACCTTTAAAGTTGGGTCTTATCCTGGCATCGTACCCGGACGTCCTCCCCATCAGTTTATCCAGGAAGTCAGAGGGGGACATTGGGACCTGCCGTGCCCTCGCTGCACTGTCCAGCTCCTTACACTGACCCACACTGTCACAGACACACAACAGATAAGACAAGTGAATTGTGACATGTTCACAGCAGGTTGTGTGTGTACTGACTCAAGTCCTAACTCACGATGACAGCTCTGATGGTTTCTATTCAAACACCTGGGGACCACATTGACCAACACACTTGCAGCTTCTCACTGGGCAGCCGATCTGAGCTTGGTAGTCACGGTAACCTGTGTTATGCAACAACTGCACTGAGCTGGTCCACAATCAGCTACGTGCTCCTTCGTCTTCTGTCTGTCATATCACAGAGGTCACTACCGGTCCCATGTGAATCTGGGCACAAAACATCATACAGTAGACTCCAGAGAGACACAGAGTCCACCGATGTTAACATCCTGTCACAGTAAAACTAATAGGGGAAGACTGCTGTGTGATGATTCATTAGCAACACGCTTCATTAAGTATGTGTGCAGTACCTTTTGTTAGTCTATTTTCTCCAGTGTGTGTGTGTGTGTGTATATTTGTATACTATGCATGATGCAGCTTTGTTTATTTAATAAGAACAATGCAGTTTAAGATTCAGAGCATCGTAGCTGTTTTTAATTTTCAACTCTTGATCCTAGTTGGGCTTTTACATGTACTTTGAAATGCAATGATTGTGCTGTTCAGTCTAAAAACAGACTACAACAACAAAACAGGCAGATAAATAGTCACACATAAACAATTAACAACAGACACAATCACCTATAAATGAGTAGTAGAGCTGTGGTTCCCTTTATATTTAAGCAGCACTAAACCTTTGTTGTAAAGGAACTTATATCTGGAGTTAATTTGATTTGAGCAGGTGATATGATCACAGCTCTTTAGAAAGAATAGAGTAGAATATACGTTTCTTTATTGTCATTGCATGAAACTAAGAAATCCAAATGCAGATCTACAATGTAATAATTTACATGTGCCATTCACCACAGTTGCTGTCCTGCAACACTGAATATATCTACAGTGAGACTCTGGGTAAAAACTGTCGATGCATGTATAAACTAATGAACTAAGATGGATTGTATGTTTTCACTATGTGACAGTGATGTCATCATCTCCTAAACACAATCATTACTTCAGGTGTTCATTAGTTTAACAATGTGCCATACTGGGTAGGTATTAAGGTATTACTGTAATGTCAAGTCAAGACTATTTGTTACTGTGAGGTCACTTCATCAACATCACTTCAACATCTGTATCTCTGATCTACTCCACATCTGCACACCATCATCTTCCTGATCTCAGCCATTTTTCTGTGTCAATGTGTCTATGTCTATGTAGTACAAATATGTGTGTGTGTGTGTGTGTGTGTGTGTGTGTGCGCGTGTCTGCTGGGGTGAACGGGCAGGCGCTTCTAAATGCCAAGGTAAAGCTTGATGATCCTTAAATTACACTGCGTGTGTCAGTTGGGACGAGGGAACATCTCCAAAAATAACCCACCAGCTCACAGCAAGGGCCATACTGCGAAACACAAAGACACATACGCACACACACACACACACACACACACACACACACACACACACACTATCAATCAACACATATTTTCAGGATCATTAACTTTTAATCCGACAGATGGAATTAGCCACATTTACCCAGTAGGGAGTGACCTCGGACAATCCTCAGACAGAGTCAGTGTGTTCACTGTGAGTGTGATCACCCAGTTAACCTCCTCTCAACACACACACACACTCCCATTTATTTCCAACGAGCTGCATGAGACAAGGAGCCGAGCAACATACAACATGCGAACAAAAGGCCACAGCAGAAAACAAAGTCAGTGCAACAACATTAGCTGAACTAAATGCAACAATGTGAATGCAACAACAGAAAACCACATGAGAGCAACAACATGCAACAACATCTGACAGTGTGAGTAGTGTACAACAGCCCCAAAACTCAACAGCATTCAACAATGTGACCATGAATGCACCCACATGCAACAATATTCGACACTGTGAGCACATCAGGAAACAACGTATGCATGAGCCTGCAACATGAATGCAACAACAGGCAATGTCATTGGTCCAACAACATGCAACAACCAACAACATGCAACAACGTGAACATCATGCAGAAACATGCAACAACGTGCAGAAACATGCAGATGAGCAGAGAAGCAGTGGACAGTAATAAGGGTCAAAGCTGTTCTATCACAACATCATAGAAAATATTTCAAATCTGTCCTGTGACCTCTGACCCTAAAATGACAACAAACATGTGTTTGACTGTCAAGGAGAAAATATCTCCGGTGTTGTCACCGTCATGTCTGACTGCAGCGCTGTGCAGCCTGGCTCTCATACAACCACTCGTTCTGCCCTCGGCCAGAGAGCGCTGACACAGAAACACACCACTGGGACCCAAGCGGACACACACACTCTCTGCAAGCAGCCTGTGAGGAGTGTGTGAGTCATGCCCAACATGATGTGTGCGTGTGTGTTTATCTTTGTGACATAACAGTGTTTATACCTGGCGGTGGACTCAGGTGCTGCTGGAGCTTCTGCCTCACCTCCTCTGCCAGTGTTAGCAGATGAAACATTTAACACAACATTGAATTATACGAATTATATTTATTAGGATCCCAATTATTTTGGCGACCCCTTCCTATCTGTCTGTAAGAAATTATATTGTTTCTTGTACCGACCAGGACTCAAGCTCATGTTAAAGGTTAGACAGTCTCTGAAACCAAGATGACTGTGATTTAGTTTATAATACCAATAAAAAAACACACTGCCTAAGTTCTTCCATTAGTTCTTGTCTCATCACTGATCTGTCCATCCACCTCCACCTCAACCAGCCTGTGTCTCTGAATGCTTCAGTTAACGGTCACACTCCTCAGAGCATCTTAAATCAGTTGCTAAGCTGCTTAGTCCTCTGTCGTGCTAACACTCCTCTGTCCTCCTGCAATCTCTTCTGCCCCTCTTCTTCCTGCCCCCTCTGCTCTTCTCAAAGATGGGAGAACAATAAGCAAGCGATGCACACAGACACAATGTAACATCCACAGCTTATCAATAATGGATGAGTGTTAAATCTGCCACTACCGCCTCTCTCACACAACTTTGCCTAAACTTCCACGCCACTGTGGGGTGTGTGTGTGTGTGTGTGTGATCATGGAGTGGTGCATGAGCTGTAGTTAAGACCCGACAGAGATCTCATGCATACATACGGTGACAGGACCTCTGGTTATTTTTACTCAAATAGAAACATTGAGTGAAACATTTGAAGGCGCTGCACTTATATCGAAGAAAAAAGGGTAAATGAATTGTTAAACCATGCAGTTCCTCTTCCCTCACCACCTTTGATAAATAAACGTATTTTATCTTCAAGTCAAACTGAACATTTGTGCGAAATCTGAGAAAAAAAAAAAGTTCAGTCAAAGGCTGAAGCATTACTGAGACATTGATGTTCCACATACATGGAACAATATAGATCTGGCTCCATTGATTTTTTGTGACACTTGTTTTCAAGAATTTCATATAAGCACAAGAGTAGTACAACTAGTTAGTAATAGAACTAATTAGTATTAATTATAATATAATATAATATAACACAAAACCACACTTAAAAAACACACACAACAAAATATATTCAAAATATATCAACATAGTGTAGATGTCACAGTATCTGAGCCTGATCAGCCACTCACTGATCACAGCTGATCAATCAGGGCACCTGTATGTCAAAGTGGGGAAGTTATTCACCTCAGCCACTTCTAGAGTAAAGCACTGCTGGCTTGTGAATGTGCAGCACACATGTGACAAGACCAAGTCTCATCACGGTCTGAAAAGTGCAGACTCAAGCAGCTTGCTCTGTTTCTGTTGCTTTGCATGAAATATGCAGCCTGCAGGTCTGATGTCTTCGGGCTGTCTGGGTGTTACAAGCCCAGAGGGAGGTTTGGTACGTTCACTTGGCCCGAGGATGAACTAATTAGATGTATCAGTGGTCAAAGTCACAGTTAAAACAAACAAGTTTTTGACCATAACTCACAAACTCTCACACTAATAACTACACAATTGAACTCAAATATCTGTAAGGATAAGGATGAAACGATGAAAATAACTTTTTACTTCAGTGTGACGACATCATGATGTTCTGCAAAAATAACAATAAGAGAGAGATCAGGACAAAGAGCTCAGAGTTTTCCTATGGTAGGATTAACTTCAACACACCCACAAGGTTTTTTTTTTAAATTTAGAGGTAAATGAGGTTTAACACCAGCTGGTATAATTGCTCTGTGTATGTGATCGCTAAAGGTATGTTTGTGTTTCAGGTGTGTCTGCATTGTCGCACACCGTTTTATGCTATGGAGCTAAAACAGTCTGGAGGCAAATCGTTTTATATTTTTGTTTAACTGAACGCAGTTGTGTGGATAAAGCCTCTCGCAGGGCCGACATGTAGAGACAAACAACCACACATGCTCACATTTTCACCTACGGGCTCTTTAGAGTCACCAATGAACCTCGTGTGCATGTCTTTGGACTGTGGGCGGAAACCAGAGCATCCGGGGAAAACTCACACAGGAACAGAGAGAACGAGCAAACTCCACACAGTAAGGCCCCAAGGCCTGGGTTTGAAACCTGTGTGCTT
The DNA here is from genome assembly GCF_045865225.1 of Trachurus japonicus. NCBI lineage: Eukaryota > Metazoa > Chordata > Actinopteri > Carangiformes > Carangidae > Trachurus > Trachurus japonicus. The sequence continues at coordinate 20,497,293 of NC_140907.1, forward strand.
ACCACTGTAGCACCGTGCCCTGTCATCCTCATATTATTACATGTTTCATGTGTTTTTTTTAGAATGCATTCTTTGTGTTTATGTCATGGTCATTCTGATGAAACACTACATACAGTATGGCTGGAAATATCACAATATTTGTAATAATAATTGTTATAAAACATCACCTGCAGCTTAAATCAAAGTATAATTGCAATATAATCAAGTTCAACATCAACTGCTACTGATAAAGGTCAAATGTGTTACAGCAATACACCTTTATAAATAAGCATCATTAAAGGGGCCTTGAGATTAAAATCCAGACAAGCTTGTCTGGCACAGACCTGAGTGAAGATTACATCATCATCATCATCATCATCATCATCATCATCATCATCATCATCATCATCATCATCATCATCTATTTATATTTAAAAATAAAATAACTTGACTATCTGTCAAAAAGCACATTATGACTGTTTACAGAATATTCTGCTACAGGTAGCAAACAAAGGGACACTGACACACAATAATGACATGTGAACAGTCACATCTATTTAATGTGTATAAAAATAGGTTTCTAGCTGATAAATATTTAAATATACGGTGACGCTGAATGTGGATGTTCTGACTCTGTTGCTGCAGATGTCAAAGTGATTTGTTGAAAGTATAGTAACAACAGGCCCAGACTGAGGATCAGCATCAGCATTCATCTCAACACAGAAACAACATATCACCTGCTATCTGCAGCGACGATGCTAAAAGGCCCAGCCCTGTCTGGGAGAGGTTTGAAGTGCTGACAGAATTATTTATAACTAGCTCTCTGATTATGCAACAAAACATCCCCATGAAGCCGACACGAAGAGACAGAGAGAAGAGGCCTTTTGCATCTGGCCATACCGAGTGTGCCTGGGAGACCTTGGTTTATCCCTATGATTACATAACACGCTATCTCTATCAGCACGGCAACAAGCATGCATCACACTTTTAGAAAGATAGATAGATAGATAGATCCAACATTATTTCATCTACGTTGATAGAAAGACTCTGGAGAAACTATTTAATGCTCTTTGCATGAATTAGTGTGGTTCTGAAAACACTGTGGAATTGCACATTAGTCAGCAGATGTCTGCTCCCATATCTTAAGCTGTGTTCACACCAAACGCGATGAACGCGATTTTTTCGCGCGACAAATGACAATCCGTCGCGCTATCACTCGTGTTTTGACGCGTCATCGCGTCCCCCCTCCCCTCCCCTCTACTGTCAATCCAGCTAACAGGACGGATGTAAACATGTGTTGAGACACAGAAAGTGCACTCATTTTACCGTAGGCTTGACAATGGACGAGGTGAAGCTGATCCTTGACGTCCTGGTCCTGGTGTAGCAGGTAAAAAAAACTCCGCTCAGCCCTGCTCGTATCGCGGCCGTTGTACGGTACTACTGTTGCTGAGTTTGAGGACTTGCTAGCAGCTAGGGTTGGTGCAGGACCTCCAGGCAGGACACCAACTAAAGTTACAGGCTCTTCTTTTCAGCTGCAGAGTGCCTGTCCATCTGTCTCCGGTGAGTAGCAGTCGGTAGCAGTGTATTGTTGTGTCACGGCGTCACGCGATGTCGCCGCAAAAGTTCAATATTTTCAACTCGGGCGTTGGCGCGATTTTCTCGGCATCGCGTCCATCGCGCCGCGCTATCGCGTCCATCGCATCGCCCGGCGCGATGACGCGACTAATCGCGTCTGTGCATTGACTTTACATGTAATCTCGACGCGCGACAACGCAGCATCGCGTTTGGTGTGAACACCCCTTTAGAGTCGTACTCATCACAATAACTGTGTTTATGATGAGGGGAGCTGTCGTCAGTGCTCCTAATTAGCTAAAATGTTAAATTCTCTACCTGTCAATCCAACAACCAGTGACTGCTGATACATTTTTTCAGGTGTGTATAAATACACTTTCTTCTTATTGTCTTATCATCAGTGAAAATACAGTTTTAATAGTAGGTTTTACGTACAGAACTGCAACTCAAAGTAAATTACATCAAACACTGATGAAATAGCAGCAGACATAAAGGGCAATAATGTTTTTTTTTTTCATAAAAATGTCCAAAAGGAACAAAATATGTATCAGGTAAAAGCATAATGCAGGTAATTAAAGGTCACAAAAGTAGCTTAAGAGGCAGCTAAAAACCTTCAGCCTGTACACATGCAGAACTTTTTTGCGTATATAAATTTCAAGAGATAGTGTACCAAAGCTGTAGGGCCAACGTTGTGCTACATTTTAGGTTTGTAGGTGGAAGCACGACTGAGTGTCAAAATTAGTGGGACAAGGGAGTACGGTGCAAACCCAGCTCCCTGTGGTATTTAAGCAGCTGCTTGCTAATAATTCAGACCAAAGTAATTACAAGCGTGTTATTACTGTATACCTTCTATCTACGGATATGCAACCATTCAAACACATGCTGTAAGCAATGGAGCCCTGTTACGAAGTTCCCTCTGGTCTGCATCTCTGCATACAAGTCATACCAGGTCGTTATAAACAGTTTAGTACAGTTAATCTTCTACATGTTGCACCTAATTAATGGATATTTATTTAACCATTATTATCCATTTGAGAAAACATACTTCCAATGTTTTCTGTTCCTTGTTTCTGCCGTACTCAAAACATACTGAACTGTGACCTCGAACCTGAGGCACATACCAAACCGTGATTTTTGTGTCCCGTTGCAACACTTCAGTCTGTTGTCTGCTGAGTGTATAGCAAACAGCAAGCCAGCGCTACACAATCTAAAGGGACAGTATTGAACAGTTCAGGTAAGCAAAAAAACAAGTAAAATAATTTAATTTAAAAATATTTCTTCTCCAAAACTGTGATGTTGTCTCTTTTCCATGTTCTTTTTTAAAATCCTGGCTCCTGGGGTTTTTATGAGCCGCAGCTTTTCAGTGTGTGTGTGTTTTTTTCCCCTTCTTCTTGGGAGTCTGGACTAAAGTGCACTCCAGGCAACAAAAGACAAAAGCAGAGTAATCCTCTTGGCATCCTCCAGTTTTCTAGTGATATTTCTTAGATGATAAAGGGTGATTTTTGTACCATTTTTCCTGTGTGGGTTGAACGAGACACCCAGGATTTTGCTTCCTTCTTGCTCTGTGTTCCCAGACTTGTTTACTGAAAATCTTTTCCTCTTTCACTTATGTGAATTCAAGAACGTTCCTGTTCATCCACTGTTCAGAGAAAAAAAGTGTAATGGGGTTTAGTGAATGAGTTGAGTCATTGGGCACTACAGATTTATATGGAACTGAGTGTCGTCAGCATAACAATCATAATTCATATCGTGAGCACCAATAATTTTACCAAGGGGGAAAAGACAAAACAATAAGGGACCAAGAAGTGATCCCTGCAGAGTATCAAATTATCAAACTGTCAAATTGAACATCATAAAGTCTTTTCAATAGGTGTTTTTGAGCAGTTTGGGGCTGTGCCTGGTTGACTAATCCAAGTTTCAAGTCTGTCAAGGTGAACCTTTACCAATGTTATTAGATGAATTTTGATTTCCAAGAGCTGAATCAGTGATCGGATGGTTTCAATTTTTAATACTGTCAATTCAATAATACTATTTGCACTTGGATACCAGTAACTTTATTTTCAAGTCATGATGCCAACTCTTCACATTTTGATTTTGTCTGAGGACATGTTAGATCACAAGACAAGGAAATAGTTGTGTGCAAAAATCCTTAATTATGTGAAGAAATATTCAGGGGAATTTAAGGAATTTGATGAAATTGCAAAAACTGCAGGGGCTAGAAAAAAAATTCAATTTCATGAAAAAAAAACAAACACTAAAACTATCCACCTTTTTATATTTTGTGGTTGTCCACCATCAATCTTCCGCCTGTGTTGCAACATGCCGCTGCACGGAGTGAAAAATTATTTGCCTCCACCTTCATGTAAGACATTGCTTTGCGCTGTCTTCTGCCTTATTCATCATAGGGTTTGTGTGCACTGAGCTTTCCCGGTTTCATTTATCTTCTCACGCGAGGCAATAATATTTTACGTCGCATACTTACGTCACTTCATAATGTTCCCAAGGCAACAGGCTGAAAATAGCTGCTCCTGTGTTAAGTAAACATGCAACCTTTTTCAACTTTCTGTGAAGATATATGTATGTGACTTTTTTTGCTACGGATATGTGGGGATTATAAAATCAAGCAAGCCCCAGATATTTTATGCATTTTGCACTGAAATGTCTTGAATGTCTCTGCGACCCCCTGCACAATACGCTTTGGCTGATTATGAGTTGAATTATGCAATCGCATCATCATGTTTTTCTGGAGGGACTTAATAGTAGGAAATAAAACTGGCCTGTCTCGCACAGCTTTGTCACAGACAGATAACAATCTCCTAAAGATCTCTTGGTGGATTGCTAATTTGTTTTTCCACCACGTACACTTTGCTCTGTAGCCTTTCCCCTTGAACTGTTCATTTCATTTGCGCAAAGGTTTGCTACATGTGTGTTTGGAGAATTCGACAGTTAAAATAAGACCTAGAAAGCTGTGTGGCAGCTGTATGTTTTCCTGGTTCCTCATGTGTCTGTGTCTGCAGAGCAGCTTCAGACTCTTCAGTCAACTCACCAATCTGTTTCACTTGTGCTTGATCAAATAATGAATCTGTGGCAGCACATGAAGCCAGTTCAGATCTGTACTCCTCGCCAGATTATTCTGTTCAACAGACATCGGCCAACTCTGCATGCCCCTCCGGTCGAGCCCTGACCTGATGCCCCTGATAACGCATGATGCCCTAGAGCCACTGCGGCCTTTGTGCCCATGCTATGGTCAAAATCTCAAGGTTGCTTAAAAGTGTCACTGCATCTGTCCTTGCAGCTTTAGTTGTGCACATAATGTATACGAGAACTTCCTGCTTCTAACAACCTCTCTGCTCTCATCATCAGCATCACTGCTCTCTCTGACCCTATCGTGCTCACTTTCTCTTTACCTCTGTCTTCACATACAGCCTACGTATTGAGCTCTCTTAGGGGGAGCCTTTCTCCCAGTCCAGCATGTCCATCCTAGAGATCAGGATGGATTAAAAGATCCCTTGAATCTCGATTGTTTCTTCCAAAGCACTAATTTCAATAACCACACAGTCCTGGCAGCTTGGAGACCTACGCCTTCACATTTTACTAACATTTCACTCTCTCAATTAAAATAAATCACCTTGATCATCCTTGATGAGGGATTTACTATAAAGACTCAAACATTCAACAGTGAAACATTACTGAAACAGACGGTATTATACTAGTGCAGGTCTGGACCATGTGTGGATCCACTTCTTGTTATAGCAGTCTACCAGAGCGTTTTGGTTTTCTGGCAGCTCTGGATATATTACAGAGCCTCGCCTCCATTACAGCTAATACAATTCTTTCTTTACATGTATCATTATGACAAAAAGATCATAACATGCTGACATGGGTTTCTATCGCCTGAAAGGCAAAGGCTTCAAATTTGAAAAGGTTCCAGGAACTGAGTATGTATTAACACATAATACAGAAACTATAGCACCACACACATAATAAAATACAAACCGGCCATATATCAAAGATAGGGAGTTAGACTTAGGCTATAAATGTCCCCTTAGGTAAACTGTTGGTCCAAAATCATTATAGAAGAGCAATGATCAGTGAGGAAATGCTAACATGTGTGGCATCCGTCTGATCAATGGTGGCGCTATCAGACAGACGCTCACTCTTTTCCTCTTACAGTAGAAGAAACAATACAAGAAAAATGGTGCATGTATGTACAGTATGTATGTATGTATGTATGTATGAGTATGTATGGTGTATTTAAGGTGTATTTAAGGTGTATAATTGGTCCTGCACAAGAGGAGACACTCAGAGACTAATGGCGGGGGAGCAGAGACACACAGGTCGTTCCTTATCTTCATCTACTTTGGATGACGTGTCTCCATGTTTGAATCTGTGTTGAAATATGGATGCATGCACATTAAATTATTTGCCAGTGGTTCACTATCCTAGCCTCCCTGACAGCACAGAGAGGAATCAGTCATCAGTTGGCGTCCTGACACCACCGCAGTCTTCAGCCGCAGCCACTGCTCTGGAAGATGTGATCATCAGTCGGCTGCTGTTACCTCAGGTACGTGCACAATCATAAATGCACAATTATCTAAACGCTTATCTCCACAAACAGGTGGAGTAAATGTATAAAAGAAACACACTGCTGTCGACAGAAATCTGACTGAATTGTCATGTTGTTGATTTCTCCAATAACAAAACACTCACTAACCATGTATGGATGGACGTCTGTGACCTCTGACCCTGTCTCACACTTATTTTCTCATCTTGGCCCGTAAAGGGGACTCATGTGAGAGCGGCTCCCCACTACTCTCCTCTTGTGTTGGCGCGGGGCCCCTCCAGTCTATTTGCAGCTCTAGTACTTGTTCAGACCAATTAGCTGCTGCATTAACACATACATCACAACCACTACATTTCCAAGCTAACCCTGGGGTATTTTGGGCTTTTCAGCCTAGGACAGACCAGTGCTGTGACAGGGATGGGGTTGACTACAGCCTTTAGCCAAATGTTCATTTGGTTGAACCCCCCATCCTGCACCCCCACCCCCCACCCCGCACCCACCAACACGCACACGCACACACACACACATACAGAGACCCAAACACGAACTCACTCAGCGGGCAGAGTAGCACTTAACTGTGGTTTCAGCCTAATGTTTCCTTCAATAGTAACAAGTGTGACATGCACCACTACAACACGCACACACTCTTGTTTTTTTCATATTTTTGTAGATATACTCGTACAACTATAGCAGCAAGCCTGGATTCACTGATTCACAAAATATCTGAACACACGCACACAACACAGGCAGCTATTCAGTCAGTTATATGAATATGTATTTACCTTATGTTGTGATGGCACAGACTGGTCAACTGATCATCGGTCATTTTTACAGACGGGTCACACATAGTGCTAACCATAATCAATAAATGTATTTTTATCATCATGATATGAACGTGTGCAATAAACACAAAACACTGAAAGATAATGAATTAGAACTTTTTTCAACTTTTTTTTTTTTTTTTTTTTTTACATCATTACATTATTTACACATGCCATGCAGTGACACAGCCTGAGACAACAGCAGCGTTACCTTCAGCAGATTATTATTGCTGATGGACTCACAAGTGAGTTTGACTAGAAAACTTTCTAAAAGTCTGAGAGGTAAGTGAAACGTTTGTTGCTAAGTAACTGTGATTAATGTCACGGCGAAGTGATTGTCACAAAGATGCGATGCTGTTAAGTTTGTTTCTAATTTGATGTTTTTGTACTCCACCGTTCTCTTGTTCTACAACTGCTGCTGTTTTATTCTACCGAGGAGATGGCACACCTCCAAACTGAATGCTCCAAGTTTTCAACGTTTCAACATGAAATTTACAATGATATTGATTCAACCAGAGATATTTAATCAATTTCACTTGTATGTGGATGAGACACTCAGAGAAGTTGAGTGACTGTCTAATCTAGTGCATTTAAAAAAAAAAACATTAACATTCACACTATGAATGCAGCTACCCTCTATTTAACAGTACCAACAGTTTACTGTAGACATGCATCTGGTTAATGTAAACCAGTGCAATGATGACACTATATGAGCAGGTATACACAGCTTCTTGATGCGCATCATGTGAATGGCATCAGTGTAAACTTAACTCATAACTGTCTTAGCGATTAAATCTGAGATGGTCTTATTCACCTGTTTCTACTTTGTCAGCATCACTCTTATCTCACTGGATTGAGCCAACAGCTCTGAACTGATGGATCAATAGAGAGTATATGAGCTGACTGAGTTTGAGCACTCCACCAACTCACGTGTTGGTAATTGATGTGAAAGAATGACGAGCCTCCGGACCTCGTGTGAACCATGTGTCCTGCTTTTTGTGATATCCCTCAGAGGCTGAAGCAAACCTTCATCACATACACACTGCGCACACACACTGAGCCTTCAACAGGACGGGTGTTTGAGGGAGGTAAAGCGTCACTTCACAGCAGATGTTATCTTGAAACTGAATGCAGTTGGGACAGCCACTTGGAAAAGTTTAATTTGAAAGGGCTTATGCTGAGCACTTCCTGCCTGACATCAAAACAGAGCAGATGAGATCAGAGCAACAATGGTCAGCTAATCATTTTAATCCTCATTCACCCATTAACTCAAGTGACTCAATTAGTCATGCAAGCCTGTTCCATCCATGAGCAATGATTGCAAATGTTTTTACTCAGTGTTTTTCTAGTTTATCCAACAACAACAACTCATCATCATCATCATCATCAACAATGACACTGTGATCAGACCAGAGGTTTACACTGCAGGCGTCTACTGTCTACATCTTCACTAATCTGTGCAGCTAAGAGGCTACAAACATCTTTTAAAGGGATAGTTCACTCAAAATTCAAATTGCACTCATTATCTACTCCAATTTGGATGGACCCTCTCCCTGGTCCGTCCAATTTGGACGAACCAGGAAGAGGAGCTTCCGCTACAAACAAGCTTGAAATATAGACTTATTTAAGTTTTTTTAGAACAATTTCGCATTTCGGGGCTTTAATACAAGACGGACATTACATACGAGCAGCATGGAGGTATTTGGATGTTTTTTCGTGTGTCTTTTTGTTACGAAGAAAAGTGGTATCCATTTGCAACCGTTATATGGACATGCACTGCTACGCTGAGACCCCCTGTAACTCAGAGAAGCCATGGATAACTCTGAAACTTCTCCCAGCCCTTGGTCGACATGAGGGTGAGTAGATAAGGAGTGCAATTTGAATTTTGGGTGAACTATCCCTTTAAGGCGGAATGTTTACTTGCATGTAACCGAATGCCTTCTTGATGATAGGAAATCCTTCAATACACCTTAAATGTCAATATGACACCTTTGACCACTTCATTGTTTTTATTAGCTACACTTTAGTGATGATCAAATCTTGAAGCTCATAAAAATGTAGGTATGTTTCAGACCAGATTATGTGAACTCCTGGTTCATACGTCGGAGAACAGACATGGCAGTGTTGTTACACAGCCCTCCAGCAGTTCTATTAGGGTCATGATGCTACAGTATCCATGTGTAAACAGGGCTTCATTAAAAGGAGAGGAGACGCTGTACGCAGCACAGACACTCAGAAACTCACAGATCCTAGAGAAAGCTGTTTATGAAATCAACCGTTAAATAAACTTGAAGACAAAGCACATATGCACATAAAGATACAGCTGCTCAATGCATATGTCTCCTTAAACTAATGCATTGGTGCTCAGCCACTGTTGTAGTATGATATGAGCAGTGACCATGGATAATGCCCGTCTGCCTTTACACAAGGAGAAGATACAACAAGAAACTAGCGATGTGCTGATTGATCGGCCATAATCATGATGGGCAGATTTTCATTGAAACATAGGAATTAATGCTTCTAGCCACCAATCACCTTAAACTTGTGGTTAATATTCTGCTGTGTATGGCTGAGCACTGTGCACTGTGTAGCGTACTGTAATCCTGCCTCCCACCTTGTTCACTGTACGTCTCCAGCGGACTCGGAGCAGTGCTGGTGTGAACAAAGACTTTGAGTATTATACAGGACCGACAAGTTGGATGCAGATCTGGACCAGCTCTCGTTGAATAACAGACCATAAGCCTGTTAAATTTTGTCTTTGAATCCATCCATGACCCTCTAAGAAGATTTACTGTGGCTTTGATCTTTTCAGCCACATTTTATGTTAAAGCTTCTTTAACTTTTGGGGAACCAGCCTGACACGAGAAAGAAAAAAGAAAAAAAACCACTACAGCGTGTAAGAATAAAACGCAGAGAACATGCATGAATTCCCACAAAAAAAGTTTCCCCATGAATAAAGGATGTGCAGCAGAGGGAGGAGAGAGGGAGCTCAGAGAGTAGATATGACAGAACAGGGAAATGGTGTTAAATCAGTAGACACTGACCTGCCTGCTGGGACTCGGAGGCTGCTGCTGAAGGTTTCAAAGACAAGCCCTCAAGAGCCTGAAACCTCACATCATCTGTCATAGAAGCTACTTCCACACATATTATTCCCTCTAACTAAAATACAGCCTGCAGCTACGTCTCTCCCCAGTGACTGGTGCTGATCACCAATCAGTGAAATGATCAATTTAAAAGATCCTAACCTTAAGATCTATCTTAATTTTGGCATATTGTAGGCCTCTCCGATGAAAACTGTGGAAACCATAAGCAGCATAGCAGCCTATACTCAAAGTACGACTGTCCATAAACTAGCTGCCAATCCAAAATCCAAAATGATAAGCACAACTTTGTCCAAGGATAAGGCAAGGCAAGGCAAGGCAAGGCAATTCTATTTGTATAACCCATTTTTACAAACAGTTTGTCTCAAAGGGCTCTACATGGCATCGTAACAACATCCTCTGCCCTTCGACCCTCACATAGACTGAGGAAAAACAATGTGGAAACAGTTTCCAATGGCATTTTACTGTGTTTCTCATTTTTCCATGTGTTTTCCATGACAGGACAGCTGGTCGACTGTTTTCAAGGTTTTCCAGGGCACTTTGTTTAACATTCTAAATGTTCACCACAAACGTTAAGGCACACAGCAGATCATTCTGGACCAGTTTATGACACCTGCTGATGAAAACCACATTAGCTACTGTACAGTATGACTAATGTCTGATGTGTGGAATGTGGCACATACATGTATTCTGGGAATGTACCATTGTTTCTCCTTTGTGCAGGAATATGAGATTTTAGGGGTAGATCGTTAATATGTAGCCTAACTATTTCCCAGATCTCCAAGTCTGTGTCACTCCTTGGGGGTAGGGGAACTGTCGTTTCACAATTAGATAAATCTGCATTTCGGATTAGGGCTCAATAAAACAATTAAAGCACAAGTAAGCGATCCGGTGGTTTTGGCTAACTTCTTGTCAGCTGATGGAGATAGCAGTCCCCACCCTCGTCCCTACATCACCACAGTCACGCGCATCCCTTGGCTGCACACACAGAGAGGACCGCCCCTTTATGCCGTTCTCTCTCCTCATTGGATAAAGGTTGTAGGATACAAAGAAAGTTTTCTCCTCGGCTTACAGCAGAGCAGAGTGACTGACAGACCTGTGTTTCAGACCAAACAGTCTATATATGTGATTACTGTCAGATGATATAACTATTTAAGACTTATATTAACACAAATATTCTGCTTACTTAACTGCTAACTTTTCCTCGATAGAAATCTGAGACGTGGTCGATAGAAAGTCGATAGGTTTCATTCATTCATGTTTTGACAGACAATACGAATAGCCAGTTATAATGAGAGTTTTGTTGTGCTGCGCCAAACCAATCATGTGGCTGGAATAGTTGGAGCAGATCAATGTCCGGCCACGTTCACATAACAAAGGAACCTCACCAAAGTTCGACTGTAGCCGCGGTCTGTTGCACTCGGGCCTTAAATTCAACTAAGCTGACCTGAACACTGCCCAGACCAAAACAAGTGCTAATGCCGCCCCAGAAAACAACCAGTGTCGCACCTGTGCAGCCAGCTGATGTCTGAGCCAAAACAGTACTGAGAGACAGTGCTGCACTAACTGGGATCCCCCCCCCCCCAGCTGTCTTTGAAAGCTGCTTGAATTTGCACTAAGGATATAAACAATATATATACGTACATAGGCTACAGTATATCGATATAAAAAAAAATATATCAGGATAGGTTTTTTTTTTCGCTTATCACCCAGCTCTATTTCAGTACCTCTGCACTGATGATCCTACGGTGTTAGGAACCACTGTAAATATATGGAAGGGGCAAATTGGAAACTGCAGCATGAGAAAAGTGTTGGGAAGATTAAATAGGGAAAATTATGACATTTATGTGTAATAGACAGCTTTAGTGTGTTTTTCCTGGAGGAAATATTCTTTTGTACACGAGTATCTGTCACCATGTGCTAGTATTTATGTTATAATCACGATTGTCTTCTATTTATATTTTAAGAGTATATAATTGTTTGTCATGGTCTGTTGCTCTACCTGCAAATTTGTTTTTGTTTTTTGTCTTTTCACATGTTTGCTCTTGTAAAACTACAGGAAATCTAAATTATAAAATTGAGCTGATACTATAGTACTTTAAAAAATAACTAAATACATTTTCATATGTTGTTTTAATGTACGCAAGTGTTTGTGTATATGTGTGTGTGTGTGTGTGTACATGCTCTGCTTCCACTGCCTGCAAACAAAGTGGGCGTGTCGTTGCAAATGCAAGTGCTCCTGCAGACTGTCCACAGTTCATTGACAAAGAAGACACACAAGTATGGTGTTATTTCTCGTACACAGCACAGTTAGGACGAGCCCACAGACACCACACAGTCCATCTGTAACAGCTGCTTAAAAACCAACTCCAATCCTAGCCATGCATCTCTCAAAAACTGACCAAGACAAAAACTTCTCTCCTTCAACTCCAAGTAGATGGTCGTTGACTTTTGGAGGTCTTGATTCACCCTGCAGTCAGTCAACATACAAGGGACGGACACTGAGATGGTGCACACTTCAATACCAGTTTTCTCAGATAGCAGTGCTGACCTTGTTGCCCCACAGAAAGCTACAGAGAGATGCTTCTCCTGGGCAAACCAAGGCGAATAAAAAAAAACAAAGGACAGAGAAGTGGAGCTGGTTTTGCTCTCTGTTGTCACAGTGATCATCAGTCCATCAAGTCCTTGAGTTATGGATGCCCCAAGGGGTCAGAAGTTATAAACTCCACCATCTTGAATGAGCCAAGTCCAAACACATGAGACAATAACTACTGCACTGTCATTTCCACCTATAAGACGACAATCTCTGTATTTTTCTCAGGAAGTCAAAATTTGAATCAACATTAAGGAAGAGTCTGACCCCCCCATTGTACTGTAGCTACATGTGTGCCTTATATTCAGTTTGTCTTGTTTCACCTTAGAAATTATAAAAAGCACACAAACATCAAACACTGGGACCATTTGAGGATGTGAACACTGACACAATAAAAACCTATTTAAATTCCATAAAACACACTTCCTTAAAGACAAACAGTCTTCATCATCTTCACTAATAAATTAAAACACAAATATAATGGGTCTTATTTTGAAATAGAAATAAATTCAGCCATTTAAACATCAACAGCATGTTCTCCTCCATATATCCCATCATGACGTAGCGTACGTCATATATAAATACAGTGACCTGGACACAAACTTTTTTCTTTCTTTTTTTTTTTTAGGGTCCACAGTTTCTACCTGGTTTAACAGACAGGTAAACAGGCAGGTGGGTTAAATCCAGCGCTTACCTGAGTAACAGCGCTAGTTTCCAGGCGAGTAAAACCCCCGCCACCACAGACAGCCTCCTCCTCTCCGTCATTGTCTCCGTCCACGGGCTCAGGAAAGCTCCGCTCTCCGCGCGACTCCAAACAGCGTCTGTGCTCCAGCTGTGGTCAGACTGTCACTGACATACTGTTGCAACAACAGGGAGACTCACTACTCCACTAGCTCAGGCTGCTCTGCTGCCTCCAAACACCAGGACCCGGACCCACTGGAGCAGAGACATGTTAAGAGATGAATCCGTGAAAAGTGGAGGAGGTTAAAGAGCGAGCGGAGCGCGAGCGACTGATGCACGAGAGATGCTCTCAATCTGCTCAGGGATACTTCTGAGCTCTAATGAAGCACGGGGACACATAGTCCCGCCCCCTCCTCTCCGGATTGACATGACTGACAGCCGGCTCAGCCACTCACCTTCACTGTTGTTAATTTTTCCAGTTGAATCACATTTGAAATCAGAAGCGCAGCGAGCTGGGTCAAATGATGGCATCCACCCATGCATTATTACACATCCTCCTCTCTCTCCTTGTGTGTATATGTCCCTATATAGCTGCTCTCCATCCTCATTCTCATTCTCATCCTCCTCTCCTCCTCTCCTGCCTCCATCTGTCTCGTGCTTTCTGTCATTCTGCTCTGTTGGGCAGAATCACACGGGTCTCTGTGGCCCTGGTGTTTCTCGTGTTTCTGGCTGTAAAGTAGATGATGATGACAGTTCGCCATATGTGGCCTTTGTGGGCGTGGCCGGGGACGGGAGGAGGCGTGGATTAAAGTTGAGCCCTGAGGAAAAAAGGATGGAGGCAGCAGCACACTCACCTGCCTGTCACACATAGCAACAGACCTTTGGATAGACAGAGCTTTAATAAAATTGAAGTGTGAAAGTGGGTGTCCTATAAAAAATTAACCTCCAGAGAAATGATCATCTGGGAGGAAATAATGTATGGAGAGAGAAACAGTTTTCAGTCCTGTGGGAAAGAGTCTCAAGGCAGATCATCTTCAGCTGACTGGACTCACTGTCACTACTTCAGGTACAGAGAGTTCCTACGAGATTGGACTGGTCAGGCCTCGCTGTTTAGCATGTTAACTGCAGACAAACTGTTATTTATTTCATCATTCCATTGATCACGTAGCTAAGTTTATTGTTATAAACACAATGTATATTATTGTTACCATTATGATAGAGAGCCTAAGAACACATTAAATGGATAGTTCACCCAAAATTCACTCATTATCTACTCACCCTCATGTCGACTAAGGGCTGGGAGAAGTTTCAGAGTCCTCCGTGCCTTCTCTGAGTTACAGTCGGGCTCCGTGCAGCACTGCATGTCCATTTGACGGTTGCGAACGGAGCTCACTTTTCTTTGTCCAAAAAGACACACCAAAAAAACATCTAAATACCTCCATACTGATCGTCTGTAATGTCCCTTTTGTATTGAAGCCCCAACATGAGAAATTGTTCCGAAATTTTTTTATTAAGTATAGGTTTTAAGCTTGTTTGTTCCCAGCTCCCAGTGTCTCAGTTCACTGCTTTGCCTGTGTCTGTACAAATCTTGCGCGATTTGCATTGACACCCGGTTCACGGCTCTGCAATTGGGCGAGATTCCGGCAGAGCAACACTGGGAGCTTCCGCTACAAACAAGCTTAAAATATATACTTATTTAATTTTTTTCGGAACAATTTCTCATGTTGGGGCTTCAATACAAGAGGGACATTACAGACGAGCACTATGGAGGTATTTGGATGTCTTTTTTGGTGTGTCTTTTTGGACGAAGAAAAGTGAGGCCCCTTCGCAACCGTAATATGGACATACAGTGCTGCACGGAGCCCCGCTGTAACTCAGAGAAGCCACGGAGGACTCTGAAACTTCTCCCAGCCCTTAGTCGACATGAGGGTGAGTAGATAATGAGTGAAATTTGAATTTTGGGTAAACTATCCCTTTAACATACCAAACCAAACAATGAACACAAGTGTGTGCAATATTGTCACTATAAAAATAGAGGTTGTATCTGAAGGTGGGGGTGGGGGGTTGTCGGCGTAGAAACAACTCTTCACAGATGTTCCTCCTTTACACTGTGAGTGTCTGTATGTGTTTGTGTGTCTTTGTGGGTCAACGCGTCACAAAGAGGTCACCGAACCAGAAGGTAAAATGGACCAATTATCTAGGAGCAGATCATCACATCTGGCAGCTGAAACATGGACCATGATTCATTACTGATGATTGTGTTACACTAGTGAAACATAATTGTGATTGGCCTTGGTGCAGATGTTTTCTTAGCTCTCCGGTTCTCTGTTGAGAGAAGAGCAAATCAAGCTAAGCTAACAGCATCGGTCTTGTCAGTTCAGCAGTTAACTCACTTTCCTGAGCGTGCTGAAGATTTATTTATTTATCTCTAGAGACTTTGAAGTGCCACATTTATTTCCCAACTCTGTTACGCAAATAAGGAGGCGTGGTCATCTCACAGTTTCAGACCAAAGCAGCAGCTCAATAACAGCAATGAATGAGGCCGCAAATTCATCATAGCCAGCCAGGGGTGCGTGCCTATGTTCCCACAGCCCTATGTTCCCTATGGACTCTCTCTATCTGGACTCTATCTATCTGGCCTGTCTGGTCTTTTTACTAAACTTAACCAACTCCTTTCTTCATTGCCTAAACCCAACCAATGGTGGGACCAAAGGGCTGAGGGAACATAGGGCCTAATTTTCAGTGACAACAAAAGTTAGAAATGAGGGAACATAGGGCTGAGGGAACATAGGAATGACCCCGCCAGCTACACTCTGTTCACACTATTGTAGAGCCACAGGGGCATCTCATTCAGGGGCTCTGGCACCGAGCGGACCACCAACTCCTGAATTTTTTAGAGCTGGTCTCGTTGGTTTGGTGGTTTACCATAAAAAGAAATCAACAATATGTCTTCGCAACATTGTGGTTGTATCCCTCAATTAGCTAACAATACTACAGCAGCAGGGACACAAATTCATGACCTGTGTCCATTCACCCTCTGACTGACTAATAGTCATCGTCTTTGTTGATTAGATTAGATATGTTTTTGCATGAGTAGTGAGAATGATTTAGCTTTAGGTAAATCATTCTGAGTTCTGAGTTGAACTGGTCATGTCAAAACATTTTTAAAAAGTATCCACCCCCACTTTCCACAGCCATTCACCCCAAGTAAATAATGATACATGAAATGAAAACTGTCCCTAACCCTTTTTAAAGAAAATTAAGAGACAAAATAGAGCAGAGTGGTAGTGGAGTAGACTACTCTGATCTTAGTCCCTCATTATTTCAGATATACTCCTGTCACATCTGTGTGTTTATGGCAGTGACCTGTGAAAAATCAGGATAATTTCATCCTGACGTGACATCATTAAAAACAGGAAGGATCTGACTCTTTTACTCCAGAGTGACTGAGTGGCTCAGGTGGTCACACAGAATTTCTTTCTGTAATTGCACTTTCCTGCAGCCTGAACGTCAGGAGGAGTTTATCTCTCTCTGACCTGCAGGGTTTGTTAACACTGATCTAAGAGATGGAGCTGTAAAAGAAGACAAACTGTCAAACTGGTGAGATCCCTATGGTCACTGACACCTATCCATGGGCATCATGTCTTTATGGGGTTTTAAGGTTTGGTTTCTGAATACAGGCTGTGTAGTGCACATTTCTCAGCACTTAAATACGTTCATAGTAATATAGAGCCTGGATCTACTTATAATCAAGGAAGACATGCACAAGATGAAGAAGAGCTGGATGTGAAAAAAAGAAAAGAAAAGAAGAACAGTAGTTTCAGCATCAAGAGGTGTTTATTGTTTTGTTTTATGCAGAGCAGACCTCACTGGGGTTCAGCAGAGGACAAGTAATGAGCGATTGCATCACTCCTACTATACCCTTTGTAATCACTGATAATGATAGAGTAGTCGGTCTGTGAAATACTAGTTTATTACAACTAATAAACTGTTTATTTCTTTACAGACATAAAGGATATCATCGCGCTATACACACTTGAACACTGAGTTTATCTTGGACTCTGCCCCTTATAACACACTCTATGTGTGTGTGTGTGTGTGTGTGTGTGTGTGTGTGTGTGTGTGTGTGTGTGTGTGTGTGAGTGCGCGATCATATTTCAGGTGTGTCTCACAGTGGGCATGTCTCAACCCACAGAAGGAGAAAAGGAAAGAAAACCTCAGAGTTCTTACAAAGACCAGGACTGAGGTGGACTTTCTTCCTAGATGGACTCTTACACCAAAACAGGAGAGGTTTACCTCCAACCACACAAACCTGGCAAAGTGAGTATGGTGGTATTGATATTGATATTGATATCTGTTCTGCTGCTGTTCAGTTACTGTTGCGAGAAGTGTAAAGCTGTGTAAAGACTTTGCTTTCTGGCACAGTGTAGTGATTGTAATTCCATAAAACCTACATAGTCATCATGATGATACAGTATATAACTGTTATTTTTCTTTTCGACATGTGAAGTTAGGGTCAAGGTTAGGGTTAATACAGATTCGTTTGATACAATTTCATCCAGATTACACAGTTTACTGAGGGAACGAGACTTAACTTTACTAGAGAGGTTATCAGCCAAGAATCCAAGTGAACATGTTCAAACACAACAGTTTCGCCGCCACACATTCCTGTGCAGACTGACAGCTCACACACTGCTGCTGTGAACTTAAACCCCAACAGTGTATGAACATAGATATGAAGAGAAGAACATGGACACGAGAAGAGAAACATGGACATCAGGGGGGGCCTGGTTATATGGATGACTAATGTTTACCTCTGTGTCACACTGAAACTGAGTATGCCCATCATGAAATAAAGGTCGAGGGTGTGTAGATTTGCAGATGTCTTGACGTCTATATGTAGCACATATGATTTGTGTGCATCAACCCCCCTTGTCATTAACTATGTGTTTGTCTCTTGTCAGAAATGGAAACAAGTGTGGTTGTCTCTTTTCCCTCCCAGTAACAGAGCAGTTGGTCGACTGGAGATTCAGGATGTAGGAGGTAAGGTTCATGCTGTCATTGGTCTTATTTTGATGAGTTATTGAGTGACGGGTCAGTTTCAGTCTGATGACAACATGGTTTCTTCACGTTTAACTTGAAACTTAACATGTTTCAGCAAAGCACAAGATGCAAATGAATTAAATTAATCACTTGTGGAGACAGAAGATGACCTAAACAACTTTATTTTAAAGGGATAGTCCATGTTTTTTAATGTGGGGTTGTGTGGGGTAAACATCTGTACATTATCAGTTAGGTCCTAATCAGTACCAGAAGAGCGATGTGTTGCTTTTGCCCAATGAAAAAAAATCAACACTTCTTTAAATTTTGCATTTTATATAGATAATTTCAGCAGTTTAAATTCAAGTCATAATTATAGTATACTTACAGTAGAAGAGGTTGAAAACATGTAGTGCTGAAGAAGCTAAATATATATAGTGAAACTGCAGGGCATTAAAACTAAATAGACCCCCTGAGAGGCCGACATTGCAACACCATTGTAGGTATGTGAGGTCATCTGAGATAACGCTAAGTCAGTCCAGATCATGTGCTCATGTTTGGTTTGTGCGTCACAGATGTGTGAGTGCTTACCAAGCAGGTGTGTGGAGGTGCAGGACTGTTTGAAGTTGTGTTGTGTTTGCATTTAGGAGTGTCAGTAGGACCTTTAGAGTAAAGACGTATGATAAGTTCAAATGTTCCTGTCAGATATAGTCAATGTGTTTACCTCCTGTTTCACTGCCAGAGTGAATCGACAATGAAGAAAACTGTTCATCACAGCGACAGACACATTGACATTTGTGTTTCACTCGTCACTAGGCCTTAGTTATTTATATCAGTGCAGGTTAAATGTGCAGAAACAGAATAAGCAATGTTGGAAACACTGGGAATGTCACAACATGATTTTTATAGTATGTGCAGTATCCGCAGCAGCATAATAGAGATTGTCACATGGTGGTGACATGTGCTGTCAGAACAGCCACAAGCTCTCCTGTTAATCACGCTGAGCATTCATTTTAAAATTAATTATTTCATTTTAATATGTATGGAAGCCCTAAGGGACAAGTGACTTGAATTGGAATTAACTTATTTGTGTTGTGTTTGTTCTTGCAATGCTCATTTACGCCACAGGAGGCTATGAATTAATTTACTTTCTGAACACAACTGTGCTGCACAAGAGACCGACTGAAATATGTTCAACTTCAAAACTTCGTGTGTCAATATTCATTCGGCGAGGTCAGGTGTGAAGTAATCAGCCAACTGTAAACATATAGCTTATAGCGGCACATCCATGACTGAGACTGAGACTCCCAAGGGCTATAATCAGTGGGAATGGGTGTACAGGTACAGCATGTGTTTGAAATGAATAATACAATTATGTTACATAAATTTTGTCTTTGGTTTGGGATATTGCAGCCGGCCTTGTCCGGTTTCCCAAATGTATTCTGTGCAATTGACTGCACTTACGTTGCTTTGGGGGCTCCATCTGAAAACAAATCTGTGTATGGAAATAGAAAGCATGTGTATTCAATGAATGTTAAAGTCATATGTGACTCTTAGTGACAGATGTGGTAGCCCAGTGGCCTGACTTAACGTGTGACTTTTACCTTGGCACGCAGCAGTGTGGGGAACAGACTGCAAGCCGGCGCTGTGCACGATGGCTGTTAACAAGACATATAATATCTGACAGTGTTTACCCCCTCAGGTGCTGGCTCATCGTCCTGTACCCAAACATCCTACTCTCACCTGACCTCTTAAAAGCCTTTTAAAGTTTCTATCCACTGATCAGGCACGACACACTTACTTACTTTGTGTTTAGAGTACTGTAGGTGGAGAAATTATAAATAGCAGGGAAATAATCTGAATGCTTGGATCTGGTGCACCTTATCTCCCAGTGGCTTTAAAAAAAAAAAAAAAAACACTTTTTGTATGAAAGCAAATCCTCAGCTTTATTTCTGTGGCCTGTCAGGGCTTCTGTATTATTCTGACTTGAGAGCAGATGTAATCCATCAGATGGAACCAGTTTCTTTTAAGGCTCCTTGCCACATTTTTCATTCAGCAAATAGTCATCACACCACCGAGTCGTGTCCACCTCCTGCAGCTATTCAGCATTCATGTTGCCTCCTGCAGCCTTTCTGCCCTCGGAGGAGAATGTGTTCTCTGCAGTAAATGAAATAGCTAGTAAATACCTTGATGGGGTGGGGATACGTGAGCTGGAGCTCCCTGCTGATGGGCTGTAGTTGAAGCTGACAGACCTGTCTCTGTCTGTCTACCTACCTTGTATCCTCCAGGAGGGGGAACAGGAGGCGATCATGGCACCGGGGTCAGGAGGCACCACCAGCCTCTGGGGGACAGGAAGCTGAAGGTGGTGAGACTGTCCGAGCTGATCAGCGTCCTCAGACTCCCTCCGAATGCAGAGGCCTGTCCCATGGTGAGCTTGTCGGTCCTCATAATCTTTACACCTGCGAGTTTGGATGAAAACTACATTCTTGTATCTGTGCTGCAGGACAACATGTCCGCCTTCTGCGTGGAGACTCAGGACAGAACCATGGTGTTCGCTGCACGCAAAGACGACTGTGTCGACTGGGTGGAAAAACTGTGTCACAGCGCGTTTCAGGTGAGAAGGAACAGGAAATCCAGAAACTCTCACCTGTCCTGAATTGATCATTATCTTTAAATGAGTAGGTTTATTCAGTGTTGAAACATAGGTCTGCTACCTACAGTATGTACCTATTTACATCCTGGTGCTGATGTCTCATTTTCCTTCTTCATCCATCAGAGAGGAGGCACTTTGGGCTCTCAGCCTCTCCACATGGAGGAGAACCAGATATACGCCTCAGCAGACCAAGGTAACTCTTCTGCTTCAGTTCAGATGTCAAGTGACACATTTTCCTGTTGTTAATGTTCAAGTATGATGAAAGAAGACGATAAAAAAGCTTTATGATTAATAAAAGTGTTTGTCTCCATGTTTTCTCTGAGCCAGTGATGGACAGCAAGAATGTAGATCATGTGACAGAAAGGCTCTATCTCAGTGTGAACCACATTATTGTTCTGTGTTGTGCTATTGTGTGTGTGTGTGTATGTGCTTCAGGCTTAACAAACACCTTGCATACCATGTTTACATCTATCTTTCTTCTTCATTGAAGTGTTGATCCATGAGAAGATATATTTATGAATTTAAGACCCCAAAACCATCTCAGTGGAGTTTTTATATCTCTTCTCTTTGGCTTTTCTAAAATAGTACACTTTACTGATGAAACATGTGCAGCAACGCAGACGTCAAAGGACTTGAGCCGGCTCTGTCTCTTCTGGTAGATGACATCTGTCAAGTCAAGTCAATTTCATTTATACAGCACCAATTCAAAACAGAAGTTATCTCGAGGCACTTTTCAAACAGAGCAGATCTAGACCTTGTCTTCATGGTAATATTAACCGAGACCCAACAGTTTCACGCCAAGAGCGACCACACGCATGGTGAAGAAAAACTTCCTTTCAAGAGGCAGAAACCTTGAACACAGCCAGACAAGGGAAGGGAAGAGTTAAGAAGAGATAGATAGATAGATAGATAGATAGATAGATAGATAGATAGATAGATAGATAGATAGATAGATAGATAGATAGATAGATAGATAGATAGATAGATAGATAGATAGATAGATAGATAGATAGATAGATAGATAGATAGATAGATAGATAGATAGAGGTACTGTACACATCATACAGAAGAAGGTGGTTCACGTTTCACGCTAAAACTGCTATCTTTCGTATAGAACCAAGACCTGCTGTTATGGCTGTATGGTTTTAACACTTACATCTGAGGAGCCCTTTAGTAAAATGACACTCACAAGATTAAACTGAGTATTTTCTTCCTTCTGCTCAGTTTCAGAGTTCTGGGTGGTGGTTCAGAGGACGGATGCAGCGATACGCTGTGGCCTGCAGGGCTCATACTGGCTGCAGGTGGGAGAACAGGCACTGCTCCTCAAAGAAACACAGAAGAAGAGTGCTGTCAGAGAGTGGCCGTATGAGCTGCTGAGGCGATATGGAAAAGATAAGGTGAGTGTCTCTCAGCCTCACACATCGCAATGCATCAGTCAATTACAGGTGGTCTGCATCGTAAAAACACTTGTCTGTGTTTTTTAAACAGACGTCTTTAACCATTGAGGCAGGTCGACGCTGTGAATCTGGTCCTGGGACATTCACCTTCGAGACTCAGGAGGCCGAGAACGTATTCTCCCTGATTCAGAGCACCATCAAACAGAAGAAGTTGGATGCTGGAGGGAGCCAGAACCAGGAGGGTGAGAAATGTAACGCAGCCAGCACGCGTTCTCGTTCCCCTCTTCCCAAAGTTTCTGACGTGCTCGGTGTGGCTTCCCTCCTGGAGAACAGCTTGAGTGTAGAAGAACGGAAATGTCCCACTCCACAAGAGCTGTCTGTTCCACCACAGACCGCTCCCATCACCCTCATGCCGCTCCCACTGATCCCCACACACAGCAGCCCCCCCGGAGGTCAGCACAGTGGCCAATCAGATGGTGTGTACGCCGACCCGGCTGACTGCATCCGGTCTGTTTCAAGACCACAGTCCTCCACGGCCCAGTATGTAGACCCTGCAAGTGTCCTTCCACTCAAACCCCCCGCTTCAAGAGAGCCCACCCAACGCTCCCCCAGTCCTCGCCTTACTTTCGACTCCGATCATCCGGACTCAGTCTACTCGGAGGTGTACGACAAGCTCAGTCCAGTCCAGAGTAGATCAGCCGTCACCCAGAGAAAAGATGACGAACCTATTTACGCTGAGCCCACGACTGAGAAGGAACAGGCGACCTGTGACACGGACAGCAAGCCCGACCCGTTCGCCCACCTGTACAGTCAAGTCTGCAAACCAGCTCGGTCAGCTGGTTCCTCCTCCCCGTCCAGCTCCTCTTCCTCTCTGCCCGTCAGCAGCAGCACAACCACGCCAACGGACCACTATCTCGATGATGTCATCTATGAAAACTTGGGCGTCATTTAGCGACTTGATAACAAAATGGTCTGATATTACCTGTCATTTGACATTATGGACGACAGTGTAGCCCTTTAGCACACCAGAGTATCTGCTTTATTAACCGAAGACTCCATCTACTATACTACATTACAATAACATGACAGTTTCATATCTTCATGCTGAGTGACTGCAAGGCTTTTAAAGGCAATGACACATTGTATTATCTCCTGACAACTTCATATTGATAATATGTTCGCTTGTTGATCACATGTCAGCTCAAAGTGTTGTACAACACAAACATTGGGGACATTGATGTGACCAGGACATGGAAGGGACCATCAATGGGGAGAGGGGAGCCTTGCTGATGGAGCAATGAGACTGATGAGGACTGGATGACGGGCTTGAGGATTACAACTGATTTTATGGACTTTTAGACTCTTTTTATTGTATTTGTATGCAGGACGCATTTCTGGCTAGTTTTTTAAATAAATTATCTGCGTCTGTCTCCTGGGTAATTCCCACTGCTCACCCTGTAGCATTAGGCTACAGTCCTATAGGCTACCATCTACGTGACCTTGTTTAACTCCTTCTCAGTTGCAAACACATTTTGACACAATGCAGGGAAATCTGAGTAGCAGTAGGTAACTACCTGGCTAGTTACAGTATACAATGATACCCAAATGTGGGCTGCTGCTCCCTACTGGGCTGTGAAAATATTACAGGTCGGCAGCAAGAGGTAAATTCCAGTTAGTACACAAAAAGTCACATTTTTACTTAATAGGTTGAATTGTGTCTCATTCTTCATGAATCCTGGAAAGAAAACTGCATGTGTTTCATTGACCAGGCAAATGAAACAAACAGCAGGGTAAAGGCTTAAAAGTTTGCTGTACATTTCTTACATTCGTCACTTTTAAAATGATTATGTTTGGCCTCATGGACATTTATGGACTTAAGAGAAAAAAGGCACATTGTGTACCACACACAAAGTCCATAGATATTACATTCAAACCTCGTCTAATGTTTGTTGAAAATATATCACGTTTTCACAATTTTGTCTTCTAGTATCTCAGTTTTGGAACAGCAGGATCCAGATCTGCCAATACAACCCTTATTATTCATTATACCTATAGGTATTAGCATGCTTATTTCCAATTAAGTGATTATAAGTTATTATTATTATCATTTACACAATAAAAGACTAACAGTGCTTAATGATAACACCATTACATACTGTAAGGGTATAAATGTTCTGTCCATGGTCCCTCTCCTCGCCTCACCTCACCTCAGTGAAGAAGTGCTCACTAACACTGATTGAAACACATTTTTTTAACAACATGAGAAAAAGGAAAAATCTTAGATCTTACATTCCAACTCATAAAAATTGTAAGCAAAAACAAAAGTGCTGTGTTTCTATTTTTATTCAGTAAAGTACTTGGAAGTGATCTGAGGCTGTAGCTGAAGGAGTTTCCGTGACTTCCAGTGTGGTTGAAAAGCCAGTCCACTGTGAGAGCACTTACCTTTTTGATCATTTGTCATGATCAATTGATTAAAGGCTGTCAGATGAAATGAAGACACAGACTCACAGTATTCCCTTATTAACAAGTACACAAGTGTATTATTTTGTTTTATTTATATATGCAAGCAAGTTCATGTCTTTACAAATAAAAAAGCCACTGTCTGCCCAAGCTTTTGGCAAATGTACAAAAATGGAGGAGTGCGTCTGATAAAGCCTGTCACTAAGCAACCAGAGCCAAGTACAAAAAGTCCAGACCGTCGTGAAGGAACAGAGGAAACTGCTCCACGTCCCGCTTGTCCGAAATGACCGTGGATCTGACAGCAGGGCGTTTCAGGCGACAGGTTTTAGCCATGATGGACCAGACCTGAACCTGATTCTTCCTGCATGGACACAGACCAGATCTGGTCTACAGAGGCTCCGAGACCAGAACTGGTCCACAGAGTCTCTGAGACCAGATCTCATGCTCACCTCTCTCAGACCTGTCACGTGTGTGTGCTCAGGATGGTGGGGGATGAGAGGCAGGACGTCAGCAGCCGTGTTCAGCTTCACAGAGACATAGGTCAGAACGTAAAGCAGGAGACAAATGAGGAGGAGCAGCTCACATCCTCCTCCTCCTCCTCACACAACAGCTGGATCTTCTGGCTCCACAAACACTGAATCTCAGGTTGTAGGTTTCACAATCCACCACCTGATAAAGAATTCACTCTGTGTGTATTAGTCTCACTCTTCTTCTGCCGTGGAAGCAGCTTGAATCACCTCCGTCATTGTTTTCCCTGTGTACTGGCTGCTTGTTGCTAGGTTACTCTCAGCCTCACTTTAGCATCGGTAACTGCTGTTGTGTGTACACATGTGAGTTTGGATCAAGCTCAACAACACGGGAAGTCACTTTTAAATCCAAATGTGCTGATCAGACAGAGGCCAGGAGCTGTGGTGCGAGGCAGAGGAGGAGGAGGAGGAGGAGGAGGAAGGTGTGAGCAGAGGAGGAGGAGGGACGATGAAGACCAGAGCAATACATTACATCACATCTGCAGATCAAACAACAACGAACACCATTATCATACCACTGAGGACTCAATCATAGACTCATGCACTTGTATGCCAGCGGTTCACAGGGATGGATTTCATGTTCACGTCTCGACGGCTACAATAGACCATATTCACACAGCGGCCATTTTCCCCTGACGTCGCGCTGAGGGGTGGGAGGCTCAGACACTGGTAGAATAGTGCTCATTTATATCACAGCAAAAACACTGGCACTGATTCACCGTCACATTATCGATGCATGTTGATCATCAAACTATATCGTGTTAGTTAATGTTAAACATTAACACACAAGCCAGTATACCGATTTGTCACCTAATAACTTTAGTAATGCTGACACTGACATTTATGTTACGTAATTGCAGACGTAACATTTTCTGGCTTTACTTTAATTCTCAGTGTCTCGTGCAGCATGGGCTGCGTTCACAGTCAACACATTGGTGCATGTAAGATTCAAGATTAGATTAGTTGCTAAAGTGGCTTTAAGAGGCTTCCCCCATGACTTCAGAGGAAAATGGCCACTGTGTGAAGATGTTCTCTATATTGCTCTGGTGATTAACGACTGAGCGAGGCTATAGCTTAGCAACAACATTAGCAAGAGGAGCGGCAACAATGCACACCAAAGAGAAAAGAACCGAAAAGAGAAAGGGCAGAACAGTGCCAGTGGGAAGGAATTTTTTTTGTTCAGTTTTAATCATTAAAATTATGACCATTGAATGCATAACCATGCCACAAACAACAACTAGAGTCACTGTCTTTTTTTTTTTCTTTTTTTCTTTTTTAAATCTAGTATAAGATTATCTTCAGTATTATGAATTCATTCATTTTCATCTTTGATATTTCTTCAGGTTATAACCAATGCTGCAAGACTATACACAGGTCCCTCAGAGGGAGCCTCAATGTACTCACACACCAAGAATAAGAGAGATAGAGAGCTCACAATGGTCAATAAGTGCACAAAAAACTTTTTTTTCTTTTATCTGAGGTTAAAAACACTGACAAGACATCCATTGTCAGGCAATGAAATGACAGAATACTGTTACTGTAAAACTAGACCCTTAAAAATACTGACTGTACGCAGCCGAGACCCCCCTGAACAGGACATAAGTCTGGAGGAGTCCCACCTTTATCCACACTGTTGGTCTGTGTCACATTCAGCTGCATCTACACAACACAGAGGAACAGACTGAGGCTCTGTTTGTATTATTGTCAGGGGTGAGACAGCTCATGTGTCAAGATCACACAGTGTTCACAACAACACTGCTCGTTAATGTGGAAAACCTAACTTACAACTGACTCATATTATAATATATAGTATATTTGACAAGTTTTGAAGGGATAGTTGGTGTTACTTGGCGTGGGGTTGTGTGAGGTGACCATGCAGAGTCAGTGTGTCACCAGCAGTAGATTCACATCACAGCACTGACAGTTACGAGAGGCAGCAGCAGGGAGCACGGTACATTAGCAGAGCGATGTGCTGCTCTTCATGGAGCCAGCAGATAAAATGGGTTTTAGACACATGTAAAAGGCACCCATAGAAACTATCCAACATTTATTTAAATTCACACAACATGAAACATAGTTTAGCCTAACTGCTTTGGCTTCCCATCAAAACAGCACTTTCCTCTTGTACCCGATCTTAACCCCTCAACGACCACATTTCTCAAAGAGCATGCATCACACAGCAGCTGCAGGTCAGGTTGTTATAATGGGAAACTAATAAAGTGCTAATAAATATTCCACATGATGCGTACATTTAAATGGATGTTGGATTGTCTAATTAGGTGTCTTCCGTGTCTAAAATATGTTTTTCCTACTGACATCAATCTGCCTCTGTGCTCATGCACTAGGCCACAACTCTGAATACACTGCAGGTAATCCCCCCTGCATGATTACCTCACAATGCAAATAACCCCAACTACCCCTTTAAATCAACCAGTTGATCCACTACCATCTGAAACAGGGAGATGTTCCCCCCTGACGTCACTGTGGGGTAAATGCAGCGTTGGTGGGAAGCAGAGGCTCAATATACCCTAACCCTCCTCCAAACTCAGTGACCAAAAGGAAACCAGGCCTCGGGCTGCTCACCTCAACGGTTTCACATATATGTACTGTATATCTTTTTACAGAGCTGATGTGGGTGCAGCTCCGACTGCCCACAACAACAGAAAGGAAAACACATCTGTTTTTTGTTTTTTAAATTAAATGATTCACATTTAGAAAGTTTCAAAGTTGATCATAAACAGTGAAATGATGCTGAAGTAAAAGAGCAAAGAGTTATGGCTCAGAGTGACGGTGTGGTGGTGTATGTGTGTGTGTGTGTGTGTGTGTACTTGTGTGTGTGTGCTGGTAGTTTCATGACCAAACCATTGTCATCACCACTATCATTAGTGCAGTAACCACCGTGAGGACAGGCTCAACCTCTCTGTCTCTACTGGCAGGTAGAGAGTCACACACACTTACCTTCCTCTGACCGCTCACAACGCTAACACAACAACATCCCTGATGCTGGTGACGGAGGCTTTTACATCGCTCCAGTTGGATCAACATCATTACTGATTTTTGGCATCATCACTACAAGTCACTACAAATCTAATGAGCTAACAACCAGAAAATAAAACCTGCAACAAGTTTAAAAAATAAAGAGAATATTCAGTCTGAGCAGATTTCGAAATATCTGTAAAGTTGCATCCAAGAAAAACAAAAGAAAGAAAGCACCTATAGAGATCTGAACTGGAATCCACAGCCCGACCCAGTATAACGTAACCTACTCTGAATCCATGAGCTTATTGGCTGGAATATCTTCATAATCATCAGCAGTGAGGCTGAAGCTGCTTCCTTCAGCACTTTCCCCTTCAATCCTCTCATCCTCAACACCCACCAACCTTTCCACCACCGCCCACAGATCCTACTAAACCCAACCAGAGATCCCAGTGATCCTCAGTCCACCAGTGACCAGCTGCGTGTTGGTGTTGGTGGTTCGGTCACCTCAGACCAGAAAGAAAAGAGAAGGACGACACAACTCAACCTCATGACTGCTGGAGACAACTGCGTTTGTATATATATGTGTGTGTGTGTGTGTGTGTGTGTGTGTGTGTGTCTGTGTATCTCTGTGTGTGCAGATCCACTGAAATACAGAATCATGACATGAAAATGGAAAAGTGATTACCCCCCTCCCTCCTCCCCCTTTAAATACCCCAAATGTTAAAATTACACAGAAACAATACTGATAAAAATGTGTGTGAAAAAAACATCATTAAACAGGACTCACATTAAAAAGACTTTGTGCTGTTAATATGTGCTGTGTCTGAGGACAATCACAAGTTTATACAAACTAGAGTGGGGTGGGTGGGTGGGTGGGTGGGGGGAGGGGGGGCAGAGCCCTGTTTCACTAGTTGTTGTAGTCGACTTCTCTTACAACAGATGCCTAATTTTTGACGTGCAGCAGAAATGCTGAAATATAACAGGATGCAGAGACTTCATTTGTGACATCAATTTTGGTTAAATCGAATTATCACTATTAGAATAAAGTATTGAACCTGATTCATAATGAAACCCCCATCCTGCTGTCTGTGTTAGGAACAACTACTGAAACTGGGCCCAAGATGAGGAGGTCACAGAGGGGAGGGGAGAGGAGGACGGTATTGGGGTGGGGGTGGGAGGTAGGGGGGGAGGGTGTAGGGTAAAAGGTGGAGATGGGGGAGGGGCGGTCGAAGGTACCCATCTGTACCTGGGAGGTACATGTTCCCTCTGGAATACATTTCTCTGTTACACCATCATCGGAAAGTGGTGAAATGACACAACACAGCATGACACCACCATACGACACAACACCGACCATTCAGCCACATCTAGTGTGTGTGTGTGTGTGTGAGAGAGAGAGAGTGAGTGTGCATGTGTTTCTGAATGTTGTATACATGTGTGTGCGGTTGTTCAGTGATGAGCTCAGAGACACCAACTCCATCCTCGTCGTGTATTCAGATTCTTGGCTTCGGTGTGTCACGTCGTGAGTAGCTCTCAGCAGTCTGGTGTGACTGTATATCGGACACAGAAACCTTTAATCAGATCATTCTAATGAAAAATACGTTTCTTTGGGTTTAGTTTTTGGTTTTAATGTTCGCTCACATGTTCTGTGCTGGGAACAGGTTTTTTACTGCTCGGTTTAGCAGGTTGGATAGAACCTGTTGCGTTTTTGGGTGTTGAAAACGCAGGGCAGGGAGGCGGGCTTTGCTGAAAGCT
Organism: Trachurus japonicus; assembly: GCF_045865225.1. Lineage (NCBI taxonomy): Eukaryota > Metazoa > Chordata > Actinopteri > Carangiformes > Carangidae > Trachurus > Trachurus japonicus. The sequence continues at coordinate 20,527,415 of NC_140907.1, forward strand.
GAATGTTTTCTGTCACTTTAAGGCAGGTGTCAGGGGTCAAGTGTGTGTGGATTGAGCAAAACCCACGTACAGATGTTAAAGTGATAGCATGAAACCCCGGAAACCAATCATCTTCCGCCAACATGAGGATGACGATGATGTGTGTGAGTTCACCACTTTCTGCTTGCATTTTGCCTTCAGTTGTGTGTTTGTGTTGTTTCTTCGCTTGTGTTTATAGTGTCAGGAGCTGTGTGTGTCTGTGTGAGAGAGACAGAGAGTGTGTGTGTGTGTGTATCATTTTCTGTGTGTCTGACAGGTATGTGTGCGTGTCGTTTCCCAGAGCTGTGTGTTTATGTGTAGGCATTGAGGCGTTCTTTGGAGCGTGTAGAGTGGATGTCGTGCAGCTCCTGCTCCTCCTTTGACTTGATGTCCTCGTACTTCTGCATCCGGCTGGCGTCCTTCAGGTAACCCCAGTTGGCAGCCAGAGCCATGAGGAAGTGGACCTGAGGGTGGAGGCGAGGGGAGTCAGGGTGCACAATGAAATACCTTCATCACGAGAAAGAAATGTGTTTTTCTAGACCACTGGTTCTCAACCTTCTTTTTTTTAAAAGTATATTTTTTGGCTTTTCATGCCTTTATTCGATAGGACAGTTGAGAGTGTGACAGGAAATGGGAGGCAGAGATGGGGGGAATGACATGCAGGATAGGGCCGTCCGACGCGGGACTCGAACCGGGGCCGCCCGCAGCGAGGACCATAGCCTCAACACATGGGGCGGGTGCTCTACCAACTGAGCCAAACACCGCCCCGGTTCTCAACCTTCTTAAACTCGTGTCCTGTATCAGACTGTACCTGTAGCCTTCTGCTGCTCTCATCATGATTCACTATCTCTGTTCGTATAGAGCGGCTTTTGGTCTCAGCTGGTCTCAGTGAAGTCCACAGTGTGACATCAGCCTGCAGTTAAAGCTATGCAGCTTTTTACAGTGTGTCTCTGCTGCCCCCATGTGGCCAAATATGTGCTATCACAGATTAAGATAAAAACACTATTATATCATAATGACCAGCCGCTTAATGAGCTCCCCTGACCCCTGTTGACTTATTGTATACTTATTTTTTTTACACTCCCACTGTAGAAGGCTATAGAATCAGGACTTTTCATAGATGCATTGTGAGGTATGATGAGACCTCTGCAACTTAAGAAAACACATGCAAAGACAAAAATGTGGTATCGTTTTTGTTGTTGCTGTAGAGGAAACCGGTATATTTGTCCTCTTGTAAACCACAATGTGAAGGCCGGACCCTGAATAAAGGCTCTTACCATGGCAATGACAGCAGCTCCTGCTCCTGCCAGTGCGCACACAAACAGATGGAAGGTCAAGTCCAGCTGCAACAGACACACACACACAGATACTGTCATTTTGAATGGATTTTAAGAGTTTTCTCGTGTCTGTAGGTCACAGATCATCATATCTGTAGTTGTGTCTTCCCTTTGCCGCTCTCACCTCATTGGAATCACACATCCTGAAGAATTTTTCAGATCCCGTACACACCTTCCTCTCCTCATTGATGGTCACGGCTCCTTAACAAGAAAATAACGTAATCAGTACATAGTCAGGGTGCTGCTGATTGTAGTCTACTATATATAAACCGGTGGCTTTATGTTTGATTGATTGATTGATTGATATCTTTATTTCGATCATGTAAACGACAATGTAAAAAAAATAAAAAAAATAAGATAAAATAATAATATAATAAGTGAACAGCAAAAATGTATACACAAAAAAAAAAGTAACATCTCATAAGCAACGCAGTTTACATGAGCGAAAAGGAGTAGGAAGAAGTATAAACTTATCTAATCCTACCCCTATAATTTTAACTATACTAACTAGTATGTCGAATATTGTAATTGTGAGAAATGTTCAAATGATAGTAATTATTTTATTTTGCAGGTGCAGTTTGTGGATTTGGACAATAGATGGCAGCACTGCAGAGTCTGCCTCTTCCTGTGTCTGTTGAATGTGGAGAACAACATGGTGGACAGGTGCACAAGGTAAAATAATACACAACACAACCATCAAAATATAAACCACTGAGTTTCATTAACATCTCTAGTTGTTAAATACATCTAGTGATTATTAATTTATAATTATTGTGCAGAAATGCTAAAAGAGTTACAGTATTTAAAGGTCCATATAGGAATTGTGTGTTCTTTTATTTTAAAGCAGGTTGTTCAGTACTGTGTAAACATCAAAGTTATTAGTCCACAGAGAAAAGTGCACACCCTTGAGACACAGCCTTTAAAAAAAAAGTTGTTATTGATGTCATAACATCAAACCTTGTTTGGACCTGGTTTCACTTACTGTTACCTGAAATCTGCCATATTTCAATAACATCACTCAGGAGACCGTGAGAGGCACAGAGCCTCCTCTCTTCTGATTGGCTCCCTGACCTGTTGTTATTAAAGCTGCGGGGAAAAGCCTGAGAGAGGAGACTACTCTGAATTATGAAATTTAGCAGGTGGGTTTCTGACAACTTTTTAAAACTTTTGTCAGGTAACAGCAACTTTCAGGTCAGATTGGTGTGGAGGCAAATAAATGAGTAAAATAAAATCAGGTCAAAGTTCACCAGTGTGAATTAGGTGCAGATAATAATATTCAGTTTCCGTCTGATTCATACCAAACTGACGCAGGTCAAGGCACATGTTGGCTCCCTCCACCAGGCTGGTGTTCTGACACATGGACCAGACGTTGAAGTACATGAAGACAGGCAGGCTGGTGAAAGCTGTCACTCCGAGCCACACCAGGAAGAACAGGTAGGCCATGAACATCAGCTGCAGACACAGGCACACCACACGGTGAGGCACTCATGTGACCAGTGGGTGATCATCAGGTAATATCTATATTGCTGCATCTTCATTTATATAGCCTAGTAACATACCAATCTATACTGTATCTCTCTACAATCTTCATTATTGTTGGTAAGAGCTCAACCAAACTGTGATTTCTGCTCTAAACTTTCCACATGGGTCCAATTATAGACTATAATATTGGCTGATGTACCCAAGATTACAGTAAAGAAGATTATTTAAAAATTGCAGTCTACTGTACGCCTAGGAGGTTTGACTGGCTTGTGGAGTCATCCTCAACCACTTGACCACCCCTCACATTAATCTGTCCCTGTTCATAAGACTCAATATAAAGAGAGGTGCTGAGTGTGAGTGTGATGTGTTGATATTGGATAAAACATGGCGCCAACCTGGTGCTGAAGGAGACACTTGGTTCATTCTGACACAAAGTACTGAAAAACATGTTTACTTCAATTACCGCAGCATTTCATTCCCAGCCACTAGACAGACAGACAGCCCACTTTACACACAGTTAAGGACCTGGAAATAAACTCATCCTCAAGGATTCCCAGAGTAAGTGGCTGTCAATCATTATTGGTTATTAAAAATATGTGATAGTCCTTGTCACCTTAATACACAGGTGAGAATACACACAGGTGTGTATTAAACACATTACTTGTGTGTTTAATACTTTAGTGTCTGCTGTGGAGGGAACCACCTTGTTTACTGCCAAGTGTAACAAACAAACAGACTCAAGACCAAAAAGGCAGAGATCCTCCTTGATATTAAAATGAAGCATTAAAGTAAAAACCTGTAGGAACTTTTGTGGCTACGACTCTGCTGACAACTGCCATAACAGCACAAAAAACATTTATGTATTGGCTGTTGATTAGCTGATATCAGTCACAGATGATCGGTATCGGTGGCAAAAAAAAAAAAAAGATTGGGGCATCCTTATAAACAGATTTATATTTTCCAATCCATTAACCAAATGCTGGACATTCTCTGCGTGCTAAAAGTCCTGACATTGAGCCTTTAAGTTACACACCACCAAACAAAGGAGAAACAATACACACCTTCAAATCTCCATGGAACTACTCACTACTCACACACTGATTTCACTCCAAAACAAAAGTAAAGCTTTTTCTCCAAAAAAAATTGTTTTGGGGAGTTGGATTACAAGTTGAACGATTATAACACTCTACAGCTTCCCATCTCCATCAGTTACATAACACTTGCTCACTCTGTAGTGAGCAACAAAACCAAATCCATTCTCTTCACTACTATTTGTAATATTTTTTTGGAAGCACTAACATCCACCATTTAACAAAACACCTCTCTTACTGGTCTACAAACTCCCCATTTTCACCACTAAACTAGTGTATATTCTGAGGACATCCTCTTGTACCTTACAAACCTGTCAACATCCATCCCAGAGGTTTTCAATTTGAAATCCACATTCTCAGAAATATCAGATTAGTCCATAAATTGGACAACATCTAAAATCCTCTCACTCTGCAGCATAGAATGGGATGCTGCATTGAGAAACTGTCTTAAAATATCAACTGGCAACATTAATTATCTTTTATTAAGCTACTCTGCCCCAATTACACACCATTATTCAAAACACTGAAAAGGACCTCACCAACTGGAACAAGAAGTTCATCTCATCTCTCTCTATATATCCAATAAACGAAACCAACCATGTTTTTTCCATGATCATGTTCAACCCACAGGCCATTGAATAACATGTATGAAACATAACTAAATTCTGCTGAAAAAAATTGAAACCTTGAATCAATCCCTCCTCTCATCAATGGATATAATATCATACTTGTCTGAAACCATGAAGAGCAGTAGCACAGTTTTAAATATCAGTCCGCTAGCTGTGATGTTTTCTTACAAATGCAGTGAGGCAGCGTCCACAGGCGGAGATCTTGAACTCTCCGTACAGGTCCCTGATGGCTCCAGTGGTGAAGAAGCCCTCAACCAACAGCAGGACGCCAAACACGAAGAATCCAGCTGCAAGGCCATAGATGATGTACTTCAGGATGTCGATACTGTGGAGGGAACACAAACACACACACATGCATTTGATGTTGACTATTACATGTTATTCATAGACTCAACTAAATCACCAAAGGTTGTATATGAAGCTGCAGTGTGACATCTTTACAACCTCTGACCTCAGTCAGTCACAGCTGTAACAATCAAGAGCGTTTTTAATATCATCACTGGCTCATGCGGTTGGACAGTACAGAAAGCCTACAAATGAAAACCATGGAAACTGTGTTTTTTTAGGTGTTCCTGGCACTGATTAAAGAGAGAGGAACTGGTCCTGGGTTGACAGGACAGTTTCCAGATCCCTGCTGAGCTGTGGGGGGTTGAAGCAAACTGCAGCATGTAACCCTTATCAGCCTGTACTGTACGTCTAGCTGTCTATTAATTCCTTGATGTCTGAGGCTATCATGGACACAAGACAAGCCAAAGCCCCCGCTCCAGCAGCGGGGCGAGACACAGCTGGAGAAGCTGGCGTGGCATCTTGTTAGTGATCAGAGGAGGGCTCGGATGCTGCAAGCACACCTCAGGCTTTAAGAGAGACGCAGCCAGACATGCCTGTACATCTGCTGCTCTGGTGTTGTGATACAGGGAGTGGATGTGACGACTGATGCACATAGGTTGAAGATGGCAGTGGTGGCTTTACTGAGCTTACCTAACAGTGGGCTGAACGCCAACGCTGACCTAATCTCAGGGCCTCCGAGCCTATAGCAACTATACCACATCATGGAAGTGGATGGTGGCAACGGACACATAGGTACTGATGTGTTTTGAAATGTAGTCATTGTGGTTAAACAAAAAAAATGCCACGGGTACGGTGGTCATCAGAAGTCACTTACAAGCCCTTCAAATCAATGTCAGGCCATTTGAATGGGACAGGGTTACAGTTGTGCCGAGAGATGGATGGTGACGATCACCAATTGCTCATACTTACTCAACTTTTCTAATTAATGCAGCAACTTCTTGTTTGAAGAATTAAGTTAATATTACATTTAATTTGCCAGCCACAGTTGTGTTTTCAACATTCACTCGCTGTTATATCTGATTGTAATGTATCTGCTTGTAGTGAGAGGTAGGTAGGTAATAAGAAGAAAACCAACAGGTGATGTCATTTAATGTGTGAGTGATGAAGGTAGGTAGGTGGAGCCACTTACATGGTGAAGACATCAAGCGTCTCGCCTGGAGCTCTGATGACTTCAAAGTAGTTCTGCAGGATGGTGACGGTGCCGCTCAGAGCCTCGTGGCCACACCCACAGAACAAGGCCACACCCATGTAGAGGAGGATCGTAGCGATGAGAGAGGCCCAGGGCAGACTGCCCACACACCGCTCACAGCACTCCTTGCAGCCTAAACACACAGACAGACACAGAGGTGATGTTATCTATTTAATATCTTATAACAAATGAGTTGTGATTGTGTTTCACGTGAGTAACAGTGCCATGATGCACATAGTTTTTTCCAATCATCTTCTGGAATCTCCTGAGCCAGGTCCCTATCCCAACATACTTTTAGACCATCCGGTTTTGACACTTATGTACTTCTAATAAATTCATAAAATGTTGATGCACCTAATCCATTTATCCCAAAAGAAATTCTTCTTATCTATTAATAGTTTCTTATTATACCATATGGAGGATCGGCTTGATAAATATGGATTGGTTTTTGTTATTTGATGACATCCAATTTTCCATGACTGTCTGGCAAAAGCCAGTGCCAGGTCTTGGGAGGGAACTGGCCTATCTGTTTGTGAAAGGAAGGCCTTCACAGAAAAAGGATACACTAGTCGCTCTTCTATCCTGACCCACAGAGGGACCTTTGTAGGGGCTAGGTGAATTTTAGATAGCTGAGACAAAGAAAATGACAAATGATACCAGTCTATTCATGATAGTGCTAATCCCCCCTTGTCTTTGGTCCAATTAAGTGTTTTCCCTGCTCAGATAAACTTTTCTATCATCCCGTTGTATTTTTTTAAGTAGTGAGGAAGGAAGATGTAGCGGTAACATGGAAGTGATGTAATTGATCTTGGGAGTTAAAATTGTTGATCAGAAAGTTAATCCATCATCAAATTAAACTAGTGACTGAGACCAGATCAAAACCAAACCAAGACCTGAACCTACTAACCTACATTAGTGAACAAACAGTTCACTCTGAAAGAACCACCACTAGCCTACTGATTTGTTTCTTGATGATCAGTTCATGACATCAACAATTTACATTGATATCCTTGGGGGATAAAAATGTCCATGTGATTACATAAAAGGCAGAAAGGCATTCAAATGAATAATTTGGATTTAAAAAAAAAAAAAAAAAAAATATATATATATATATATAAAAACGGACGCAGTGATACCATTCGCTCCTGGGCCATGTGGACATGTAATCACAAACTCTTCAACTGAGGTTGAAATTACAAAGTTCCACAACAAATACAGACCATGGACAAATTGCATGCTTTACCACAGACAGAATGATTTAAAAAAAAAAGAAGAAGAAGAAAATACAATCGTCTGTGATGAAGCATGAGCATATACCTCAGTAACACAAACACTTTGGTGCATGTCTGTAATGTGACTCGGTCTGTGTGAAGTGGTTGTAAAGCTAGAAGATCATCTGTAATCAATGTGCAGACACAGTGAAAACAGGTGTCTCACTTTACAGGAGTGCTCAGTACAAAGTCAGTACAGTACACAGTCAGTACATGTGTGATAACTGGGTCCAGGCAGATATATCCAGGATATATGTAGCTCAGCCTAAAGACTCATGGGAAACTACTGGCCTAGTTCCTACAACACTGCTCTGGCCTTTACAGGTGAAGGCAGTGAAGCTCTACTTTTACTCATTCATGAAGTACTGTAACATGATGTCTCTGTTGAATTGTTTTTGTGGAGGAAGAAACCAAAACCAGAACTATTTGCGTGGTTAGAGACCACAAGAGTGAGGTGAGACATCTAGACATTTACTGCTCTGCTGCTTTACATTGCCCCATGCACATCTGAATCAAACTCTGATGGTTTATTTACAACAGCACTTGCTACTGGGGAATAAATCTATACTGAGCAACAACAACAACAAAAAAGGAAGCTGCACCTGCCAGCTGTGACATATCCAGATGCTGATTACACATTATGATTGCACAGGTGTGACCTTGTCTAGTGACAATAAACGCCGCCTATAAATCTTTATTTATTAGGTTCTGAACTGTATGACAGATGTGTACTGTTTTAAGGGAGGGTTATGCATCAGAATACAAGTCAGTATCAGGTGCTCAAAGCCAACGGGACAAATCCAACAGGTGTGAACAACTGTATGAGTTCACTGTGTAACTATCTTACCCACTGGGTTTTGGTGACCACTGGAATCAGTCTCATAATCATGTGCTGCATTCAATAACATAAATCGGTAGCTATCAGTGTGTCTGAATCACTCTTGCTCTAGGCTATATCACTATATATTGAAAATACATTTTACAGTCAACCTGTATTAACTGGTGAAATCACAGTGGAGTAGCAGGTCCTCCTGCCTAGTACTAGATGTAAAAGGTTGGAGGTGTATTGAAAAAGGGAGAGGATGGGTTTGGTTAAGGTTATTATTCACCCACAATTTAGGGTAGTTTACTGTAATGTTGCAATTCTTCCATTTCCATTACATGGCACCTTGATAATAATAATAATAATGATTATTATTATAATGATCATAATATTAATATCTCCCCTCCTCCTCCCTTCTGTTGCACAGAAAGAGGTTTGTTTGTCTGTGTGTGAGTGTGAGTCATCGCAGTGCTGAAGCTTAATTGACCAGCCTTGTTGCCATGCCAACAGGGGTGTGGCAGGAGGCAACTGACCCACTTTGCCTGTACAGTTGTCATAGCAACAGCCAGAGCCAGAGCCAGAGCGTTACACAGGCACACTAATACACGTTTTCACACACGTAAAGAAAGAAACACTAATGCTGCGATTGTGTGAACAGTCTGCTCTGGTATCACCCAGGAAACAATGTAAACGTGCATTTTTAGTTTAGACTGAAATATACATATATAGGCTACATAGATATATATATGTGTGTGTGTGTGTGTGTGTGTGTGTGTGTCACTGAAACACACAGAGGTAACACACAGACTGAGTGTGAGCCTCATGTAAACGGGTTGTAAACATGTGTGTTTTTTTTAGGAGGAAAAATGTGTGTGTGTGTGTGTGTGTGTGTGTGTGTGTGTGTGTGTGTGTTTGCGTCCTGAATGTCAGCCATGATATAATCCTTGTCACATTTCCATATTTGGGCTTGAAATGCAGGAAAGACCCAGTGACCTGGTAAAAACTGGGCCAAGCCGAACACAAAGCCTGTGCATCTATGATATATGATATAGATAGATAGATAGATAGATAGATAGATAGATAGATAGATAGATAGATAGATAGATAGATAGATAGATAGATAGATAGATAGATAGATAGATAGATAGATGAAGACAGGGCTGGTTATCTGTCCTCTCAATGATCACAGTGATCACAGATAACAAGTTATTGTTTCTCATTATTAATCTGTCTGTTTTGTTTTGTTCCAATGAATCAATTTATTGTCTGTTTGTCTGGCTACACACTCCAGAGTCAAAGGCCTGTTTTCATGGGAGACAGTAAAGCCCAGTTAGTGTGCTCAGGTCAGATCCTGTGCTGTTGTGGGTTTGATACCAGTGTTCACCTGCAGCAGCTGCAGATCAGATACTGAAAAATGCTGCTTCCTACTCTGTAACTCCTTGGTTTGTGCCAGTGAATGTATCACTGTGACAGGCCGCCTTAGTAGTAATCTAAATATTGGAACCTGTGATAATGAAAGGAAGAAAACCAATCAGGAGTTTATGTGCTGCATCATATTCATTAGGAAGAAGATACAGAGCCCCCAAGAGCAGGCGGAGGAAACCCCATTGACAGGACAGTGATGGATGTGAGACATTCAGACCACGCCCACACAGGCTGTAAATGGCAAGATGATTATAATTAGTGATCCGCTCATATTGGGAAAGGTCATTTTCTCAAAATGACATGCCAAAATAAAATGCAGCTGCTAAACTGTGAGCAGTTTAAACAAGATGACTTGTCAGAGTTGTTATTATATTTGATTTAAAAAGTTACAGCGACGAAGACAATAACTGCTCCATAGTTTATCAGAGTTCTGATTCACGAGTGTCAATAAGTGCTCCATAGATTTTTTTAAGTGACACTTTTCACTGAAATGAGTGGAGAATCTTTAAATCAATCAAACAAACTGTGTTATGACCTAAAGCTATGCAACATCTGATGGTTGTAGTCACCAAGCCAGGAGCAAAGGGCAAAATGTGGTGATGTTGTGTTGAGAGACAGTCCATATTTGGAGGAAGTTGTGGTGGACGAATGAAAATGACACAAGAGTGTTCGATTCCCATGTGAAAGCAACAGTTCATGTGACTCTTCAATGTTATCATTGTAACTGGGACAACAAAGATCATCTAATGTTAAGGAAGTGGTGACTTCAGCCCAAATAATGATATTTTCCAAACCCTAGCCAAGCCTTGTCATGGTTACTATAGTAACCACCACTCCATAATAACAAGCCAGCACTCTGATTACAAGCTGAGGAAGCGTCCTCTGATCTACAGCTGGACCCACTCATCCAGTAGTAGCCTATGTGAGGTTCATCTGCTGGGCACCATGAACATGCTCAGTCGGACCTCAGTCGTCATGGTTACAATAATAAAAGCACCAATGCAGCAATGTTAAAATACTCCATTAGGAACATCAAAGTAACTTGAGCCTCAGTGTCTGAGTCAGATTAGCGTCAGGCGCCACATGGCAGAACAGCAATATGACATGAGCTGTGAGGCTGTAGTGGCTCAATCAATCCCTAAAACACCACAACATCTGTCACAGAGAGACTTAGGAGACAGTGTGGATGAAGCCCTTATGTCCTCAAAATCACTTCACTTGAAGTTGTGAGGAGGAAAAGTGCAGTTGGTGATAAGATTTTTAGCCATACAGTACCAGATACACAGTTATAATCTCAGCTGTGACTCTATTCAGATTCCACTGGGCATGTGTTGAAGTGATGCACAAGCAGCTCAAATAGAATTAGAAACAGCAGTGAAAACTGATTTGTGTTCAGCAGCCGGTGTTGCCAAAGGTTCCCATACATACAACACTTCCTCTGCACAAATTAAAAAGGAGCAATAGCCAGTAGGAATGGCTCCGCTGCTGTGGTCCAGCCACAAATCAATCTCATTACAGATGAATTGCTGACTGAAGTATCAGTTAATGAATCAATGAATCAATTTGTTTATATTATGTAAATTATATGCGTAAGTAGTTCAATTCTGGCTCATTCAACCTTAAATTATCCAGATTTGTTGTATATGTGACAGAAAAGCAAGTGAATGCCTGAATGTGGCTTGCAGGGCAAAGCACTCTGAGTGGTCAATAGAGAAGCCAAATGTAAGTGCAGCCCATTTACCAGTTTAAATCACCAATGAAATCCTGACTTAAACTGACAAGAGGGACACAAATTGGGGCCTTTGGGGCGACCAATTCTGAGGGTCAGCAGCTACCAGGTAATTGTGTTTTGTGAGTAATAATGGCTGTATGATTTCCCTCTCGAATCAAGGTAAAAGGCTCTCACTGCAGTCTATAATACAGGTATATAATACTGTACAAATTGTGATGGGAAAGCCCATTTTAAACCATGGAATTAGTGGTGGCAAAACTTCCCCTACTGTGTCAATCCAATATGACATGATCTTGTTAGCCATGCTCTGTGATACACAAAACTGTCTGCTTTGATTTGTCTTTGAGTTCATAAATGTCATACACATGTTCTTACACATACATTGTAAATTAATTACTGACATATCCTTCATGTGCTGAGCCAAAAATGTTAAATGTATCCAGGGCTCATTGTCATGTCATCCTGCACAGATTTTCTGCTGCATGAACTGGCAGTGATCATGGTCCTGTCATGCAGAGAGCTCTTTGTACGGACTAACCCACAACTGCGGCTAAGGAGGGGTAGATGGACTTCTGGTATATCGGGTCTGAGACAGTTGAGGAGACATTCACTGATATCTAGAAACAGTTATAAGTTGTCTAATCATTAAATGTTCTTAAGTTTGCTGTTATTGTGGTGACAAAGCAGATGTCGTCTATCATGTCAGCACTATCAGTGGCTGCTGAGGTAACATGTGGATAATGCACTGCAATCTTCCCTTTGCTCTTGTTATAATTAATTACTATGACTAATTACCAGGAGAACAATCTTGCATGTTCATATTTCTTTGGTCCCAGGATCTATTGGTATCAGAACCACGGAGATGATCCAACAGAGTAATGATATACCATGGCCAGAGTGGCCAGGATCAAAATCCTGTTCAGACTGCTGACAGTCAAGTCAGTGTTCAGTAATGAAATTATGTCGCTCCCTCTTTTGCCTCTCTCCACTTTTCATCCCCTGTGAGCCTGCTAAGTCCATTTGTATTGACTTTTTCTCTGCCCATGAAGTGCCTTTCTATTAGTGGTCATCATAATGAAATGGATATGAAGCAGATGGTCCTCTGACTGCTGACAGCTCTCCCTCTGACCTCTAGTCTGCACTACATCAGAAATTCACCTGTTTTAGTTTATATTTACTGCAGGCGCCATATTTTGTGACTTCATACTAAACCATAAACCATCTTTCGTGTTTCCTGAGAGGCACTTTGTGATGTAGTCAGTGGTTATTTATAGAGTCTACAGTGGCTCTGACAGATCATCACAGAGCAGAACACATGCAAATGCAAAAACAAGCTGCGCATTTAGAAAATACCTTTATCAATTTGTGACTTTTGAAGTGAAAAATTGAATTGAATAACAAGTGTGTCCCAGCAGGTGCCTTTATTCTGTTTCAAAGAGAGAGAGAAAAAAAAGAGAGGAGAGAGAAGATGATATGGAGGAAAGGGCCACAGGTTGGACAGGTTGGTTAAGGTTTTGTCTTCATGGTACATGCTCTAACAACTGACCTCACCCCTCAGGACCCTCCTTGTGTTGAGCTGGAAGCGCTTCTGTTGTGTTGTGATTTTTGCAGGACATATGTTGTTTTAGATTAGATTAGATTAGTTTAGATTAGTCTAGATTAGAACAGATTAGATTAGATGTTATTGTCCTTTCCAGGATAATTGTTTTCACTTTCCGCACAGCCACGAGAAATTTCACACACCACTTTACAAACACAACATCAAAACCACAAACGTAGTATATCCGCCACCATACATACATTCCCACAATTACATACCCACATATCCGCCACCATACATGCACTTTGCAGTGTGGATAATTGACATGAATTATGATGTGGACATTGTCTGGACTCAAGTAAAGTGCATGTCGGTTGTGAATTGCAGGATCTAAATCTCAAATGCATTTGGAGTAGAATTTTAAAAGATTTTATTAGATTTATCTTAATTCTAATGCATATTTGTATAATTTAATGTTTTTTCAGGGCAGGGCATTAACATCAAGCTCTAAAGAAGCCTCTGACTCCATTATCTCTTGACTGAGTGGATGTTTTAACAAGTGAAGGAAAACATCTGTGATGTTGCAACTTCAACACATTCTAAATACTTTGACCCAGTGGTATCTGGCCTCTCCATTAGTTCATATTATGGGTTTATCACAGTGCTTGACCTTAATATCATTCTTTTTGGCAACAAGTGACAGAACATCCTGGTACCTCATAGTTTATCTACAGCAGGGGTGAAAGTAGTTTTAAATTCTTACTGGTATTGGCACCACAAACACAACCTTCATCACTCCATACTGTTCGCTTCTCTCCTCAGCTTCATGCATTTCTGACAAAACAGTGAGTATATTGTGAGTGTAGACTTGTGTGTTTCACAGAGGCCTTGTTAAGCAACATCACTGCAGGCTGTTCTGTGTGAGATGCAAGTGGAAAGAAGAAAGGTGGATGACTGGTTCTGCTTCTGAACAACAGTTGGTGCACCCCTGGGCATATCACAGCGATGGAGGAGATCATACCACATATGTTGGCAATTCTCTCACATCGTCACCATTGCTATGTCTATTTCTCCACAAGCCAAACTGTTGTGAGTTCAGGTCCAGGACTCTGATGCATTCATTGCAATATCAGGGGATTTTAAACATGTCACTCTGACCTATCACTTAACTGGCATTATTCACTATGTTGACACTCAGAAATAAGACGCTTGATCTGTTGTATTCAAACTCCAAGGAGGCTTAACACAGCTTCGGCTCTGCCACCACTTGGCAGATCAGATCATAATCTGTTTTTTCTTCAGCCTTTCTGTGTACTGAGGCAGGCTGCAGTCACCCGCTCATTCAGGACTTGGATCCCAGAGGCAAGGACTGTTTTGAGTGCACAGATTGGAGGGTGGTACAGTAACAGGGAAATGATAGCAGCAACAACACAAACCTTAAAAGAATGGTTGAGTGTATTAAACTACATTAACTTCTGTATGGACAGTGTATTGCCAGTGAGGAGTGTACTTCTTCACAAACAAGAAACAGTGGTAACACGGTAACAGCAAAACTTTCTTCCAGATCAACGAGGGCAACAGGGATGGAGACAAGGAGAAGCTCAGGTGTGTGTAACAAGATCTGAAGAAGAGATTAAAGAGGGCTACAGGATGAAAGTAGAGAAGCTGCAGTACAACAACACCAGTGAGGTGTGGTAGACATCATGTCTTGTTCCAGCGACTAAAGTAACGTGAAAAAACGAGCAGCTACTGTACTTCTCCATTTTCTAAGACTACAGGTTGAATTTGCACTATGCCCCCTGCAGTTTGCCTATAAGGAACAAACTGGAGTGGATGATATCTTTTACATGCTCCACTGGTCCCATTCTTACTTGGATGATCCAGGCGTTTATGAGACTTACGTTCATTCAAGTCCATTTAACACCATCCAACGCTCCATTCTCAAAGACAAGCTCAAAGGGATGGGGGCAAATCCTTCACATCCTGGGTTGTGGGTCACTTGACAACATGACCCCAGTATGTCAGGCTGGGTAACTGTGTCTTGGGGACAGTGATGAGCAGCACTGGAGTTCCATGGGGGATTTCTCTGACTCAGTTCCTTATTCACACTGTATACAACCGACTTTACCACTCTTAGTCTTGACACATCCATAGATACCGGGATAAGTTACACCGCTACAGTATTGTGATGAGTATCAGGAATTGGCAGGAAGAGGAGTACAGAGATCTGACAGTAGCCTTCAGCGAATTGAACAAGAACTATGCCTCCATCTGAACACCTCCAAGACCAAGGAGGTGGTCATTAACTCTCAGAGGTGTTGGCACACTCTTAAAGTGGACATATTATGGAAATACCACTTTTTGAAGACTCTTTAACATATATTTGGGTGTTTGTCTTGCCTTCCGGCCCCCAAAATGTGAGAATTGACAAAAAAATCTGTAATGTACAGGCCCCTACAGTATGTTGAAATCCATGTGGTTTTACGAGCTGTTCCCTCAGTTGGTTTCCAGTGATGTAACTAGGTTTTGAATTTGCATAATACCACCCCTACCTGGGACCAGTAGAAGTGGTGGGGCAGGGCAAACAGTGGTTCATTTGCATTTAAAGAGACAGGCACTGAAACCAGCCTGTGATTGCTGTGATGTTTGATCCTTGGGGTATTTTGACCAAAGCATGTCACAGATATGTCTTTAGACACCTGGGAACTATTTCAATTTGTGGAAAGGGGGCATAATTTGTCTCCTTTAAGTGAGTCAACGAATGAGGGAAGGGCATTGAGGTGAAGGAGGTCCCTGAACACAGACACCATCTACCAGAAGAGGTAGACTTATGGCTGTTTGGGTGTAAAAGGGCATGGATCGGGTGGTAGACCAAACCCTGGGTTAAAACATACACCAATCCAAATATGACAAAGACAACAATAACTATACTTCGCTGGTTTAATCCATGACACCTGGTGTGGTCATATGAGCATTTGGAATCAAGGAAGGGCCGTAGTGAAGATGTTTTTTCATGAATAGCGTACCAGGTCTGTTATTGACATATTTCACATTATGACCACTGGTTTTAATTTTGTCATCCAACATAAATACTACAACACCAATTATCCTCGGCCTCTGTTGTGATGAAGCCTGCTGGATGTTTGTTGCTGAGATGCATTTTAGGAGTTGTAATTAGCTACCTTCTCCCCATCGGATTTTATGTCCATGGGCTTGTAGGTTTGATCATTTATGAATAATAAAAAAAACAAGCATTTTTATGCTTCACAGTTAAATCTCAGTTTAAATGTATTCAACAGCTGAACATGATCTGTGACGAACAACCAACCATACAGCTGCAAAAACACCATCAGTGCTCTAAATTATGAATACAACAGCTCTCCTGCATTTTCCGTAATCTCATTCCCTCACCTGTCGAGCCACTTGTCAACACACACTTGTACTTATTATTGGCTAAATGAGGGAGGAGAGAGTGACAGGGATGTGGTAATAAGATGAATGGATGAACAGACGGAGAGAGGGGCTCAGAGCCTGGAGAGAAAATTGTGTTGTGATTGGCTGGTTCCTTCCAGAAAAAAAAACACAGGATTCTGCCAATCACACAACAGAAGACAGCACCGCAACAGTGTTACAGATACACTATTGATAAACATTACCACAGACACTAATCCAAATAACTGTTTATTTTATATTGCAAATGCTTTGATCATAGTTTGTGTCAACAGCATTGCTCATGTCTGAGTCAGACTCAAGGTGCCATGAAGAAAACGGACACACCCATTTTCACCGCTGACAACAACAACAAAATGAGAGGATGAGAAAAACATGAAAATGAAATTTGTAAAAAAACAACAACAACATGACCATGCAGATGATGGTGATTTCAAATGTGTATTTGTAATGAGGAGGAAAAGAAATGGTTAAAAAATAAAAGCTGTGAAAAAGGGAGGGAGAGAGCAACTGACAGCAAGATGGAGGTGAGCAAGAGATGAGTCCAAATAGATGGTGGAGGGAGAGAGAGAGGAGGGGTGGGGTGGGGGCGGTGGGGGTAGTAGACAGAGACAGAGAGGCTGATAGACCCAGAAAATCAAGTCTGAAATACACTGAATCAGAAACACAGAGGGAAGGTATATAAAGGGGGAGACAGGGAGAGGGAGAGAAGAAGAAAATGGAGGAAAAGGGTAGACACCAGAAAAAAAGGGTGACACGTAGAAAGCGAGCGAGCAAGGAGAGGAGAAAGGGTTCAGACAGGCGTGAAGCATCAACAATGGAGCCGAACAAAGAAAATCCCAAGGCATCAATCACTGCTCCACTTATCCTGCTCCTCATTCTTACTCTTTATTTCAAGGTTTTGCCCCACGCTCCCTCTTTGTATCTGCCTCCCCTCCACCCCTCCACCCCCACCCCCACCCCGCCACTCCCACCTCCTGCATGCATCTATCCATCTGTCCGTCCATCTGTCCGTCAAGCCTCCAAAACAGCACCAACCCTCCAGTGTCTACCAGCTCCTCTCATCCTCACCCCAAACACTGTGCTTTGTTCTACAGCCACTCATTATAACACAGACCTGAAGAGGCTGGTATAACGTCTTATTGTAATCACACGTATAGACGGCACCTTTAAAAAATACTGGTCTGTCTTTGTATTTCTGCTCAAAGGAGGCGTGAGGGGGGAAAAATGTGAGTGAAAATGTGCACATTAAATGTACAAACTAATATGTGATCAATTTGTTTTCTGCAGGACGAGCATGTTATCCTCCGTCTCTCTTCCCACAACACACACACACACACACATACACACACACACACAAAGGAATCCCATGACGCCAGGAAAGAAGGATGAACAGAACAATGGTAGAGTGTTTCATCTGATGAAAGATTAAGAAAAAAGAGCAAACTGCTCTTCTGCCCTACCTTTCTGGCTTTGCGATTCATCCATGTTTTCCTCCATTGTGGCAGGTTACAGTCCCTTTGTCTCTGTTTGCGTGAAGCTGTTTAAAGCCTCTTGCTAGCTCTCAGCACTGTGTGTGTGTGTGTGTATGTGGGAGGCTGTGTATGTGTGTGAGGGTTTTTTTTCCCTCCCTGCAGATGATGGAGGTGCAGAGAAGTCCCTGTTTCCCTGCTCCGCTCTCTCTCCTCTCTCTGTGCTCTTCCAGCATCATTTCATCTACCCAGAGATATTTATTTACATAACTTCTACATCAATCACAGAAAACGTGGACATAAACAGCCAAATTCAATATTTCCTGGTGATGTAACTTTCCTCATGAATCAGTCCAAGTCAAGACTAATACACAAGGTAAATAAGGATAGTCACAAACAGTCGATCATTTTATTTTGATTTTAATGTGATACAACCCTAAATATCACTCCAGGAAACATGAAGCCAACATTTAAGTGTTAGAAACTTAATTTCCTCAATTGACCACTAGAGTCTGCTCAATGAGTCAATAATGTGCCATGCTAAAATATCCAATCTAAAGATGAAATACTAAATTAACAAACTAGGTAATATCTGCCATCATAATTGTACAGGGAGTGAATTTTCATGTACCATTTTACTTCGCTTGAGTGTCTTCAGGGCAGACTATAGTGTGTCCCCATTGGAAAGTGACAAGATTTTATTTAGGCAATTTTTTTTTTTGAATGGTTGAAGCTAGCTGGTTAGCGTGCTAATTTCAGTACACGAAAATACTCGATAAAGACAATTTAAAGGTGTTCAGAAATGGCCGTTTGTCCTGTTTGTCGCGCCGAGTTTCCACGAGTTGCCGCACGAGTTTACCCGAGTAAGGAAAACGAATTTGATTGGTCGTTATCGAGCAGGCGGGATATTCAAAGCTTGAGGCAAGACCGAGCTCGGTGTGTGTGTGTGTGTCTCAGACATTGGATTGAGGGATGATGGATCCAATATCAGTGGCTGATGAATTGTGAGCAGGGTGACGTATAATTCGTGTGCCTGCATTATCCAATGTGGAAAAAAAATACCACACTTTCATCCCGGATTTACTCGAAAATAGAATTTTGCACTAAGTTTGGCCTACATCGTCTGAAAGATGAGTTATTACACTAATGTTAAGACCCACAGTGGGCCCAAATTCAATTTTCTTTTCTGTACAGCTTTAACGTAGGTGTTTCTTTCCACCTGATGGTGAGTAAAGGAATGAAGTTTGCAAGCAATCAATTGAGCGGTAGGCTATAACGTTATATATCATATACAATTTTCCAACATGTATATTTGTGTACTCTTATGGGCATGTTTGTGTTGCGATGCGCAGAGACGAGAGCTGGGTTATTGGGGCGGAGGCTGATCTTACAAGGTTGGCTTTCAACCAAGAGACGATAGTTGGAAGGCAGAGAGCCTCTATTCTCCCTGTAACAAGTTACATGTCATTTATTAAACCATTCACAATTACTCTGAAACTGTTTAATTAAGGTAAAAATGTAGCATAATAACAACAATTTTAGGATTAAAATCCTTGTTAACAGGGGGCACATCTCTTCACTGGTATTGAATTATTGAATAATTAATATGACCAGTCTAATACCATAGGCTTCTTGATTCAGTGGATCTCCAATCAACAGAACAACAGCTGAGCTTAATTCAAGAGATGTATTAAAACACTACAGCTCTGTGCTGTGCTCTTGAGGTCTATAGAGACCAAGTTACTGACTCAATATGTCCCACATCCCCAACTGACACCTTTGTCAAACATGCTGGCTTGGACGGCACACCTTTCTGTGTTGTCATTCAACCTCAGACAGCTCCTGGCATCTCGGTGGTTTCACTGTTGTTGATGCCATTTTTAATTCCATCTGGTTTATGATTCTGAGTTGTTTACTTCTCCTACACTTTTGGTACCTCAATAACTACGGGCGATGCCAATGCAAGCTCCCAACTCACCATGTGTAGTGCACAGAAACGCCGCTAACTATGCCCAGAAGCATCCAGAAAAAAACAGAGAGAAACACAAGTTTTTTTTTATGACCAATGGAATAGCTGGTTCAAGCACAAGAAGACTTATCTGCAAGTTATGTATTTAATGAAACATGGTGCAAAGACATGTTACATGTAGTTAAGGAGAAGAGGCTGGCGGACTTGTGCCCAGAAGGTCTTTGCCAATAAATAAAGGAATGGCTTGAAAGGTGACACGTTAACTGGAAGAGGCTCATTGGTCCAATCATGAGTTGCACCCTTTACATTGTTGTCAGTGTTTCACTGGAGCATTCAATTATACCTCTTGGTAGCAGATTTGGAGTTTCAAGTCCTTGTTTGGCACAAAAGGCATAAAATCTCTTTCATTAAGGGGTGCCAAGAACTGTTGCAAGAGTGGTTGAAGTTGACCCTTAGGTAGAGCACACTCCAATCCATTGGGGCCCTGGTAAAGTTTTTCAACCATCTGGTTGAGGGGACTGTTGAAGGAGAGATGTATTGTTTGGTGCCACCAATATGACTGGGGACTGGTGGCCCTCTGACGGGAAACAGATTGAAAAGCAGCTGAGTTTAGCCAAGGAAGACGGGATACCAAATGGACCGCAGCTATCACATGAATCCAGGCCTAAAGTCTAAAGTGATGATAGGCCAAGAGATGAGATGAGATGTTGGGTCAAGTTCCTGCATAGTGCAGAAGGGTGCCCGTACCTACTGACTGTCTCCTGAGGAAGTGATGCAATCTCCTGCATTGATCTGCTGGGAGATAGATCCAGAGGAGTTCTGCTGGCCTGGAAGGGTGAAGCGTCGTAAAGGGACACCTTCTTGCACTCCGTTAGGGTGGCTCATCTTGTCTTTCCTCTTGGATAGTTAGGTTTGGTTGTCGGGTTTGACCTATTTCAAGAGAATCATTCACAGTTATCTTTTAATGGTTGCCAGTACTTTTTCTTTCATTTCTAGCATTTTATTCATGGTAGTGGTGGGGGGACCCTGGATTTCTCCCACCCTCCCAAGACACTAAGTTAATTGGGAACTCTATTGTTCTACATGTGCATTATTGTTGCCCTATGTCACCTGGGATTGGCCACCCTCCTGGACTCCTCTGTCCCTCCACTACTGCTGACTCAGGAAACCCCCGGGCCAATCATCCCGTTTCGGTTGCCAGTATCCCTTACTCCTTGTGTGCCTCAACTGTGTCTCAGGTTTCTGCTATGCTTACTCAGAGCACTCACCTCCACAATGGAGATTTTGGCTATATGCCGCTCTCATATGCAATATCCCCTTGGGTGGAGATGCGAGAATTTCCCCTGAGATTGAAGTTGAAGACTTTGCAGACAGTGGTCTCTTTGGCTGGGTTTGCCCATATTAACCTTTGATTCTTTGGGCCACTCTGACTCTTTGCCTTATCATGCCAAGCCAAAATGTAACCATTGTGTGATGGCTGTAGATTTGATGGGGTTTCTCAATGGGTCCCCTCTGGATTATCAGTGATGTCTGGGCAGTGATTGGATGGTGTCAAGTTCCAAAAAATTGATTTACTGTATCTGGTTGGTGGGCTGTTAGCATTTTGGGTAAAACAGATTATAGGTTTACAAAACAGCACTGTACAGCTACCTTGCTACACCATCCGGCTAGCCTGATTTGCTCTGACAGCCGTGTGTCTTTCACAGTGTGCAAGCCACAATCAAACTATTTGCAGTGGGGCAATAAATGAGAGGCCTACTTACAGTAAGTGGTATAACCCTGGTGTGCCTTGAATTGTAACTGGTCAGCTAATGAGCCAATAACAGCTCTGCAATCTCCTTTGGACTTATAAAACATGTGTTGGCTGCTATCGAGGAAATGCGTGTTGACACTGATTTGAGGCAACAGCAAGAAGAGAATGAGAAAGGTCAGGAAGAGAAGGCAAGGATTTAAAAGAAAAATGACTGGAAGAGGACACAGAGAAAGGTTCTTGGGTAACACATGTATTCCAACACCCAGTGAAATTTTGAATACTGGCTATTAGCTTTTATTCATAGTTAGCTAATGCAAATAATTTAAATATAAAACATTTTTTTAATGCACATATACTGTCTTGAATAAGGTTTTTTAAAAAATCCATATTTTCTCTCATTACCATGTATTGACAAATATATTTTCTCAATTAAAAATGAAGAGCAAAAATGACTGATTCCAACTTAAACCACACATCACAAACACATGATCTGTCCATATACAGTAATCGCAACATGTTGCGATTATGTTCTTTGCACATCTTGCAGCCCTAGTGTCTGTTTGTTTCTCCTCTGGTCATTGTGTTGCTCCTCAGGTCCATAGATCTGACCATCCCCATAAGTTAATAAGAGGTGTTACATGTGACCCCACACTGCCCTCTGGCTGACATGAGTGTAAACTGCACCGGCCATTACTATCACACATAGCTGTGATGAAAACCTAACTTCATTAAGCTTTGGACTATTTTAAACTAGAAAACATGATGATCACATATCCTGTTGCTTTTGGAAGTTCCGATGGTTTATAAAAATGTATCTTGTCAAGAATGATATCAAACAAAAAAATTAGATTTTAGCCAAATGTCAAAACTTTTCCTCTGAAGAAAGTCTGTGGTAGAGAGCTGGTTAATAGTGATGCAATCCCTCCCATTTTGCAGATTTTTACTCCTTAATTATTACAAACATGTGACAGTTATGAAGGAAGAAACATGTTTACGTCTGCTGTAAAGGTAGAGATTTTAACAGTCTGTGGGGACCAGCTCACTGTTAGGGGTTTCACACCGGCAGGGCTCTGTGCCGGTTCCGGTTGCTGAACCCAATTTTGAAACAGCCAGCGCGTTCAGACCGGAAAAATAACAGGTTCAGAACCTGAGAAGTTGGTTCTCAAGGGAATCAAGAAATAGTTGGTTCTTTCTAGCGAACCGTGACATCATCAGTGGCGTGTCCTTTTCTAAGCTTTGAAGACGAGCAGGAAGGAGAAGGCAGTGACTGACAAGTCATTCTTATCTTTGAACTTAGGGAAGAGATAGTCAAGGCTGGGTTCACTCCAACGCCAGACCAAATAATGAATAAACTTAAAAAACTGAAGGAGGGTTACAGACTTTTAAAAGTTTTACATAGTCTGATCTGATGCTCAAATCAGCCCTAACTTTATTGGATTTTGTTGCCAGATGTAAAGAACAATCAGCGCTTACACTCAGTGAAGTAGAAGCAGGTATTCATCGGACACCAGGCGAACTTGCTTATCTTCACTCCGTGTTGAAAAACAACTCACATGATATTGGTCAAAATTGATGAATTTAATAGAAAATGAATTTATACCAGAGGCAAAGTGAAGAAGGATCATTTTCACATTTCTCTCAGTGGTTGACATGTCTGGGAGTCATTCTGTTGTAAATCATTTCCACTTAATTGTAACACCATGAAAATCTGATGATGGTTTCCACAGGCTGTCATTGCAAAAATGATATGAATCCATGAGAGCAAATGGAAGCAGATACCTTGACATTTCAGCTTCTCGTTACCTTGTGTTTGTCATGTCATGTTGTCGGAGAAGCTTTTTCAGTTAACCAGCTAGCTTCTAACTAGCAGCACAAATAACAGCTTCCTGGTGAAAGAAAGTAGCAGACTTGAGTTCTTAAAAGCATACACTATACATAACAAGAACCACATTAATACTGCAATTAATATTGTTAATATCATTATTATCACTATTATTATTAAACACTAAAATGCAGCCAGGCACAAAGCGTCAGGCTGACAAGTTCATCTGAAAGAAAAAACTCAAAGTGACATGCAAACGTTCTCTTCCTATCTTGTCTTTGTCCTCTTCCTCTTCATCATCATCAGTGCAGTAGTTTTATTAAAACAAAGGTTTTTGTTCACAGTTTCTTCTCCACCTCACAGCAGTGAGAGCTCCCTATTGGCTCAGATTTCAGTTTCAGCAGCTGCCATTGGCTGAGCATGGAGAGCTCTGATTGGTTCTCAGTCTGTTTGGCACATATTCCGGTTGGCTTCCCAAACTCGTACTGTATGACAACACTGTGTGCATGTGTGTGTACAAAGAAGTGTGTCTGATATAATGTGTGTCAGTGTGTACTGATGTATTGTAGGTGATTGGGGTATGTGTGTGTGTGCATGTGCATTGTGCTAGTGTGTTGACCTATAGACAGGGATGGGCAATAAATGTACAGAAGTCTGTATTTAGGGGCACTAGTAACACTCCACCAGTGGTACATCAGGTTTCATGTCCCCTGTAGCTCTGGGGGAGAGTTTTCAAGTCTGAAAGAAATACCCCTTGTTATATTATAGTGATGTAACATTGTCATATCTTTTACTTTGAGAAATATGCTCATCTAATCATAGGATTTAATCACCCATTAACATGGGTTTGTGTAGATCTACGCACCACTTCAAGGGACACTGTCGCAGACAGTGAAGGTCGAACTAAAATGAGATGGTCTGGTCTACAGAGGATTTTCACTTTGTGTCACCAGCTGTGCCTACATTACCATTGTTCCCGGCTAGTAAGGCCTAGGGACTTTGACGATTGACCTTGATAACACACATACCCTTTTTTTTCACTTAAACTTGAGGTTTTAAGGCCCTTGGTCTCAACAGTTGGACAGTTAGCCATTGATCTGAGCTGAAACCCAGTACATTTAATAGTGTGATCCTCATGCTTGATGTGTTGATCATTGCTTTTACTGCCTGAATACAAAGGATCCAATTGTTGGGTCCTTTGTGGTCCAGGAAAAGAATGATACATTTGAACGAGCTTCGGTCTTGAGATCTGGCCACTGATGGATGAAAACCTGAACTGGGACACAGCTCAGATCTCTGACTCACGTTCTGACCCTATTTTGTTCTTTTAATGAGAACATAAGATTCACAAGCTCAAGTTTTACTGGCGCTAATTGAGATTTTGTGTTTGATTAAATATGATGATAGTCATGTTCATTATGCCTTGTGGGACAGGTGGTCGTGATTGTCAATTGACAACAGTTTCAGCCATCTTTGTCTTCATATTACAAGACGTTATAACACATGCTGAGGGCAGATGGGAGGATACAGTGACTCACAGAAAACTAGCATGCTAATGTCAGTAAAGGAAATACAGGCCAAATTAGAATTAACAATCCAGCTCAGGAGAGTGAAGTTTGATACTGAACCCACACTGATCAGTAAACAGCTGTCATTGCTAACGTTAGCCATGTAGAAAAGAGTGCATAAAGTTCCTACACTAGAGAAAAATAGAGAAAACCAAAACATCTCCTGGTTGTTTAGCTTTCCAGGGTAGAAAAGTCATACTTAAAAAGTGCCATAGTCTCAACATGTGGTGACTGAAAACTGCAATCAAGAGTGCATGAAACAAAAACAAAAACAAAATCTCTGTGTGAGAAACAGAAGTCAGGTGTGGTTCCTATATGACCTGATAACATTGAGCACCCACCGGGGCTCAGACAGACTTCTGTGAGATGTTATATGATGTGGTTGATGGGGAAACACATATTATTAGCCTGTGCAATAAACCAGGAACACAGAGAGGATTTGATGAGAAGATTTAGAAAGTGTCACATGGTGTCACACTGTTGTATTACTGTTTACCTTGACGGTTACAAGAGGCTAAAGGTCACGATACAGAGGCTTACTAACTCTACTGCAGCCCTGAATTGCTAGAGTATCCTTTTAATGTTCTTCTGACCAGGGACCGACCTGCATTACATCTGCTGCATTAAGTGTTACAAGATTTATTTATCATCTCTGTTCAGTTAATGAATGAATGGCCAATGCATATGATATCATTATGTATTCAGGTAGAGCAGTGAAGCAACACCCATAGTGAATCAAGAATAGAAGCAAACAGCTGCTGCAGGTCCAGCATATTAATTGTTTGCCCCCCAAAAAACAAGCAAGAAGCATCATGTGACATTAGTGGAACATGAAGTGCAAAAAAATAAATAAAAAATACTCATCCTGTTTTAACAAATCAATCCAATCCATGATGTAAACTTCCTGACAGCAGCCACAGGTGTAGCTTTAAGGGATGAATCAATTCATGACCAGATGACTACAACAATATCTCCCCCATCTGCACATTTGTGAATGACAGGACACTAACCAGCTGCTTCAAACAATAACTTCACATCTCAGTCCACCTCATGCACATCTGATGGAATAGACTGTTTTAATTAGCCGTGTTACTCTTAACTACAGGTGGCTGCGAGTGTTGCTGCGCTATCACTCCGGGGTGCCCTGCAGTGCTGTCACTAAAGGCATCCACTACTGCAGACTCTAACAGAGAGCTGCTGTTGTAACAGTGCACAGTAAGTTCTCCTTCACCCAGAAACACACAGAACACGGCCACTGCACTTCGTCCTTCAGACCAGTTCTGACTGACCCCCAATGGGGCCGTGTGTCCATGTTTAACATGACCGACACAGGCGACTGGCATAGTCATTATAGCACACTTGAAAAAAACAAAAAACAAAACTGAATCCTCATCTGTAAAAATGTCTGAAACTGACCTGAAATCAGATCTAGTTATGAAACCTGTTGTGTTCAGGTCTCGACCCCAGCCAGATTAGCTGAACCATGACGTCACCACAGTTGACACTTCCTTTATTAACCACCAGGGGTCACTAGTGTTGCTCCTTGGATTGAGTACCAACAAACACTGAAAGGGACTAAATCCAGACCCATCCAAGTGAAAAATGTACTGTGTGTTGTCTCGACCCAGTGACTCATTTTAGTGCATTTGTGTGGTGTTTCTGATGTGACCACTAGGCACCGCCAAACCCCCAAATCCTCATTATTTTCTATTTACGTACATGTTGACAGTAGACACATTCACAGACTTTTTTTCTGATGTCCATCCCTGTGTATAGTGTCTATCTGTTTGTGTGTGTGTATGTGTATTTGTATGTGTATGTGTGTGTGTGTGTGTGTGTGTGTGCCAGTCCATGCATCTAAGGTCTGGTAAAAGTCTCTACTAATTAGGGATTTTCAGGCAGACAAAAGGAAAAACAATCAGGAATAATAACATCATTATCATTATCTGCTATCACAATTACTATTATTTCATGGATGTGATTTTTCAAAATGTCAGTTTTTGTTCGTAGCACTTGCACTCACTTTATACCCATAATTCCTGATCACATCCCAGGTTAATGTTGTTATTACGTTAACGACAGCATTGCTGTTGTCCTAATTTTCTATACAAGATGAGCCTCCATGGCAAAAAATCTACTAAACAATGATGCTTGTTGGATTAGAAAACTGTTCCCTGTGCTTGTGTTTCATGAATTTGTACATGAGTAGCCATCACTCGCTGATGGTCAAGAGATTCACTCAATAGTTGGTCAGGTCTTTGCTGACGCCAAACAGCCAAGTGTTGGGCAGACGACATCTGTCCAGTCTTTATAGGCTAGATGTAGAGAGCGAGATTAGGAGTCCTCAGAGAGATGTGATTGGCTAAACTCCAGATTGAAAATCAGGGCTGATGGCTTTGGTGATGGTGATGTGTCACCGAGGGAGATGACAAGCGTTTCCATTTACTTTCAGAGGGGAAAGAACGATGTGTCTGGACTGGCTGTAAGGCACTGACTCAGGTGTGGTCAGGAGAGATCAGTCATGCTGAGGCTCATGGGTAATCCTGGACGGAGGTAAGCCACCGGGACACGGCCATTCTCACTGGTCGATCCTGTGATGGACAGACGAGCTTTGGAGCGCATTGCATCTGTGAATTTCATCTGCACAAGGGAAAAAAAAATATTAAGCACATTTAAGTCATCACAGCAGACAGACAGCTGCTACAGCTGGAAACTAACCCTAGTGTGGAACTTAGTGTTATTTACTTCCTGTCTGAGAGTGATACCAGGACATTAATGAGGAAATGTAACATGATTTCAGGGAGGCTGGTTCAAAATGAAAAATGGTAGATACATTTTATTGTTTTTCATCATAATAGAAAATACCTGGAACTCCAATGGGAAATCCAGGACACATCACAATTTTATTAAACAACTCTTTTTTGAGCAATGAATCTGTTAATGTGAAAATGATTTGGCAGACAGACTTTGATTGAAATGAATGGTCTAATATTGTAGCTGGGTGTGGTAAATATGTGAGAAGCAACGGGATAGCTCACACAATATAAAGCATTGTGTAGATACTATCATACGCCACATAGACTGCACAGGATGAAGTTATTTAATAGTAACCTGTGTTGGAAATGTAAAACTCGTGTTGAAATAGGAACCTTCCTACATTGTGTTTGGATCCAGGTTACTCGACACATGGAGTTCATCATGTATAAATCTTAATCTATGCATGTTTATGATGGAGAGGTAGAGAAAGTGAGAGAGAGAGAGAGAGAGAGAGAGAGCGCACGAGAGAGATAGAGAGATAGACAGAGACAAACATAAAATAATAATAATAATACACAACAAAATTTCCTGAAGCCAATGAAAGCATGACAAGCATTAGTTAATGAATAAATGGAGGATTATTGGCTTGTGTTTGTATGTCCCAATCTGTAATGTGTGAACTCTGGCCTGGAGGCAGGATGTTCCTCTTTGTTAGGTCCTTATTAAGGACCTGTTTCTATTGAGACTGATGCTGCAACAGAATAATCAAAAACAAAATACGATGATGATGAAGTTCTGTTCACTAAAGGAGAAAATGTGCAATACACCTATAGGAGCTTCAGGATATCACGTCTCTGTGTGGCCCTACTAAAGACCTGTGGTGACAGAGACCCACTGGTCTGAGTGGTTCTTAACCTGCCGATCTCTTGGATTTTCACACACAACAGCTTTTAGACTTTTTCTTCCAAATGGAGCATCAACAAAAGCATCCAGTGTGCAGCAGCTTTGTGTTGATGCGAGAGGTCAGAGGAGAATGGAGCTAAGTCCTACAGTCACTCAGATAATCATCTCTATTACTGTGCTAAGAGGAAAAGCTTCGGCATGAACAACTTTGACAAGTTCCACGTCCACCAAGAACAGAGACCTGAGGTTGTAGTGGACACAGGCTCACCAAAATTGGAAAACTGGAGACCTAGTCTAATGGCAGCAGATGGTATGGTCTGAGAGTCTGAATCCAAGGACCAACCTGACTTTTATCAACAGTCCAGGTTGCTGATGGTGGTGTGATGGCATGAGGAACGAAATATTCTTCTTAATCAATCTAACAAACTAACCCTGGTCATGATGTGACGGTCTATCTGAGCATTGATGCTGACCAGCCTCATCCTTTCATGACTGCAGTTCACCACCTTTTAATCGCTACTTCCAGAGGGACAATACTGCATATCAAACAGTTTTTTTTTTGTTTTAAAGAAAATAAGCAATTCACATGTGACCTAAACTCAGAAGTCTGAGTTGCTCCATACCACTGACAGATTGACCAAAGCCAATCATCCATCTTGATCTAAAAGGAAATAGAGGCCATAACCAGGACTCCCAGTCAGACACAGGTTCATAGTTGCTTAGGTATACTCCAGGCCATTTCCTCAATTACCCCATATAACATGCCAGAGAGCCTCCTGTTTACCCTCCAACAAGTGTCAAAGACAAAGACACAATGCACAGCTCTGGCTCTACCAATGCTCTCCATGTCGACAAGCTTTCTCTTGGTTCGAACTTACAAAGAAAAAACATTCTCTGACCTCTTAAGCTGTGTCGCCAGGTTGATTCTCACGTAATGAAACACTGAACTAACTCGCAGTATCTCACTGAATCTAGTGTTCTTAGCAAGGGGAACAACATACAAACGTAGCAATGACTATGGATCCTGAAATGTAAATGTGCAGAAATACAGTTGGTCACCAAAGGTCATCTGCCTTTGAGACAACTTCACTTAGGCCACACAGGACTGTGATAACTCATACTCTACGTGTTGCACTAACTAAGTCAGCTAAAAGGCAGCAGTGATATTCACCACTGTAATGCAGTGCTGTTGCACTCACCCAGGTGTCCAGTGTTTGATGATGCTACCAGTCCAAACCACTCCATCTTTTAAATGAGGTTATGGGGCAGTCTAAAGAAAAGCTGGCATTAAAACAGATGAGAGTGATTGGCCAAAGAGGATGATTGGCTTGAAAGTAAGAAAGGAGTAGCAGAAACTTGGCAGGGACTGAGGACCAGGGATGGAAAAACGTAAAAGGAATACGGGAAATGGGGGGGTATAGGGGGAGTGAAGGAAGGAGGAGTGCAGAGAGGGTAGGAGGAGGAGGAGGGGTAAAGAGGAGAGTGAGTAGGCTTTTGGGTAATGAGTGAACAGAGGAACAGAGGTATCACAGCCATATACAGTTTTAACCAATTGTCCATTGTTAATTTAGACTCTGTTGTGTTTATTATGGTCTCCATGGTACCACTGTTTATCAAGAACAATTTCTGCATTCACATCATGCACTGATTACACAGTACATCATATTGGCAACATTTGTGTCAGTGTTGTGAGTTAATTAGCAAAGAGTTGTTGCACAGTGACATTAATGGATCAATCTAATCAATATCCTGGTGTGACAGGTTCATTTGCAGGTTTCATTTCAGAATAGGTTACATCATTGTAGTAGTATTCATACTATCACTCCCTTGTGAATATTTCAGAGAACATTTGCCCAACAAAGTGCTGCAGGGATGATTTTTATTGTATGGCAACTCTGGATGTAAGTGTCACACTGGTCCCCTTCACTAAAACCCAATGCTATTTTCTAAAAGGCTATAAATTAGCCATGGTCACAAGACTTTAATATCTCTGCCACTATATAGTTAATGATCCATTGTAAAAGTGTGGGTATACTATACACAATAAGGCTGTAAAGGTGAACTGGTGGGCAGATTGATTGATTGGAGACCTTATCAACAGACATATAAGATTAAATATATCTGCACTTGGTATTTACTGACACATGTTATGTCACCATAAAACATGAAAATGTCTTGAGCTTGTGTTTATACAGACCTTAGTCCAGTCATCCAACCAAAAACAGACAAAATATGCAACTAATTTCCAAATTTCAGGACTCATCCCTTGAGCACTGTATGTATGTATTTGTTGCTGTTTTAAATGGTCGAATGTGACGTTTGATTGATGATAATGTTTGATTGACGGTGACATTAGATTGACAGCGATGTTTGACTGATGATATCTGATTGATGGAAGCTGAACAGCAAGTGACAAGTCAACAGCATGAGGCAAGTGAATATTTTGATTAGTGAAAATCAGTTTACCACTGAAGCTGCTGCGTGCCGCCATGATGTCAATGCAGTTATTGTTTGATGATATGAATTAAAAATCAATTACCAATTAAAAGTTAATCGCCTTAAACATTATTTATGACTGTGAAGTGAAGGAAGTTGTAGCCATCAATCATCACTCTCCTACCCGTGTTAGATCTTGACGCTCTCAATGCCGTAAACGTTGTAGCCCTCTTTATAGGTGGCGTAGTTTGGCTGGTGACTGGGGGACAGCAGGTTGAAGTTGGGGACATGTTGCGGAGAAGACAGAGTGTGTGTGTAGTTCCCTGTGTGCTGGGGGGACGACAAGGTGTTGGCTGCCACCTTTATAACAAAAATAAAGTCATTGTTACTACTATACCGGTCCTGCTAATGTAACAATGATGAACTCTTTAGCTGTGTGACTGTTACTGATTCCAGTGACAACAAGAGTGTGTGAGAACCAGTGACAGTCCCAACAGTAGACACACACACATGCACACGCACGAGAGAGAGAGAGAAAGAGAGAGAGAGAGAGAGAGAGAGAGAGAGAGAGAATATAAGATGAAAGTTACACAGTGATGGTGAAGAGAAGTTCTTGTTTCTTAAGTTTTACCTCCCAGGTGACAGCTGTTGAGCACATCTGCCTGCTAGCCCAGTGGCAGCGCACCAGACCAGTGTTTGTCATTGAAGGTGACCGGCGGGCCAACGTGAGCCTGATTGGACCCCCAATGACAGACCTGGCCTCAATAGTGAGCTGCTCAGCACCCATGCACGACTCAGAAGGATTTCTCAGTCGATGTGTTTCAAAGAGGCCTATTCCTTCAAGTGTCTCAGCTGATTCTAGTCTGAAACTATTTACCATGGGAAACAAAACCAGTGACGACTGCCCCCAACAACCACTGGGACACCTCAGCCACCAGGGTAGTTAGTAATTCAGTCAATTCAATGAGAGACATCAAACAGCAGGACATAAAGACACAAGGAAAGCAAATGGGTCGAAGTAGCAATCGTTTTTGAACCTCAGCTCTTGTCCCCCTGCACAGATAAGCAGTTGTAGCCTAGTGATTAATGGTGTAAGTGTGTGATCACATATCTACGGACTGACTCTTGCTGGTAGCAGCTCCCTCCAATCTGCAACTAATGCTGTGCACAAGCTCTTTTACTTCACACTGTTCTGGGTTTATCATAATAAGCCTAAGTGATATTCCTGTAGTGCAAGAAGATGTTGCATTTCTTAGACGGCTCATTGACCTTCAGGGAACCAGAAAACATACATTTGAAGCTCAGAATCTTTCTGTCAAAGGTGTATGTGATGTTCTCTACAAAGTATAAACAAGTTCACAAACTATTAAATAAAGAGTGAAAATCAACAGTGAATTTTTTAATGTTTCTTTTTTCCCCATGGAAGCCGGGATGTGTTTCCAAGAGGTGTTTCAGATAGATGATGCAAAGGTTCATCACAATTCTTTCAGTCATTCAACTTCATGGTTTAATGATCCTGGTTTAATTACCCCTGTGCCAGTCTCTGAGTCTTGCTGTCTATAGTTTTC
The DNA here is from genome assembly GCF_045865225.1 of Trachurus japonicus. NCBI lineage: Eukaryota > Metazoa > Chordata > Actinopteri > Carangiformes > Carangidae > Trachurus > Trachurus japonicus. The sequence continues at coordinate 20,559,998 of NC_140907.1, forward strand.
AAGCCACACTTACCTCTTTTGTTTGGCTTTCCTGCATTTCGCCAACCACTGTCAATCACTGACCCATTAAAACAAATAGGGTATTCCCATACTTTATCAATTTGTAGAGATGGCACTGGGACTACCAACATCAAGAGTCTCAGTCAGGTGTTGGGTTGGACCAGCTTCACTGTTTCAAGTCCCTGAACTCTACCACCATGAGCCCCTCCCCACCACATGTTACAGTAATGACACCTGGTGCCTTTCTGAAAACTTCAGAGGTGTGTGCTACAAGAGGGACAGAGCAATCTCTAGAGACATCAGCAGAGTCTGGAGGGAGATCTCAATATTAATTAAATAAAAGTCGTCTCATCTTTCCTTGTTCTTTTTTCACTTACATGAACTATTCTGGACCTTTTTGAAATTCAACTTGAACGTGGAACACATTTTTTCTGTTATTAATGTCATTTATATTAGTGTATATAAGAAATTATTGCCATCTTAGCTGATAATTTTAATGGACTTGATGGTTTTGAAATTCAAATGACACTTAGACCTAAGTTCTCATAAGAAATATGTCTTTTAAGATGATGGGGAAATTTGACAATCATAATGGTTTCAGTGGAAATAGTTCACAAGAGAGAAGCTATGTTTAAAGTAAAAACAAACTTTACTAAAGTATTTTAAGTTAAATATATATCAATCCACATTTACATTCATTGTATGATTTTATCTGAAGAGTAAAAACAATTAATCACAGCAAATTTTGCATTAATTAGCTCATTTTTTCATCAGTGGATCTCACTAATAACTAACACTGAGGCAGCAGAGACCTACAGTACATTTATCTTCCTCGAGGAAATGTATGGAAACACCATAAATAACTTTAGATTACCAGCGGGCAGGAACAAAACTGTTCTCCTACGGACGATGATGGACAGAGGACAGTGAACAGGTGTTCTGGGATACCTGGAAACCAACGGCCCACACATGATAACACCGAGTGTATCATTGAGACACTTGTGGCGATATGGGACTGTTCTAGACACCGACTGAAGCAGAAATGTTTGTGAATGATGACGTTTGACAGAGAAGAAGACAGGCCTCGCTGACTCTGTATCTCCAGCCAGTTGGATTGAATTTCACACATAATGAAATATTTATGAAATACAGTATAATGTGAAGCACACATCACATGAACCAAAAATGATTTAGCTTTTCTTGTCTTTTGACGCATCACACAAATTCAGACGAGTGAGAAGATTTCATATTAATAACACTATAATAGTAATTATGTTTAAAACAGAGAGTGAAACAGATGTTGTTACCTTCATTTTTTTGGCCTCAGCCCGACTCTTGTAGCAGAACTCCACCAGAGCCACCATCATGGCCAGACCCAGACCTCCAACCAGGATGTAGAAGACCCCTGCTACATTACTAAGAGATAGAGCGCTGGTCTTCTCCTAGTACACACATATCCACACACACACACACACACACACACACACACACAGGGCAAGAGAGAGAGCAGCCACCCAGAGAGAAAAGGAGTTAGTGCTCAAATTAAACTGTCACCTGTTCACACCTGTACAACAGACTAATACAACTACACTAAACCTAAGCTGCACACATTTAAAGTACGATTGCTCATTTACTGTGTACACTTATATATCTGTATTTATATATATTATATGTTTGCCAACAGAGATCATGTGATAAATTATGTAATACATTCACTACATATGCACATAACTACATTTTATACACACATATATATATAATGTATATATGGTGTATACACATACTATATACTATATACACTATATATATACACACTAACGGTAGTCAAAGATTTTACAACACCTCCATTTTTCCAGCTTTAAAGATACACAACTAAAATGTCTCTCAGTGTTTCTGAAATTAAAAACAAATGAAAAAAACAAGAATAATGTGGTTTATATTTAAAGAATATGCTGCTCCAGTCACAGCACCTCTTCTCCCCTTTGGCTGTACCTTGGCCACCTCTGCTTCCTGACAATGCAGTTATTTTGTGCATAGTTTTTTCACCTTCAGTCAGCTCTGCAGTCCCTATCCCAAACCCAACACAGTTTAGCAGTGATAGGAGAGTAGACTACTCCTTCTACTCACTGTGGCAATCTTTACACTGCTACTGGTTTTTAGCATGAACCTGTCTCTCTCTTCCTGCTTCGCCCCCCCCCTCCCTCCCTTCCTTTTATGTCCCTTGTCCAGCACCAACACCCTGTGCTGCTGAAAACCTGGAAATTTGTTTTGAGGTTTGACGTATGTGTAGGAAAACCAACTGTTCATCAATGAGGATATACTGTATATCATGAGGACATGACAGAGGGTGAATTAGATTTTAAGTGTTTTCCCCACGAAAAGGCCGTTCCTACTAGATTTATGCGATTGGGGTGGTTAATCCATTAGCATGTTTAATGGGCAATTTGAAATTGTGAACACATGAAACCAGTGAATTTTGAGAAAACTCCAATGTCACAAATTGGGCTGATATTACAAGAAATCCAAGCCTTAACATCGCTCAAAAGAAACACAGAACATTCTCAAATCTCTTCTTTTGACTAATCTAAAAACACCTTTCTATTTTATGCAAAATTGCAACGGAAACAAGGCCATGACCTTTGAATCATTTAGGGTCTTTTCACTGAGACAGGAGATGCTGATGTTTCAGTAAAAACTGGAAGAATGGGGAAGTTCTAAAACCTGCACAGACGCGTATGTGTATGTACAAATACACACAGATAGGTACGTATATATACATATGTTATGATTAGATAATATGTATGACTGTATGTATGTATAACATTGTTCCTCAGGCCTTTTACTATTTGAGTTAAGTGTTCCTCAGCAGTGCTGTTGTTCATAATAACACATTGGGCCTCAAGCAAAAAAAAAAGTTCTTGTCCTCTGAATAGAACCTGTCGAGCTGCCTTTTCTGCTTAGATGGTGAGAAAAACATCACAGATGAATAAAAGGAATTCCACCTTCAAGTCTTGTTGACAGAAATGAGATAAAACCTTCAGCAGCCTGAGATTAAGGCAAAAAAAGATTTATCAAAAAACAATAATAAAGTCTGCCAGTGATGCCATTGAAGCAGCCCTGTCCTGTGACAGAAACACTGAGGGTTGGTTCAGGCCTCCACAACTAAGATACAAAACAAATGTAGGTCTACCTAAAGCAAAGTGAACTCTGACTGATATAAATGGTGGTTGAGATACTAGGCACCATTACAGTTCTCAGGGGGTGATGACAGATTGTCAAGTCAGGATGATGCATCAAATGTTCCTGCTCCTACAGTCTGTTCTGACATGAGGCCCAATGTGTTTCCCCCCTAATGAAAGCTCCGCAATGCTAACTCTTTGAAAATGCTAGGAACCTGCATCGCTAACATCAAGTTTGTAATAAGCCCCTCCATATAACTGAAGACATCAGAACTATGAAATAATGCAGACAGCGCAGAATTGTGTAGTAAACAAAAACAAAATGTTTCAAACTTTAAATCCTTCTAAGTTGCCTCCATTACCTTTGTGACAGCTTTGTACAGTATTGTCATTATCTCAACAAGCTACATGAGATTGTGAGATTGAATTGGCAGTTTCAGTTTCAATTGGTGTTGGCGTGGTCACACTTTAATTAGTGGAATTTGTCTAACATGTTTGAGACCGTCAGGTGTGTTGCGTTGGACCTACTGGACAATTGACATTCATCATTACGTACAAACTATCAAACGCTGTGATAGAAAAGAGAAGGCTCTCATGAGGACTGACCTCTACTAGATGAGAGGGTTATTGGAGTAAACAGCCTCAAAAATAAACAATTCAGATTAGAGTCTACATGAATGCTTCACAGGGCTCAAGTAGAAACTGTTCAGAGGAGATTACATGAGTCACATACCACAACTGTGGGAGGGCAAGAATAAGCAGACACATAAGAACTGGACATTAGACCAGTGGAAATCAGTGCTTTGGTCAAGACTGGAGATCTTTGGATCTGAGACGCAGAGAAGGGGAACGAATGGTATCTGCATGTGGTTACCACTGAGCTTGGAGAAGGTGTGTGTGTGATCCCATTAGTGGGACCATCATTAGCTTTTCAATAGGACCATGAATGAACACACCACTAAGACCTAACTTAAAGGAGACATATTATGCCCCCTTTCCACAAATTAAAATAGTTCCCAGGTGTCTTAAAGGGGAATTGCCGTTTTTTACAATCTGGACCTTATTTCTAGCATAAAATACGATCATTTACTCACCCAGATAACTTTGGTGTCATTACAAGTCGTTCCAACGAAATTAGATCCAGCCGAGAGCCACGTATATCCATATAAATAACACATTATCTGCCACGAAACTCATTCATTTCACCAATATTTTGTTATGCTACGCTAGCGCTATTCCCCTACGAGTCCGGGGTTACCTGTTATCAACATCCGGGGTCTGTAGGTTGACCAACGAACCTCTGACCTGGATGATATCATCTCTATATATCATAGGGGATGATATCATCAGTGCTCAGAGATGATATCATCCAGTTCAGAGGTTGGTAGGTCAACCTACAGACCCCGGATGTTGATAACAGGTCACCCCGGACTCAGAGGGGAATAGCACTAGCGTAGCATAACAAAATATTGGTGAAATTAATGAGTTTCGCGGCAGATAATGTGTTATTTAGAGGCTGCATTGCACTGCCCCGTGTACTCACATTATATGGATATACGCGGCTCTCGGCCGGATCTAATTTCGTCGGAACGACTTGTAATGACACCAAAGTTATCTGGGTGAGTAAATGATCGTATTTTATGCGAGAAATATTTTGTAGAAAAATTGTAAAAAAACGGCAATTCCCCTTTAAAGACTTGTCTTTGACATGCTTTGGTCAAAGTACCCCAAGGAACAAACATCACAGCTCTTTCCATCCTCTCAAAACAGCCCGGTTCACAACAGCTTGTTTCACTGCCTGTCCCTTTAAATGCAAATGAGCCACTGCTTGTCCCGCCCCACCACTTCTACCGGTCCCAGGTAGGGGTGGTATTATGCAAATTCTTATCCTAGTTACATCACTGGAAGACAACTGAGGGAACAGCTGGTAAAACCACGTGGATTTCAACCTAGGGAGCCTGAACATTACAGATTTTTTTGTCAATTCTCACATTTTGGGGGCCGGAAGGCAAGACAAAGACCCAAATATATGTTAAAGAGCCTTCAAAAAGTGATATTTGCATAATATGTCCCCTTTAACCATGAAGGGGAATTCAGCATCACATGACCAGGGCTCCACTATCTCAGTCTTTGGGTTCACAACTCACCCAAACCATCCTAAACTGAGATGGTTTGGATGAGTTGTCTGCATAGAGAGAAAAAAAAAGACGCCAACAGAAGCTCAGCATACATGACGACCTTCAAACTGTTGGAGACCATTTGACAACCTCATGAAGCTAGTGGGAAAGAAAATGAACAGCTGCCATGAGCGCTAAAGGACACAACTTTCAAGAGTCTGACATCTAAAACATTTTGTTCTGTTTACACTTGTTTTGTTTACTACATAACTCCATCTGTTATTTAATAGTGTTGATGCCTTCTGCTTTGTTCTATAATGTAAGGAATAATAAAGAAAAAATACTGAATCAGCGGGTGTGTCCAACCTTTACAATAGTGCTGAATGTAGTGTGTAAATATAGTAAATGAATCTCCATCTCCACTCCACAGACGTTACCTTGACAACAGGGTTTCAGACAGACAGACGGATGGACAGACAGACAGCCTCAAGCTTGTGATAAAACAAACAGAATAAAAGAGTCTAACTCCTCATACACTGTGGATTCACTGTGTTTGAGTTCATCTTGACAAGATCTCTTCTGTTTTTCTGGACACCGCCTGTTTGTCTTCTCATCGACATTGATCTAATGATACTTACAGAACAGTGTGACAGCTGGACCTCCATGCTTTAAAGTGGGGGTTTTGTTCACATCCCTAACAGCTGTAACTAACCTGTGCTAACCAGACTGTTGAAGGACCTTACAGATACACACACACATATACACTATTGGATTACTGTGATTTCTCACTGACACATACAGAACCAAGATTACTGTGCATGTTAAATATGAGAACAGACAGTGTGTTTGGTTGATCCACAGACATATACAACTAACCTTATTGGTGGAGTCCTTGAAGCCACACTCTCCTTTATCGTACCACCACTTGTTTTTCATCTTGTCTAGGGTCCCTTGCTCATTCAGTTTCAATACGGCAAGGTTTACTGGCACTCTTCAATGGGAATAACATAAATAACATCATTATCAATGTTATCTTATGTTATTAGTGGGGCAGCGGTTCTCACACTCTGGTCTAGCAATCAAAAAAGGCCCCTGTTTGTTTGTTGGTAGCATGACTGATCAATTAAAACCACATTGACAGGAGTGGTTGGTTCATTTTGGAGAAGGGTGTTTTAAAGCAGAGATTCTCCATCTACTGTCAAATGATAAATGGCAATATGATGTTTGAGTCCCATGCTGTTTGGGGCCCCTCTGTTTGGCCGCTGAGACAAGAGGGTGAGAGATGCTGCATTGAAAAGCCTTTGTGCTCCTGCATCAGCAGCAGTTTTCCTCTGGCCACACACTTTTTTTTTTTTTATCAGCTGTTGCTACCATCTGGTGTGAGGTCACCTGACCCTGGACTAACCCCTGAAGCCTGCCCTGACCCTGACCTCAACCAAACAGGGCGCAACGCATCGGTGAAAGAAGCAGCACAGATTACAACGCCACCTGCTGGCGGTCCTGATCTGTGACTACATCTGGTTTCTGTTCATTTTTTTCTTATGTTAATATGATACAGCTACAGCTTGACCTCACTAACATCGCTGTGGCGTTGTAGCTGTGCTGCTTCTTTGCAATGTTTTTACACATAATAACCCAGTGTCACCTTTTCATGTGTGTGTGTGTGTGTGTTTGGGTGTGTTAAGGTGTGTCCGTGTGTGTGTGTGTATTAACCTTGCTCTCCCCTCCTCCGCTGCCGCATTCTCCCTTGTCATACCACCACTTGTTTTTCAGTTTGTCCAGCAGCCCCTGCTCGTTCAACTTTAACACCGCCAGGTTCACCGCATTTCTACATGAACATAGTGGCTGTTAGCAGTTCAGGTGTCATGTAAGTCTTCCTACTGGTATTCATGAAAGCAGCATCAACTCTCAGTCCTGAGCATGAACAAGAATACACACAACTGCAATGCACCACCTTCTTAGCATCAAACTCATCACTACAGTACGAGCACAGCTAGATTAGCATTAGTACATCTAAGCAGCTAGCCAAGTAATAACATATGTGAACTCATGTCTTACTGAAACTGTTGGGTTCTGAGAGCCAGTTCTTTCATCAAATCAGTATTTATCAATAAAGATCACTACAAAAATATCCACTGATCAACTTCTCATTGTTCACTGGTACTGACCATTGGTGTGTAATGTCACAGTGTGATGGTCTATGTTACTTTGCTGTTGTCTGGTCACTCAGCTCTGTGAGGTGTTTTAGTGTCCTCTGTAGCTCTGGCCTTCAGCTCTACTGGTTATGGAGACACACCGACATAAGTCCTCTGGTCACATGACTAAAACCAGGGTCCAACAGGAACAAGCCGTCAGGTAATCAGACTGAAACATCTGAGCAGAGATGAAACGGTTTCACACTAAATCACAGTAAAAAAAAAAATACCGGACGGTTAGTATTAGCATTTAAATTTTAATAATCACTCTGTTTTTGATTGCTGTGGTTAAAGCAGAAGTAAGTGATATATTTGTGTTAATATAAGTCTTAAATAGTTATATCTTCCGACAGCAATCACTTACATAGAGTGTTTGGTCTGAAACACGGGTCTCTCAGTCACTCTGCTCTGCTCTGAGCCGAAGAGAAAACATTTATCGTATCCTACAGTTTTTATCCAATGAGGAGAGAGAACGGCATGCAGGGCTGTGTGTGCAGCCAAGGAACGCCGTGAATGTGGTGACGTAGCGACGAGGACTGTTATGGTGCGTTCAAGGAAACTCGTATTTTTCCGACCGTGAAGTGGTACCAGTTCGATCTGGTACGAGTTCACCGGTCGGAAGTTACGAGTGGCCGTTATAGTGACTTTCACCGGTAAAACAGGTCGGAAAAACACGAGTGGGTTGCCTGAAACGCTACTAAGTCGTAAGTTGTGACTTGAAGCTGTAATTTACGATTTCAAAAGCCTGCCTGGAACGCAGCATTAGCGAAAACGACCGGACCACTTACTTCTGCTTTAATTATTGCTAACATCAGCAGGTTGTTTTTTTTAATTCTAGCTCAAACGTATGTCAGGGCTGTATCTCTCTCTTTCATCTCTAAGCAGTCTGCCTACAGTATGGTGTTCATGGGTTAACAGCAGCATGCCAGACAGGTGATATATCTGTTTACAGTATGTCTGTGGTGCAAGACAGACCACACGGCAGCAGAATAGCAATCCACTGTTTACAGAGTGGGCACCCTGCAGGCAAACCCAGGACTAATACTGGTCCTTGGTCCTCCGCTGAGACATGCATTAGTTTAAAAATGTTTACATGCAACAAAAAGAGTTGCTGATGACGTATTTGTGGTTTGTTATATAACTTTATGAAATGATCTGAGTCTGCGTTTTATCACTTCATTAACATTTTCAGCACCATTTTAGCAGTACTGATAAGCAACATTCAAAAGCACAATAATTTTCATACCGTTTCATCTCTACACCTGAATCAGGTAAATTCGACCCCGGCCTCTGGTTCATCACCATGTTCAGTGAGACTGTACCTGATAGAGCTGATGGCCAAACAACTAAAGAAGAGAGACTAACAATGGTTTCCCTTTCAGTCAGACTGAAGCTGCTCCACAGAGACAACATTTAAGGTTCAGGCTGAGTAAGATCAAGGAAAGGGGAAACTGTTAGGGGGGAAAGGTCAAAGGTCAAAGTTCTGGATCAGGAGTCCCTAGCAGTTAGTGGTGGGTTGTCCTAGAGCTGCATCTGTAGATTAACTATACACCAATTGGTCCCACGTGACCAAACACAGGAGCTGGTTGCACAAAGTTAGCCACTGACTGGTGCTTAATCACACTAAATAATCATTTAGTACATTTCAATAAGTATAGTAGCACCAATGGGGGGAGGGGGCTAAGGCTGTCCAATGACACACACTTGAGCCAGTAACAGAATTATGAAGAAAACTCCAGACATACACGTTAACAACTTAAACTCTGCTGTTTTTAGTCTTACTACTCCAACAGCTTAACAATAATCTCAGACATAACCTACTACTAGACTAAAAACAACACTAGTACCTTTTTAGTTTTGGTACTGTCTTTATACTATGGTGTCGTCTCTCTCATGAGCAAGTACGACTGGTACTAAGAGTGCACTGTCGTCCATTCCTTTTAATTATACTAATGAATGACATGACGGATGTCAGAGGTTAAATATCTCGAGGACAGCAGGGGACTTACACTGTGATCTGTGATATAATGCCTCCTTTTTCTAACCTCATTCTGTGTTTAGTGCATCATCTCACAAAGCTCATTACACCAGTTATAAACATACTGAGGACTCCACTGCCTTCATGCAACCATGGTCACCTCATTGTTAGATATCTGTTTAAGGGGAATGATCCACACCAAGAGCAATAAGTGAGCAATCAGTGATTCAAATCCAGACTGTCTCTATGCTAGATTCAGTCTGTAGGTGCCCCACAGTGGATCTAGTTTTTCACTCACCACCTGCTCAGTTAAGGAACAAAGCTCCTGTGTGGGATCTGCATGTACATGTCTAAGCATCACAGCTGGATTCAGAACGGCGATCCCAATGGAGATCAGAGTTCATAACTTCGGTTTACAGCTGTAACGTCTCACAGACTGCTCCACTAGGAGCACGTGCCCTGTGGATGAAGGGATGTCTCAGGAGCAACTCTGCACAGGCAGTGCTGGAAACCTGCACATTAGGCTGTGTCACAGTCTGGTGTCTGGCGGATTGTAACCGTATCTGCCACAGTAGTGAGGTTAGAGAAAGAGATTTGGGTTACTTAGTATAATAATTCTGTATAATGAGAACACAACATCATGTCTAAGAGGTTTAGGCTTCAAAAACTACATTAGTTTTCATTCTTGTACCAGATCTAAGCCTAAATATGTAACTAGTCTAATATTTGTGCAACCAGCCCACTGGTTTGTTTTAATGGGTCTTTTTCTTATCAAGACGTGGATCTCTGCATCCTTTTAAGAGCCAACCAACAAACAGCCAACCTTGTGTATTATGTTGATCAATGGAGGCTAATGTTTCAATGATATAAAAACCTCTATCATATGATGTGCTGTACAAATATTACTGATGATTGCAAATACAGAACAATATCAGAAATCATTGCTGAACATCCATCTGTCACCTACTTATACCACTTATCCTGGTTGTGTGTGTGTGGTGGGTGTATGTGGTGTGCATATGTGCGAGAGTGTGGGTGTATGTGTGAGTGGGGTAGGTGGTGGGGGGAAGGGGAGGGAGGGGGTCGAGGTGGGGGGCATAGAATGATCAGGGTACACCTGAACAGGTGGTCAATGTGTCACAGGGCGTCTTGTTGTTATATCACTGTGTTGATTTGAATCAGACATTCCTGAAAAATTAGCAGTAGCAATAGCAGTTAAATTTAGCGTTGTTTTTTGTTTTTTTTATGAACTGAACCCAACATTGAATAAACTTTGACCGCAGCTGTGGTAACATGAAAAAAAACAAACACATTAAACACATTAAATGACAACATTGAGGTCATGCTAGGAGCAGAGACATTGGCCAGGTGGAGGACCATGTTTGTATTCAATGAATACTTCAACCACACTGAAATAATATTGTAGGATATTAATATGTCTCTGGTTCTACCATGGTATAGTACCACAACAGCAGTCATACAGTACAGCAGGTTAAAGGTCAGACTTAAAGCTCCATTAAGTGATATTTTTGTTTTCAAACCAGTTTAAGTGAATTAAAAGGTTTGACAGCAAAGAGCCACCACCCTGCTATGTAACTTCTCTAAACTCGTTGCCTGGTTCTTCACTCCATCCCAACGGTTCTCACTTTGATGCCACACTGACTCACTTTATCTCTTCTATCTGTCCTGGTTCTGAAGAAAAGGAGATCAAACATTCACATAGACAATAAACCCTTAAAAACACAGAGATGCGAGTCTTGCCACATTCAATTTGGCATCAACATCATTCAATCCAGTGGCCAATAGGGATTCTGATGCTGAAAATGGCCAATCAGAGGAGCAGAGATGTCAGATAGTGAGCAATGAAATATTCTGAGTGTGTAGAGAGGGTTGAGCGTGCACTTATTATATACTGTATACCCCCTGCTCGGGCAAACCCTGTTGTGCTCACAGCAGAAATCGTCCCTTGTGAAGATACTTTTCCTCTTGTGAGCCGATCTGTTCTATTCTGTGTGCTCATGTCACACACGTGCATTGTTTTTATGTGTGTGACTTGAGAATACTTTAATCGCACACTCCTGTATGTGAGTATTGAGAACTCATATGCATTAAGGAACTAGAGGCGTGACATTTAGGCCTCAGGCAGGCTTTTACACAGACTGTGTTACAGCTGTGCCCAAGTAACAGGTGTGTGTTTTCAGCTGGTAAACCTGGTCTCACAACAATAGGGAACGAGGCAGATGTGGACGCTGACAGATACAGTAACAGTCCTCGGCATCTCCACAAGTTCTGTGTTTCTCTGTAGCCATTCAGCTCTGCCCACTTTTGTGATCACATCTAAGTCCCTCTGGTGACTAAATGCTGTCAACATATACCGGCTCACTGGGGGATATATGTCACAACTAATCTCTTCTGCTCCAAGTGGGCAGCTGGAGCACTGGCATGCAGTACTAGTCTCAGTGCCCCGTGGTTATTTGATAAAGAGGACTCTGTTTTAGATGATAGATCTACTATAAACTTGATTAGTCACTATACTGGAGGATATATGACCCATTACTGAGTTGCTACTGTGTGACTATTTTAAAACGAAAATCATCACTTAATGCTGCTTTAGCTTTATATTTGGCAAATTCAGTAACGTATAATTTAACACATTGTGCAAAAAATAGTTACCATACAGAACCAACATACGAGACTGATAACACAGTGACACACACACACGCAATCACACACACACACACACACACACATACACACACACACACACACACACACACACACACACACACACACACACACACACACACACACACACACACACACACACAGATCCAAAAAGAGGGGGTGGTCTCTGCTCTCAGTGTCTGACTGTTTAATTACACACCTGCTGCAGAACCATCAGGGAGGAGGATGCTCATTGGCCACTGATTTCACGCTTCTATTTAAAGCTTAATATTAAATATGACGACTTGACTTAAGTTAAGGATATGAACCCTTTCCTTATTAAAATGTATAAAACAACTAACTGTGGTCTGTGGTCAGCGCTCCATTTCTGTGGTGGACTTTCAGTGACATCAAATCTTTTATGATCATGTGTCAGTGTTGTTTTTGTCTGACAGATGTTCAACATTGACTTTTGTCCAGTACAGCCTCATTGTTAGGATTCACCTTTTTCACCTGGACAGTTTTCATCTATATATTTGAACCAGATGTTGTTAAATAGAGTTATGTGTATTTACATTCTGGGAAAGTGGTCGCAGACTTTTGAAACCACCTACAGTATATTTATATGTAGCTGGTTATGATGTCACTGAAAATCACCTGAAAAGAGCAGGAAGATGTTATTGAATGAAGCCTTGTTGTGTTACAGCTTGTCTCAAAAATTCCTCTCCTTGTTAAATATCTATTAAACTGTTGCAAAAACCCAGTCAGTAATACTGCACAGTGGGTCTCAATTCTGTTTTATTCATAGTTTTACATATTTATCTTTTGTCTTGGTATCTATATCTTATTTATGGGACTGAAAATGAAATACAATAAAAACTACTTTCTGTAGTGCTGTTCAGTTAATTGGAAGTGTATTAGTTAAAAACTGACTGACTAAAGTCTTAGATGTACTAGATGTAAAGAACAGTCTGCCTGTTTCTTTGATTAGGAGACGCAGTGCATTTGTGATGGAAAACAAGTGTAGAAACACGCACACACACACACACACACACACACACGCACGCACACGCACGCACACACCAAGGCGTTCAGATCACAAACTCAAAGACACCACTCTCTTGATCCAGGTCTTGAAGAGCCAGCTCATCATCTCAACCTGCAGCCAGATTCTCCTCAGTGAAAACAGATGAGATCAGTTTGAATGGACATGGATCAAGCAGAAGTTGACTGACAATAAAGACCTGCAACCATTACTCCAACATCCCCTCCCCCAGTTGTCACGGCAACCACCGCTAGCCATTCGGTCAGAGGTGGTAGCCATGGTGAGAATATACAAACCGCGATGGTGACGTCATCAGGGTAGGTGGATTATTATAACAACGAGTAAGCCGCCATGCTCCATTCATCACACTCGCATACTGCAACACCCAACTGGCGCTAAGGCTTGGGACCAGATTACATCGCTCCCCATGGTGGGACACTTTGCAGAGCAGGGCCGCTATCTGAGCGCGGCCTCGGCTCATACACTGGCTGACGGCTACCCGACTGTGACATCAGGTGCTCAGCCAGTGTTTCTACTGATCGGGACCTCGGGGTGTTGTAGGTGTAGGGAGGGAGATTGTGAAGCAGGCCGCTGAAGGAGTGGCGCTGTCAGAGTTTAGAGTCGGAGAAATGAGCCAAGTCGATGGGGAGAGGGACAGTATGCTAGGCAGCAGGTTAGTAGTGTGAATGGTACATGGCAGTGCAGGTTGGCTGGCATTGTTATACTGATCCACCCACCTTAATGGGGATCCTTTGGGCGTGGCAATGCCGTAGCCCTTGGAGTCCAGGTTTCCTCCAACTTTCATGGTGTCGCAGGGTTTCCTCTGCTCGATGTACTCGTTCATGGTGGATTCCAGCAGGTAGGCGTACTTCCCTTTGGACTTCCTGACTCGCTGTACGCCCTCCGACGTCTTCTTGACAAATACAGAGGGTTCTGCTGACTTCATGTACTGCCACATCTTGTCAAATAAGGCGATTTTAGAGCGCTAAAAACAAAAAGACAGATGCACATCAGACGCTGTGATGTAGCGTGTACCCTGTCACACTCCAAGGCAGACTTTAAGCTGGAGCTTTCCTGTAAATCTGAGGAATAGTGGTGCAACAGCTTCCAGTCCATCTCTCCAATCAAGACAAAATATCCTTTTGATTGAGCAGCTGCAGCACCTCCTCCACCAGCCTTTACCTATTTGTCTGGTGCTTACGTTGAAGAAGAGCTGGACAGCGACAGTTTGTCAGCTCAGTGTTTGTTTATCGTCTTGACACTGCTTTTTTTTACAACTACTGTGTGTGAACTCTGACCTGTAGAGTTTAGACAGCTTTCTACCAAAGACAGTAAAAAAGCAAGACGGGTACTTTTCAGACTGTTTCCTGTATCTGCCGCCCTTTGAGGAGACCAGCAACAGGTCTGATCTGATTCCATTCACACTGAACAAGATCAAAAAGTGTTGGCAAGTTTCGCTCCGTAGTACAAAAATAAATATGGGGCCCATTTTCACAAGCCACAGACCCTCTGAACGGTCTGACATTTACGTGACATTTTTTTTCAGAGCCACAGATCAAAAGAAAATCACCTTTATTGGTGACCTGCTTCTGTCTCAGCAACAAAATCCTCCCATGACTTTTAAATTAAATCCAAAATAGAAACTAGTATTTCCCTGCTTAACAACACCAGCACTGTAATTATCATAGAACGGGGTATTATTCAGATGGATATGATCAATCAGACATTGAGCTTACATCATAAAAACAAGCTGCAAAATCAATCACAAAGTCAAACTGTATCGAGTGTTTAGACCTGAACAAACGGGCACAACCAGGTCCATTTAGGGGGCCGGTACTCTGTGAACCATTACATACCATTGCCACTCCCTGTAATGCAGCATCGTGTGTAAAGAGGAGTCTCTCCACAGCCCTAGTCCCAACACCAGACGAGGGATTATTCCTACAGGAGGCTTCCACTCTCTCTAAGCCCTGACGCGGTTCAGGAGCAACAGCTTTCTACCACACAACACAGCGTCTTGTCCTTTCATCTGCCTTCCTTCATCAGAAACCATCAACTTCATATGACCCAGCAGTCGTCCTTCCTTACCCTGAAAAACTCCTTGGTGGATCCAGAGTCCAGCGTGCCGTATGCGATCTCTGTCTGTTTGGCCAGGTCCTCAGCACTCTCGATGGGAGACACCATCCTCTCCACAGTCAGGAAGGCAGCCAGGTTGGCCGTGTATGACGAGATGATGATCAGAGTAAAGAACCACCACACACCCCCTACTATACGACCTGACAGGGACCTGGACACAAACACACACACACACACACACAGGCAAGAGTGAGCTGTTATTAAAGTATTTACTTGGTGAGCTCAGGTTTTTAAGGCCATAAGGCCCTTCATTTTAACAGTTGTACCGTAAAACTGAGCTGAAACACCGGATTTACATCAAACAGTGTAATCCTCTCTGTGTGACGACTATCTCTTGCTGACATATTACTTTCATTTCTGGTGCACAGTGAATATTAGTACGGGTTGTGGTGTAAAGGATCCATTTGTTGGAGCCTTTGTGGCCGAGGAAAATAAGACTGCATCTGAAGGGTGCTTTGAAATGCAACAGTCGGTCTTTAAATGCAGCCTTTGAAAAATGAGATCTGGATACAGCTCATATGTAGGTTAGGATAACACAAAGCTAGAATCCTCTCTGGCTTGTATAACTTCATACAATTCATTTCACTGCATCAACAACTTCACATTGTTTCCCCTGTTTGTTTTCCAGCTCCTCCTCCTCCTCATCATAAAGTTTATCCAGGTTCCTGCCAGGATCATGTTAGGGTGTCTGTCTACCTACTAAGGCTCAGGAGAAACAAATGAACTAAGAGTGGTTCAGTGAGGGTTAATGTATCCTGGAGAGACGCAGTCTAGCCCAGATAAACTGAGCTTTTCTTGCCTCTGTGTTTTGCATATGATGATGTTTTACTGCCTAGATGACATAACATTTAACAGTGACATGGACAATACTTATCTGTCACCGTCCTACAGGTGGATCCAGATGTACAACCTCACCTCTGACAGCGCTGTGAAGAAAATCTATGATTTACAGAAGACATATTAACTCCGTGTGTCATACCAACCTTGGGGAGATGTCACAACCTTGTCGCATGAAAGCGCCCAAAGAAAACCAGAGGGAATTAAAGATCCCAAACTCATTGGTGGACTCGGTTGTTAGGGGCAATGCTCCGTCCTCTGGCTCCTCTAAAGTCCACTCATAGGGGCTGAATCTGGATACCTACAGGATGATACTAGAATTTATTGGTTTCACTTTCCCTGTTGTACTGCACTTAGATGAAAACACGCAGTCTTACGATGGCTGTGAGGTGTTGATTGTCAAACAGATGAAGTATACAAGCAGGATTTTGTATTGACAAAAGCAAAAGTTGGAGCAAACCTACAGCAACGAGCCCAGATGTGTGAGACAGTGGATCAACCATTGCACAGACAGAGATTTTTTTTTTTGATAAAAGTGTGACCATAACTTTTTTTTTTAAGTGAGGCAGCTGTTGTCCTCTTGTACTGGTACAGCATACTGCAACTCAGTCTTTTAGTGGTACACAGTACAGGACCGTACCAGCCTACTTCCACCACTGAGGTTGTCTTAAAATAACTGTAAGTTGACAGTCCAAGTTCAGTCCTGACCTTGTTTTTGTGAAACAGCAATTTGACACAATTAAAAAGATACTGTCTGGTTCACACGCCCGTTAGCACAACTATATGTTATAACATATTGGGTGGACACTTATATTCAACCTGTGATCAATAAATCTGATTCCTTGGACATGGATCATATACAAATGTATGTACACAACACAGATGACAGCCATGGCGACAGTTAAGAATGAGACATAAAGAGACGCACTTACCAGAAAGAGTACAACACTAACTCCTATATAGGCAAAGACAATGCACATCCAGATTTCGTAGGCCAGCGGGTCCAGAAAGGAGAAGACGCCCGGTTTGGATTTCTGTGGTTTTTTGATCATGATGGAGATTCCCAGAGACATGAAGGGTTTGGAGAAATCAATCACCTCCTCACGTACAAGGGTGATCGTCAGAGGAGCGACTGCTATGTCAGCTTTCTGTTGGAGGGACACAAACAGAGGGAGAGGGTTGGATGTTGGTTTCCTCATGGACCTGAGTCAGCTTTGAAGAGGAGAGACAGACACACAGCAACCAGACAGCCTGTACTGAGGAGCTGATGTGTTTAAGTCTGTGTCAGTCTCCGCAGGTAACCAGCAGCTGCTCCACGCCGCTCTCACTCGTCACGAGTCATGTTCTCAGGGTCTGTGTTGTTGTTGTGACTGTTGTGTTTTCAGACTGAAACTGGCCAAGCAGAGTTTCTGAAAGTCTCTGAAATGTATAGAGGATGAAAGATTTCTGGAAACTCTGACAATATGATGTGATGTCACATTTCCTTACTGATTGCTAAAGTTTAAAAAATAAAAAACCCTATACTCTCTCTGTCTGTCACTCTGAGCCTCTTGGAGCGCTGTGCAGCTCTCACACACACACACACACACAGACCCTGTTAACATAATTAAATGATGTTCATTTAATTAATGATGAAAACTGACCATTGTCTCGCTGACTGTGTACCTGATTGAGACACGGAGCTAAAACAGTTCAGAAGACTAGATATAAAAGATGAAAATGGAGAAAAACAGTAATGGTGCTGTAGCCTCTGTTTCTATACCAGTGCTAACCTGCTGCTGCTGAGTCTAAGGCAGGTCACAGACTGACTACAGATCAGCGACTCACAGAAACCCACATCACACAACGTCAACTACACCCTTAAAGTGACGGTGCAGCTCAAATGGGATCAACCATGTTTCTGTGTGTGCGTGTTTTAAGTCTTACCCCGTACACCAGCTCTCCAACCATACCATTCCAGATCTTGGTCTCTGCATCTCTAGCTCCGTATTTGCCATCTCCCACAATCCTTAGCTGGTAGCGTATACCACAGTGCTTTGCAATCTCCGCAGCCAGGTCAACGCAGTAACCTTGAAAAACACACACACACACACACACACATTTTGAATGCTGCACTTAAAACAATGAGGATGTTCTGATTTCACTCACACAAATGGATTCTGATACTGTAGCAGTATATTATGTATACGACTGACCCTGTGTGGATGTGGTCTGGTGTTGTCAGCGTTGTGCGACTCAGGTTAAACTCTTTGTAAAACATGCAGAACTTGAACAGATATAGCATCTTTTGCAGTGGAGACATCTTAGGTTAAATCAGACCTTGCTCCAGTTAAAACCCTGACCCATTAGGTCTGCATTAGACATGAAAACAGTGTACAATTTACTATCACGATGACAGTGGCCAAAGGGATTATGATCACCGGTAGCATAATAGTGTTGCCATAATGTATTGAAAATGTTCAGAAAGTGATTCAATACATTTGCATAAATTTTATCAGCAGGTTCTTCGAGGAACTCTTGGGTATGTTGAAGACTTTTTTCATTTAAAGCATAAGGCAAGTATACACCGACCCACACACACATACACATACCTTCATAACGATCATTGTCTTGAAACAGTTCAGCATTTTTCTTCAGCATCACATAGGGGGCCTCCTACTCACACACACACACACACACACACACACACACGTAATAATTGGCAAGGGTGGATTACCGCTGTTGTTTCACACAGCAAGGTTATTCTAGGTTCAAATCCTGCATCTCTCTGTCCTGTTGCCAACTGGCACCGGCTGCCTGAATAAGCAGTAAAGCTAATAGATGGATATTTCTGGCTATACATGATGTTAACTCTCTCTCAGCTCTGTTGCTTTAGAAAAAAAAAGATATTAAAAAGATATAATAAGAGACTGAGTCCTGTCCAACATCAACTCCCATGTTATATAAATAAAAATAATAAGATTCTTAATTTAAATTATGTTATCACACAGCACAGGTTTATTGCAGTAGGCTAGAAAGAAATAGAGCTGCTCCTGTTTTAGCTCTGGCTTATTTCACTGTGACTGTTAAATTATTGGGTGTTTTTCTCTCACAGTGGTTGTCATGGAGACTAGTTCATGAATTTATTACCAGTATAGTTGTTACGATGACGGTCTTGTTTTCCATTCCCATGGTGTCGTTGGGGTACAGGTCGGACTTTGTCACCACCATCTTATCCACCTCATTCCAATAGCCAATCTATGAACACACACACACACACACATAGTTACACACAGCTACACACACACATAGTTACAGTACACACAGCTACACACACTGTCATGATACTGTTGATTAAAAAAAACAGGTCGTTACCTTCACAGGTCCGTTGTTCTTCAGCTCCATGACGGTCACTGAGTAGTTGACTCTCTTCCCATATTGGTCAAACTGAATGTTACCTGTTAAACCATCGACACGCACCTACACACCACACACACACCGAACACACACAGAACACACACACACAGAAATGCGCATGCATTAAAAATGTAAACAGAAATATTACACTGTAAATAAGACATGGACTGTGGAAACACCTGACCATTCATTGGGGGGGAGGGGCTGTGTTCATAAGGGGCTGTGTTAGTCTTCCTTTGAGACGCTGTGGCGACCTGCGTCAGGTCTGTGTGTATGTGTGTATGTGTGTGTGTGTGTATGTGTGTATGTGTGTGTGTGTGTGTGTGTGTGTGTATTGTTGTAAGTTGTGCTGAACATGGTCCATTGCTTCTGAGCTGATCGGTTGAATTCGGTGTGCTTTGTGCTCTCGTGGGGTCTAATCCGCGGGTACCTGTTTGAGGGCTCTCTCAATCTCCACCCCCTGCGCCCAGGGCACCGCCGGATTGGCAAGACAGTCCCCGTTGTTGCCACGGCGACTCATGTCTATCCTCTGCTTGTGAAGGAAGCGGAAGGCCTCGGTCATCACGTGGACGGCGTCGAAGGTGAGAGCCGAGGTATACTGAGACACGGACACAAACACATCGCCGCCTCAGTCAGACATGCTGCTGTGCCACACGGTGTGCTACACAGTCAGAGGTAAACAAGGTGAGGCAGCGTTTAGTTTCTATGCACCCACTATCTGGAACAAACTCCCAGAAACCTGCAGGTCTGCCAGACTTTAAATCAACATTGAAGACTTTCATGTTTGCTGACGCCTTTCATTAACTGCACTGTAACATTATTCTGTTATTTTATATCGTTCTGTCTCCCTTTCTGTTTTACTTCTTTTTATATCTGTTTTAATTCTTTCTCTTGTCTGTTTTTAAATAATGTTTGCTTTTTATGTTCTTATTTTGCTAATATGTAAAGCACCTTGAGTTGTCTTGTTGCGGAAATGTGCTATACAAATAAACTTGCCTTGCCTTGCCTTGCACTACACTGGCCTTTGTCAATATAATGTCATATTGTCTTCATAATATTGACCAGTGTTATCTCACTCCACAAAATGTCTTCATATTGTGCAGGCCTAGTGTGTACAGTAACATACAGTATGTACTGTATAAGGGCTTGTGCCACTGATGTGTCAGGCGGTGCCATGCAGTGATTATCCATCAGTTGTTCTCCAGCGTAATCTAACCTCAACACCCATATAAAATTGTCTGAAGAAGAAAAAGTACTAACTTTCACTTGAATAGTTTGTGAACTAAAATATTGTTCTTATATTCGACAGTCTGGGAGACCACTGTGACACCTTTAAGGGCAGCACGAATGCTGGTGGTCCTAGTGTTGAAGGAGGGGGTAACATTGATTAATCCAGATCTTACTCTGATCCGTGTGTCAGCTCCAGGGTACTCCTTCTCCTCCAGAGCCTCCCATCGCTGGTCAAACTTGGCCACTACAGGATCGTCAAAATCTACTATCTGAAACCCAGAGACATTTGCTCCACCGTACTGGATCTTGGAGAGGTCGCCATCTACAAAACCCTGAAACAACAAAAATAACAAGTTTTAATAGATATCCTCTGACCTTTTCTTCCAAACCAGCTGTGATCAAAAGAAAAGCATGATGGCATGAGATTCTTGATTCTTGGTTTGGCTAATTTATAGCAGCGGGTCTCTTGAGAATCCTATTTATATCCACGAAAAACAGTTAGTGCTAGAGAAAGCACCTCATGTACAACTGGGTGGATCTAGACAAACACAGCATGATCCACTTACTTATTTTATTTTATATTATTATAATTTTATTTTACCAGGCAGATTGCTTGAGATAAAATAAATCTCTTTTCCAAGCAAGCCTGGCCAAGAAGGCAGCAAACAAGATACATATACCCACAAAGAAGAAGGGACACATGATCATCGGAGAGAGAAAAGAAGAAAAAACAACAACAACAACAACAACAACAAAAAAACATAATACATTGAGTATTTTGACTTTTGGGCTGCCACCTGCATCAGTATCACTACTCACACCTTGCGCTGATTGGTCAATGATTGTAATCTGACACCTAATATAGTAATGTGCCATTGAACAATGCTGTCCTGTATACAACAGAAGTGTTGGGAGGTCGAGAGAGCATGACTCACCAGGTTGGCAATGATGTAGTGGTATCCCTTCACATGTCTGCCTATAGTGATCACCTGGTGGGAAAAAAGGACATGGTGTTAACAACGACCCCTGGAAATCACATGGCTGCTAATGAGCTGAAGAAACAAGCTGATAATTATAGTTGCTGCGCAGCGATGGGTCGGGTCCGGGCTACTTTTGGGCAAATTTAGGCAATTCTGAGCAACAAACAGGAGAATAGGAAGACAAGACAGTTGACCTTATAATGTTCAATTTGCACCAGTTGAGGACTGAACCCACAACCTCTGGAATCAAAGACCATTGTCTATCGCACTGAGCTAATTGACAAGTGGCATTCAACAGTCATTCACAAATTGAGTAAGCCATTCACTGTCGTGCAGGCAGATTTGACACCACAGTAAAAAGAAAAATCAGTTTTTGAGGTAAAATAATGATATGTATTTGTTAAACATCTACTGTGACTCTAAGATGTTAGGAGCCTTCGCACATGGTCCAGTCCAAGCTATTTGGATTTTTAAATTTAGAGGCTTGCTGTGATGCCACCATTAGGACAATTGTCTTGCGTTTCATGTTGAGGACATCTGACATTTTGATCTGTCGTCATCATCATCACCCTTGCTGGGTCTCGAACTCACAACCTCTGACACCAAGAACCAGCGCCTAACTCGCTCAGCTAATTGGCTGGTAGTGAGACCTGCTGTGTAGCTTCATTTATCGACTCAGGGAGTCAGTGCCCGGGCAGCTGTTGTCAAGGCAGATTTCGAAAATGGTCAAAATGTCAGAAATTCTGTTATCTTAACAGAAATCTGATAATACATGGGATCTGGCATGGGGTTGGACATTTCTGTAAGGTTTGGCGAGTTTTCACCCATGGGAAGTATGATTTCCTTGGAAGTAGAAAGAAGAAGATGACACTGGACCTTTGTGCAAAATTTAGTGAGCTTTCGCCCATGGTCCGGTTCAAGCTATTTGTTTTGTTTTTTTAATTTAGAGGCTTGCTGTGATCTGGCATTTTGATGTGTCATTATCATCATCACCCTTGCTGGGTCTTAAACCCACATCCCCTCGCACCACAAACCAGCGCTTAACTCAGTGAGCTAATTATCTGGAAGTGAGACATGGTGTGTGTCTTCTCAAATAGACTCAGGGAGTCGGTGTCCGGGCAGCAGTTGTAAAGCCAGATTTCAAAAATGGTCAAAATGTCAGAAATTTTAATATCTAAACAAAAATCTGATAATACATAAATTGCATCTACTGTAGACAGCATGGAAATGTTGGTGATTTGTTTTTAATAATAAGTGTTTTGCTTCACAAGAGAAAATGTGATGTTTAAAAATGTCACTCTTACATTGACTCCAGTTGTTCCCATGAGAGCAGAATTCAAAAGGACAGTCTGGAGATGCTCTGTAGCAAGTTTGGTGACAATTGAGCAAAAATTGTGGGAGGAGATACATTTTTAAGGTTTTAACGAGTGATGGACTTCAAAATTTGTATTGAGTTTAAGTGGACAAAAGTTTCAGCAGTATTGAGGCTACATTGTGGTGAAGTTTCAACACTGTAGCATGTACTGTTGATTTGGTAGAAATTTTTTTTTTTAAATTTAAACGCTTATTGTGCCCTCCCTAGGAGGGGGTGGGGGGCACATGTCCTTGGAGTTGAGTAAATCTGGCATGGGTCGGACGTTTCTGTAAAGTTTGATGAGTTTTCGCCCATGGGAAGTATGACTTCCTCGGAAGAAGAAGAAGAAGAAGAAGAAGAAGAAGAAGAAGAAGAAGTAGAAGAAAGAAGAAGAAGAATTCCTAGGATTTACAATAGTGTCCTGGCAGCTTAGCTGCCCGGACCCTAATTACACAGAATCAATAAATAGTGTAAGATTTGGCCAGAATCTCACCTTGAAGGATCTACATTAATATTGTGATGACCACCTACACCTCCATTATATTTTCCAGAGAGATCTACAGTACAGTAATGAGCATGCCTGCCAGCTAGCCCCAACCCATCCCGTGTTGCAATACCATGTTGTGAACAATGTCTAGTCTGCCTTCACTCAGACAGACGAATAGAAGAACAGCTTCCTCCAAAGTTTGAAAGCTAAGCTAGCAGCACTAGCATCACTGAAACACAGAGAATATGAAGCTGCTAGAAAGCATCCTTTTTTCCTTCCCAAAGTAGTGCTGCTGACAAGAAACCATGTTTTAATACAAAGACAATAAGCAATGGAGCAAAACCAAAAAGTAAAGAGTTGCAAGTTTTAGACTAGTGAATTATGTCAAATGTTGGTTCTTTAGTATAAAGTATCATTGGTGCAACTCATACTGACATGTTTGCATACATTTATGATATTGATGTTACTGACAGGCTCTGTTTTCAGTTCAAATGTGGTCTCAAATTCATCCTTAATGCGTTGTGGGTGTGTTAACACCTGCATTTAGGGCTGTGCACTTATGATCAGATCACCTGAGACAGATGTTAATATCAGGTCTTAAAGGCATCAGAACATCACCCTGTCTTTCACCAAATTACACCAGAAGACTCAGCTTCAGCTGTGGGGATAAACAGACGGGAGGATCTCAGAGCCGGGGACCAGGACTCATTCTTGGCAACTTCTAAGCACGCCATTGGCTAGGGAGCAACTCTCCATGAGTCAGAGAAGCTCAAATATTCCTCAAATGTTCCTAATATAGATCCTTTTAAGCCTTTCACTAACAATCCTCTGAGAGGATACTGGTATAGATTTAGTACACTGAGAGGTTTGAATTGCAGATATGATGTGCATCACTCACTGTTTTGTCTGTATAAATTTGCAATCTGCTCACAACCATCAGCATGACCTTTACAATCTTACAGACACAGACTAAACTGCAAGCCAGTCTGAAAGTCAAGTTGAAAACTGCATCTTAAACAGAAGAGAGGAAGACCTGGGACCAGATCTGAGAGGGTTAGAGTTTGTCAGCATCTCCAACCTGTTCCTACCTAAAAGGAGGACTGGTGAAAGGATAATGTCTTCATCTAAAATGTGCTGACACAGGAGGACCCCTGTGGTGATAGTGTTGTATTCTCAGATTTTGCAGGTTATTTAATGACAGAATAACATCTAGTTAAAAAGGCAAATGTGTAATAGAAAAGTGACAACAGCTGTGTGATGTTGCTGTTGTTGTGTTGCTAAAGAACCAAAATCAAATGTCCTCTAAAAGTGTACATGACTCAAAATATGTGAAATAAAGTAAAACTCAACATCTGCCAAAAATCATAATGCCCATTAGCCAACGCCACTCTGGCATAAGACTGATGCCTGGTGCATGCTGGGAGCATCATTTGTCCTGGAGACAGGTGGTAGTCTATCAGTAGCAACGGCGTTAATTAGACTGGAATTTACCTGCTCCATGATGTCTTTAACTTTATCTTGTTCACAGTCCAGGATGATGCGTCGCTCCTTACGGATCTCCAGGTCCTGAAACACGGATCTAACTGAGTTTAACTGGACTCAACACCACAGACCTGCAGCATGAATTACAGTTACAGTGACAGTGCAGATAATCGTACCTGAAACAGGGAGCGGTACGCTTCATCCTTTCTCTCATCTTTCAGGTTTCCTACATTTATAGCTGTGACCACCCACTTCTTTTCTGCTGCAGTGTCCAATATGACCTGAAGAGTAGAGAGACCTACACACATGCACACTCCAAATTAATGTTGTTTTTCTAAATGGTAACAGAGCAGAGGAAATGGTCACATTTTGGGTTTCTGATTTTCTGTCTGTGAGCGTGGGTGTTTTTCTGGAGTCAGTTGAAAACTTGCCTCAGGTGTCAAACTGCAACATTATATGTAGTGATAGTTCTTTTGCTCTTAACCATTAAACCAGTGACCTAAAAGCTGGCGACTGGAGATATGATAATGATCAATGCTGTGGCAGATTTCTCCACCATGTGAATCTCAGAGTAAAGGTCATTAAGTCAGCAACAAACAATAACCAATAGCAGATATGAACAGTGGATATTAGCTTGATCATGCAGCACAATATATGGGGAGCATCAATCTGGGAACAGTGAGGTCCTCTACTGGTCACTTTAGATAGCAATAACTGGGAAAGACCACGGAGTGTGTTGTTTAATTAAGTCTATTAATTCACACTAGACAGTTGCACTTTATACTGTAGAGTAGCCCGATCCTCTGGGCTTTTATTTTGATTATTTACCTTTCCCTCCGTGTCAGCTGACTACCTGTCTTCATTTTTTAATTCAGCAAGGAAATAGAGGGATTCACAAACAGCAGAACTGAACTGTCTCTTTGCTGTCTTCATTGATGTTTTTGATTTGTCAGGTCTGACAATAAATATATAAAAATGTTCTCAGTTAAAAATAAAAGGAATAAACTGCCTGGACACACGAACCAATCTAAACACTGGATCTGATTGGGAGACAATCTGCTCCAGAGCCACAGCCACCAAATCAAATCTAGAGGAGGCCTCCTGACAGTTTAAAGTAGGTCTCCAATTTGAGAACCACTTCTTAGAAACTGGCACAACTCAAGCTCTTTAGACAGACTTTGGTGCTCTGGTGTTGGTCTCTACACAAAACTAAATGTATTAGGTTTCATGACTCAGATCTTTGAAGAACAGGACCCTGTACTAATACCACAGGCTGTACCTGGGGACTGGTGAGGATTTATTACCTCTGTCACTGTCATACAAGTAGGCGAACTTCTCCCATTTGTAGTACTCGACTAGCGACACCAGCGGACCCTTGATGTCTGGCCTCATCTGAAGGACGAACTGATTCATCCCCTCCGCTGGAAAAGAAGGTGTGATGAAGGAGACGTGAAGCGTCTCACAAAAGGAGGTGATGGTGTTCACTGACTTCTTGTCGTAGAAGCCAAAGATGGCGTAGACACCTCGAGAGAACTGGGAACAGACTGGGAGGGGGAGGGGGAGAGAAAGAGAGAGAGAAGGGGTGAAACTCAGACAGAAAGCAAGAAACATGTCTCATGTAAAATCCTGACAGCTGACAAAGCAGGGACATCCCTCTGCTAACAAACCTGCAGCTCCGGATCAACAGAATCAAACGTGCAAGAGCTGCATGTTACAGATTATCACCATGGAGACATCTCACTCTTGATTTATCTCCCTGGGGAATTCACTTGCCCAGCAGCTGATCTTTAATAATAATTATCACAATAATAACCAATAACATAATAATAATAATCTCCTGATCTCCTGAACCTCTCTGTCCTGCAGCACAGTGAGATCGGATGTTGTCTGCTGCTGTAGCTGCCATGGTGGTGTGTGCAGAGGGTGGTTGGTGTTGTCTAAGATGTCCTGCATCTTACACTGCATGTTTCTCTCAACAACAGTCCTGAGTGAGCCAGTGTGTAAAACAGTACACTGGTCACTGAGTCCTGACTGATAGAACATGAGCAGTATTTCACTCCAGACGTCAGAGGACCTGAGCATCTTGAGGAATCAGAGCCAGCTCCGTCCCCTCTGATAGACGGCGCCTGTGTTCAGGGACCAGTCCAGTCTACTGTCCAGTAAATAAGAGCGCACCACCTCGGCGTCTTTCCCTCCCTCGTCTGCTGACTGACTGACCTCAGAAAGTCAGTGACCACACAGCGGTGCAGAAAAATTCATCTGAAACCAGGTCAGTAAAGGTAATGGCCCTTCAAGAGACTCTGGCTCTGTGTGGAATATGCACCTGTGGCCAGGACTCAGAGAGCGACACGGTGTGTGAGCGGAGCGTACAGGGATGTAGCCATACCCACGGTTAGTCATAGTGTTTAGAGCTGTTACGTTATTGTTTTCATTTTCATTTGAAATGGCCTTTAAATTTTTGAGCTGGGCTGGTTGAAACATGTCATGCACAATATGAAAGACAAAACAAATTATATAAGCATGAATAAGTACAGTGGGGAAGAGTATTGATCCCCTGCTGTTTTTGTAAGTTTGTTCCCCCACAAAGAAATGTTTATTTTAACAGAGAGAGACAGAATCTCAACAAAAGAAATCCAAAAATAATATCAACATATAAAGGTTATAAATTAAAATTAATTTACAAGTGTAATGAGGTCAAAAATCAGCAGGGGATCAAATACTGATTTTCTCCACTGTAAATACAGAAACAAACAGTAAAATGTCGAAATAAATGTAAAATACATTTATTTTGGTAATGACAAATTATTAATTTACACATTTTTCTGCATTTATTTATTCATGTGTTTTTACATTTCTGCTTTTTCTTTACTTCCTTCTTTCATGCTGACTTAGTTACTGCTTCAATATTTATCTTTGTAAGGCAGCCAACAGCACTGTACACTTAGGACGTTTCACTGGAAAGCCGCACTTCTCTTTGTGTCTGTTATATTTAGTTGTCCTACTTTAATGACCTTGTTCTATTCTCTAGAAATAAAACGTCCAGGTTCCTCTCTGTGGCTGAACTCTTATGTTCTTGTGCATTTTATCCTGCAATAGTGCTGACATAAACTCTGCTTCATTAGACACACCTGTTCAACTGCTCCTTAATACACAAATAGCCTGTATAGACGCTATAGACTGCAGCAACTCAATGCATTTAGGCATGTAGACGTGGTCAGCACAATCTGCTGAGGTTTAATCAGAGCATCCGAATGGAAAAGAGAGGTGGTGTAAGTGACTTTGAATGTGGCTCAGAAGCTGGTGGTGCTAGACAGGCTGGACAACGCATATAGGCTGAAGAAGGACGGGAAAATGTGTCCTGGTCTAGTGAATCTTGATTTCTGCTGTAGAATTTGGATGTAGAGTCAGAATTCGATTTGATTTTGAGTAAAGGTGTACGGCATTTGTTCTTGGCACACTTTGGTCTCAGTGTTGCCAGGTGTACGATAATTATCGTATTTGTACGATAATTCGGCCCTCTGTACGATGTACGATCAATAATCCCAAAAAGGGCCAAATGTACGATAATTTGACCATTTCGTGAATGTGTGGTTGTAATCAGCCTGCCGCAACTATCTGCCGGATTTTTTTTGTGAACCCTGAAGGCATCTGTTCCCATGTGACAAGTTTCCAGCCAATCACGAGTGACGTTCATGCGTTTGTCTCAGAAAAACGAGCATGATTGGCTGAATGGTCAACTGCGCCCGCCCCATGAGACGTTCAGGTCAGAAGTCAAGCGAGCGAAATTCAAAACAGAAGAATGCAGGGAAAATGAGAGTCCCCGAAGGAGACAGTAAGGCCCTTGCACACTGAGTTGTTGTTGTTTTTTTGTCCGAAACCGCCGCACGTTTATTCGACATCATGTCATGTTGATCATGACTCTGAAATTTCGTTTGTCCATCCGTCCGTGTGTGTGTGTGTGCACGCGCGCCTGCCAGCCGCTGTTAAGGATCAAATTGGTTGTCGTCTTTTTAATGTGTGGCTTCAGGAGAGCTAAAAATCTACCACCACTAAAATAAACTGTGATCATAATTAGGTCTATTTGCTCTTGAGGATTGGATGACCAAACGTTTTATTTTTCTCATTTTATTTCCCGACAAGTTAGAGGACCACAGAATCATCCTCACTGCGTGACGACTGTAAAAAAAAACAAAAAACGGACAACCCCACTTGGGAGGGGGGTACTGGGGGTACTGACGTTGTACTCACGTTACAAAGCTGTGAGTGCCCATAGGACGCTATTATACACTAGAGTGACAATAGTGCATCAGCATATTTGACTATAGTGCATCAATATGCTTGTTATTTTGGTTATAAAAGGTGTACGATAATTTCCCTCAAAATACGACAATTTTATGCCTCTGGTACGATAATCCTACATTTCCCACCTGGCAACGCTGTTTGGTCTCCTAAACACCACAGACACTACCTGAATGTTGCTGCTGACCATGTCCAACCCTTTATAACCTCAGTTGTACCCATCTTCTGATGGCTACTTCAAGCAAGATGGCCACCGTGTCACAGAGTTCAAATAATCCCAAACCAGTTACCTAATCCTAACATGACATTTTGTTTACGGTACTCAACGGCCTCCACAGCCACCAGATCTCAATCCAATAGAGCACATTTGGTGCTTTCAATGTGGTGCAACGGGAGATATGCATCATGGACATGCACCCGACAAATCTGTGTGATTCCATCACGTAAGTACTGTATGGACCAAAACCCCTGAGGAGGGTTTACATCTACTTGTTGAAACCATGCCATTAAGAATTTAAAAAGCTGAAGGCAAAAGGAGTGCTGGCAAGGTGTACCTAATCAATTGGCTGCTGAGTGTATGGACATGAATTAACCCATTGCTCATGTTGTAATTCATGTTAAAGATGCACATATTCCACTGACGTTGCCAAAATGATTTAATCAGACAAAAATACTGTAATGCTTTTAAAAAAAAATACTCATGATACCCATCCCTATATCAGAACGGGCTCTTTGACTTATCAGTCTGTTTTCTGTTTCTGCCATCCGACATGTTTCTGTTTAAATGATAAACTTGAATCTTTAACATACTGACAAACACGTTGTCTCGGTGAAGTCAAAGTCACTGAGTGTGAACATCATCCGTACTGCAGCAGGTGCAGAAGAGGGCTCCATGCTATCACAATACACTGCACTTAAATAGCAGAGCTCCGAGCCTTAGGCCATCATTACATCATGCTCTGATGAAGACTCAGAGCACTGGCTGTACTGAGGCCTTATTCCCGCTGTTTCTACTCTGTGATTCGACACTGCTCCATTTCACCAACACATTTATCACCAAATTTAGATCACACATCTGTGGCTCGGGCCAATTACACTCACCCTAACACAGCCTATGTTTAGTAAAGTGGTGACTACGTCAGGAGAAACGTCTTATCACGATCTTAACCAACCGTGCTGCTGTGTCTAGACTGGTAATTGATTCTTTGTCATATCTGCTGTTGACTGTAAAACATCCTAGATTCATGTTTTTAGTGTGGAGGAGGGGGGATCCACCATTACTCAGGGCACTAAACAGGAATGAGCTTGTAAAGGGAGCAAAAGACCAATCAGAGCTTTATAAATCAATAAAACCCAGTGCCTTTCATGCCTTACAGAAACAGAAAGTTACCCAACCTTGGCATACAGGTCGCAGTTATCGCTACTATAACTATCTGCAGTACTGAATCTTAAAGGAGAATGGCTTCAGAGTCACAGCTGAATCATTTATACATGTAAAAAATGTCACCATAATCCAACAAATGATAAAAAAGCAAAGCATTTTTCCACAATGCAGAGAAAAAGAGAGCGCCTACAGTATCTGGAGATGAACTTTAAACAGTGAATAAAGAGCCTATTACTAACTTACACCTGAGGAGTTTCCAGAGGTCGTGAGTGTATTTCCCGTTGGGGATCTTAAAGGTTAAAAAGCTCCATAAGGTAAAATATCCCAGTGGTACAGTAGTATCATTACTAATGACACAGACACTTTGAGCTGGAGCTTAGCGAACCTCTGTCTGATGTCAACATGTGTCACTCTGACTGACTAAATCATGTCTGACATCCACACTGTAGATCAACGTGTTTAGGAGGAACCAGAGTCCAGACAGAGGAGAGACAGACGGACACACTGTTGCTTAGACAGTGACGAAAAGTAAAACTAACCCATGATCAGACTTCCGTATTGATAACGTCACACTTAATGCTAATTATCAATAAAAAATCTCTATCAAAACATGAGGCAATTATAACTGATCTGCTACATTAATAACATCAATTTTGTAACTGATTTGTGTTCAGAGCGAGAGAAGACGATGTTACTCACAGCAGTTAGTGACTGCGAAGCTGTTGGCCACCTCCAGGTTGTCTATGTGAGGAGTCAGTCTGAAATCTGCCATCCCAAACTGAACCATGCCGACTCTGAACGCACTGTACTCCTGATCTGCACCTCTCGGGAACAAGCCACCTAGGACACACACACAAAGAGATAAGAAGAAAATAGTGAGACAAAGAGCAGAATAATAATCACATAATACACAGTATTAGAGAAACAAGACAATACAGTTTTGATGAAGAGGCAGTAAATCAATAGGTTTTGTATATTTGCGGCTCAGAATACCGACTCTCAAGTATCAATGACACTGCAGTATATATCATTGGTGTCTTTTTCAAGATTGACTTGAATCTTTAACTGTCATTTTGTATTTTCCCTCCTGTTTTTTTTCTTTCTTTCTTTTTTTATTTTTTTTAAAGTTTTGATCTGTAAGAAGATATATAATAAAACATCTCAGCACAGTTTTACATCTCCTCTCTCAGGCTTCTCTGGAGGTCCAGTAACCACAGTTTGGTGAAAGAGGCTTTAAGCATATCAAACATACAACGCTCCACTTTAAGCAGCAGATAAATGTTGTGTATTTGCTTCAGCTCAGCAGGTGTCATGTGATGAGAGCAGCCGAGCTCCTCTCTGAGGTAAACGCTTCAGTCAGACCAGGTGTGATGCTGAAATTAAATCTGTCTGAACTGAACTGACAATCACTTTTCAATTAAACCAATGTTTACACCTTGTGTTCTATTTTAGTTTAAGGACCTGTCGTCATAATGAACTACAGACATTTATAACTCTCCTATGTCTTTATACAGACAAGCAAATGAGGAAATAACTTTCAGGGTCAGCAACAGAGTCACAGGCCTCCGTGGTTCACTGTGCACCTGTGCAGTCAGATGTGTGGATGGACCAGAGCTGCCTCATGTGGCAGAGCCTTGTGAGAGACGTTCATTGAGCGCTTAACTATTTCACATCCATTGTTTCCAAACCACAGACTGAGACATCTACAGTACAGCAATAGCAGCACTGCTTTCTTTTTTCTTTTTATCACTGTTGATCAAAAACACTGCAAAAAGGGAGAGCAAAATCTTCATCAATTAAAAGAAATTCTGCCTCGTCTCAGCTGCTGTACTCGTGGCGAGGCTGGCAGAATGAGGTCATAGTTCCACACACAGCGTTTGGCCCCGAGCAGTGAGGCTTGGGCCGTATTAAGCGAGTATGGCTGTTTGCATTGAGGCATTAGCTTCTGTGACTGACAAGTCTTAACACGCTGGCTGAGCTTCTGCCAACAGAAACAAGGCCACTGTTAATAAATGACCGTTAACTTAGTCAGGGTATCACGTGGAGTCCTGCTGTGCTGTGAGTATCTTCAAAAAATGTCTTCACTGAGGATGGTTAGCTGGTAGGCCACACACTGGCTCCATTAATCACTGTCTGTAGGGGCCATATATTTGATTTGTGGGATATTGCTCCAAGTGTTAGTCCTGTAAATCTACCACCACAGGTACTGTAAACACAGGTGGTGCTCATTCTAAAGGGCAAAGTCACATAAAAGAAATTAAATTAGAAAAATGAAGATTGTTTGAAACATGTTTTGTTTCGGGAGTTGCTGTGGTTAGCAGCACCTCTGCACAAAATCTGCCTGTTCTCCCTGAGCCTGCGTGGGTTCCCTCCAGCTTCTCCAGCTTCCTCCCACAGTCCAACGACATGCACACTAGGTTAATATGCAGCTCTGAAGTGCACATAGGTGTGAATGTGAGCATGTAAGGCTGCTTGTCTCTACACGTCAGCCCGGTCAGCGACCTCTTCGGGGTGTAACCGCAGCCGCAGCCCCCACAACACTACAAGGATAAGCAGTATAATGGATAATGGATGATCCACGTTGAATGATCATATCATGATGGACCAGTCCATCCCACTCTGTCCCAGTCAGTATAACCAGTTGGGAGATAAATTCATACAGTCATTGATTAAATCTGGTGATGCATCTTACTTTAACCACCAGTGACTTTGTGACAGCTGTATCCTGAAAATCCATAACTGTGAACACATCTGGAGGCTCAATCAAGAAGGCTCCAAACAGGTGCCACATGTTGATAACCAGAATCATTCCCAGTAGCTTTAGGGACAGTTAACTACTGTAAGGTATCCAAGGGATCAAAGTAGAACATATAATTGTAGGATTAGTGACAATGTTGAAGATGGCAATGCCTCCCATCTCCTTCTTCCATGAATGGATAAGTTAGCAGCTAAAAGTGGTGTTATTCAACAATCCAATCAATGCATTCCCACATGTTTAATAAAGTCTCATTTAATAAAGACAATTATAGTTTTGGGATTGGAAAGGAAACAGCAGACTGCTCAGTGGAAACAACCAGTGTCTCACTAGTTAGAGTGGACAGAGGCAAATAGAGCAGCGAGAAAACAAGTGGAGGTGTTTCTTTGTTAATACCAAATGTTATAACCAAGTATGCGTAACCACTGCAGCTGATCTAAGAGCTCGTGATGTTGAACACCCCCAGCTACTCTCAGCACTTGTTGATACAGCTCACTCCTACAAATAAACCCCTTGTTAGAGACAGCCCATCACCACCAGGACTGTGCAGCCCTGGTCTGTGGAGGCAGAGGAGGCCCTGATGGAGCGCTACAGGATATGGGGGCTGTTTCAGGAGCACTACAGCGATGACACCGATGGCCTCCCTCAGTGAATCACTGACTACATTCGGTTCTGTGAGGAATGTGCAATAAAATTTAACAACCTATGGTTTTATTTTATACAGGACGGTCTCCCCTCATCATTTAATTTATGGCATGTTTTAGTGGTATGAGAAAAGGGTCCATATATCCATATCCATATATTGATTTTGATTTTAGTAGCATTTTATTTTCATCTTGAAATATATTCCAATCAGCTTATTTTAACATGCAGAAGATTGTTACACTGAATGACAAACGTTTTTATTTTGTACGGGCTTTTTGCCTGTAATCGATAGGACAGTTTAGACTGGGACAGGAAATGTGGAGGCAGAGAGAGGGCTGCAGCCTCTGCATATGGAGCTCCTGCTCAACCCACTGAGCTGTACGGCGCCCCACGCATTTTAAGTCATTTTGTTTTTGCTGGATGTTAGCTCAACTGATTTAGTATGAACTGTTTTTTTTTATTTCTCATCTGTTGATAAATTGATGGATAGCTGAATTTGCACCTATATTTGATATTAATATTTAACGTGTTTTATTATTGAATAACCGTTTCATTGTGATTTACTTATTGATTTACAAAAATACAGCTGTTGAAAACTGTAACTGGTTACTTCAACTCTTAGGGTTGCCCTGAACCGAGCCTGTGTTAGATAGTGAGTTACAGTAGTTCATTCGTGTTGACCAGGGAAGGAGTCTTTGTTTCTCTATAGGTCACTTTCAGGTCCTTCTCCGTAAGTGGTTGTTCACAGTTAATTTCTAGCATAGTTGTGAAAACCCTCAGAAGTAGGACAAGACGGGGTCTCAGGTGAATACCCACACACTGTACATACACGCACTGCTGCATATAAATGAACATATAAAACACGGATTTTGCGCTAATGCTGATTAGTGACAGCTGCTTTGGCCCCAATCAGTGCATCTGAAAATGAGAAGCCTCTGAACGAGTGCACTGAACATGGCTGATGTGGGAAGAAACGTGACAAACCTATGGACACATCTCTGATATCTAAACTCAGTCCAGCATACTAATGCACCCATATGATGCTCCTCATCACACATTCACACAGCAAACACCTTCTGTTTCAGATGATCCCTGAAGTGAGCGGGAATGTTCCCTGAACCCCACAGCAGATGTTTCCTTACAGTCACTCAGGAGAGTTTTCTTTACATCCCTGGTCCTGATGAAATATGCAGAATGCTCCGTCAAAACTTTAGGCTCCAGAAATATTCTCTGAACCATATGGGAACACTTATTACTGATGGTGTGACAACTGTCTTCATCATGTTTCCCATACATTGATTTATTTATGGTGGGCTACCACAAAATATCAACACAACACCACATATTGATTTGCTATCCTCTTACCCACTCCACTCCTGCAGTTACTGCCACTGCTGGTAACAGACATTCACAGTATTCTCACTGTTGTCAGAAAACAGAAAACACCATACAGTCCATCAGATGGAATAAATTCAACAGTGATAACAGTGATCATTAAAATTGGTTTGAAACTCGTGTTTTTCACTTTTTCGCTCTCTGAATTCTTAGATCTCAGCCTGTCCTGTTAGCAATGCCTATTAGTGATGCTTAGCCACGGCTCAAAGCCCTGAGCCGAAGCTTTTGACATCATGCTGTTGGGCCATGCTCATGTGCAAATGTGCATCTGATTTTATTATTATATCATGGAAATGCACCAAAAGAGCATAGTACGTGCTAGTTAAAGCTATTTGTGTTTTAGGAAAGAAGCAATGTTTGTAGCTTAATCGAGACATTCTCAATGATAAAGGGACATCCCTGCTCTAAAAGGATTGGACAGTTCTTCAAATCATTGAGGAACCAAACCACAGATGAGAACAGTCTGGACTGAGATTGCCTTGCAGTGTGCAGGGACAGCATCACCAGACTACACTGCTCGGAGAATGGTAGCGGCTGAGAAATAGCATGAAGCTGCATGACTGAATACAAGTAAATGGGTGCAGACCCAAAGTCACTCTGAAGGCGAGCGTCAGTGATTTAACTTTGATCCTGGGAGCCATGGGTACCCACTGTGTAGGTCAATGAGTAGTGGAGTCACTAAAGACCAGGCTGCTGCAATCTGGACCCTCTACATATACAGTAGGTTTCACTGCACAGACAGGAAGGCCCACATTGCAGTAGTGGAAATAGGGATAATCATGGCCTGGACCAAGAGTTGGGTGGTATGCTGCTGAGTCAAGAAAGGCTTAATTTTTCTGATGATGTACAAGCTAAGAGCCACAGCTGAGAAGTAGATGCAACATGGTTAGAGAAGAAGAGCTGCTCATCAAACATAACGTGAGTTCCTTGTGAGCTTACAGGGGAATGCATGAAGACCTTTTGATATCAATATCATGATGCAGAGACTCATTGGCCATAAAAGTTCAGTCTTAGTTGGGATTTTAGTTACACTGAAGGATATACAGTATATCAGAGAGTCAGGCCAAACTGTGCTCAGATTTGAATTCAAAACATGCAAAATGAAATTCTCAGCACAGACAAACACTCACAGAAGATCTGAGCACACTGTCAGAGAGACTGATGCAGACAAGCAGCTGGAACTGTACATTAATGACCTCACAGCTGAAAATACAAATAATAGCAAAGACCAAACTGATGCAGAAATGGTGATGAGGGCACCACAGCAGAAAGTGAAGTTCAGTCTACTGGTGCAGCCATTAATGCCACCCAAGAAACATATTGAGCACTCTTTTTAAAAATGACACCTTAAACAACCAATATATAAGCTCACCACTTATGCTGCAGCAGCAGTGAAGGCAATTGAAATGCAAATACAAGGGCAAAACAAGGGTGTTTTTTCCCCCCACCATTATGGAAAGCAAAAGCTATGTCCATATCAGAGTTGAGAGTTAGTTTAGACATGCACATGACTGACAGAAACCAGTGACTCACAGATCATCCTGGTGAACTATGCAGATGTGATATAAGGTATAGAAGAGTTCAAATTAGAATGTAACCCCCTTTTTATCCTAGCTGTAACACTATAGAGCTAATATGCAAACATTAAGGACGACCTTGACAAAATGGATGAAAACCATCTGTGAGGTAACTGTGCCAGGATTTGAAATAAACTCAGCTCAAGATGAGTTCCAGAGATGTGGATGACACATAAGGATGTGTGGCGCTTCACTGGGACTACATATCACTACAAGCCCCTGTTACTCACGAAGCAAAGATCTTGCCAAAACACAAATAAAGACTAACAGATAATACTTATTTGACAAAGCCAATGCTGATGGCAGAGACCATTACCAAGGTCTGTTAGAATACAACAAACCTATAGAAAGCCTAAGGTCACCTGGTCATAGCATTGCTACTGTACTTTACCAGTAAATTACATAATTGTCCCATTTTTTACTGTTACATATTATGTCAATACAGGATGCAATTTGTCCCATTTTCTTAAGTTCCCTTGAATGCAATACCCACCCACATTCAGACTCTTACAGCTCGTAGCTGCCTACCCATGACATCCATTGGTTAGGTTGGTTAGGTTTAGGCACGAGGAGTGATAGATCATTAGTCATAAGGTGAGAGAGAGCAGGGCAGGCCAAGCAGTGAATCTTCTCACAGACAGACAGACATCTTTGTCGGCAGCATGTCTTCATTTCTCTATATGGAAGGTGGCAACCCTATCTGGCCAAATCCTGATGAGCCAAGGCTATCAAAACTTCCTGCAACCACAAAATAACTGCAGCCGCAAGCTGCATCTTATACTGCATATGAATAGAGGAAGGCATGCCAATATCGTCAGCAGTTGTATTACAACAGATGTACCAGACCTCTGCCACACCTGCCTGCAGGCACATCCATCCTGGCATGGATCTGGCAAACCTGTGACACAGCTGGCATTAAGCTGTCACATCCAGAAACAAGAGGGCCACACATTCAGGTGGAAACACAGGCACCTTCACCAGACCAAAGAAACAGCTCACAAGTTTCCAGCAGACAGGGACACAACTCACACAACCCAGACCTGTGGAGTCAGACCATCAACAGCCTGGCTACACAACCAGATCAAGCCCTTATTAGGGGTGTAGTCGGATCGCTGCCCATCCATGAAACAACAAACAAAATATGAATTAAAATGAACAACTTACACCGTTTAGAAGTTTACAATAAGGCACAGAGTGTTTGACTTACACGTGGTCATATCTACTGTGATGATTATGTTACCCCTGAGATGTTGTACTTTGATTATATGGTATATACCCAAGTGATGTATAGCATTTTCTGAACTGTGAAGACACCCTTTATATTATGGGAAGACATTCTTTATCTTCCTGTCCTCCGGTTTTGAATGCAATATTGACGACCTAAAGGACAGAGTTTGTGCCACCTACAGTCGTGTTGTATGTTTGATAAGATTCCAGCAAGTGTTCATAATGTGTAGCTACAAAAGAGGAACTGGCCTGTTCTCGTAAGAAATCGCATCATTTTTTCTCTTCATTATTAAGAGAATAATGGTGTTACATTCTCATAAGAAGATCTTGCAGTGTGTGCAACACAGCACATGTTGTTTTAGTCAAGTCCAGCAAGATTTGGACATGGAGTCCTGTGGGACCCACGACTATGGCCGACTAAAGAAAGACCACAGGTTTTGAGTAATGCTGGTCTTGACTTCTACCCTGCATATCTATCTATCTATCTATCTATCTATCTATCTATCTATCTATCTATCTATCTATCTATCTATCTATCTATCTATCTATCTATCTATCTATCTATCTATCTAACAAGCTTTAATTATATATAGCCTGTTCTTGTATTTTAATTTACTTTCATGCAGCTGAAAGTCCGGACCTGCAGGGGTCGTTCTACCTGTTCTACCTGCAGGCCCAGCAAGGAGCCCAAGAAACGCGTATGAAGTGCTGAATTTTACCCGAATTCTCTCGGATCCACCTGTCCTCATCTGTGTGCCATTTAATACCTTCGGAACCAGCGCACATATGCGCATACATGCACACGCCACACACTGCGCTGTCAGTAAGATGCACGCGCCTGGGAGCACATACACAAATATAAAAGATGAGGATGTTGACATAATTAGAGCAGTCCAGCGGCTCG
Organism: Trachurus japonicus; assembly: GCF_045865225.1. Lineage (NCBI taxonomy): Eukaryota > Metazoa > Chordata > Actinopteri > Carangiformes > Carangidae > Trachurus > Trachurus japonicus. Next base: position 20,599,264 of record NC_140907.1, read on the forward strand.
AGGCCCTCTCCTCCCTGGCAGCGGTGAGGAGGACACAGATGAGCCAGGCCCGCCTCTCCGCGAGGAAGACGCGGGCCACGGTGAGCGGGAAGAGCCCACACTAAGAATCACTCACACGGATGCATGGTGGGGCCGTGATACAAAAAAAAAAAATCCAAATCCTTACCGATCTGGACGCTCGGAGACCCGCTCAGCGCCTCGCGCCATAGGAGGGTGATCACAAACAGCAGCTTCATGGTGAAGATGAAGATGATGATGATGCTCCTCACAGCAGCCTTCGGTCGCGGGTCCTACAGAAACATCACCTCCATCACACACGGTGCGGGCTCATGGCGTGAATCCAGGTCCGTGCAGAAGCGTCTCCGGCTCTGCGGATGCCCTGTCCTCTCTCTCTCTCTCTCTCTCTCTCTTCTCTCTCTCTCAGTGGAGATGCGCGTTCCTCCTCCTCCTCCTCCGCTGCCGCCGCCGCCGCCGCTGCTGCTGCTGCTGCTGGAGTGGGGAGCGCGCACCGAGGATTGCCTAGGAATACCGATGAGGCACGAGAAGGAACCGAGAGCAGCCGACAGCGAAACGCACAGCAAGATGGGGCTGTGGGGTACTGACAGTTCAAAACGAGAACACACAGATTCATCTGACCTGAAATCACAAGAATCTGCACTGGATCCTGCGCGCTCTGTTTGGTCTTTACATGATCCCTACACATGCAGCAAACAGTGATGAAATATCGTGTCGCCCCAAGTGTAGATATTTTTTTACTGCGAGTTTTCCATTCCAGTTTCCAGGCATCTGTCTACATGTCCACAGAAAATGAGGCTGTACCGAGTATTAAAATAAACGTGGTTATACGTTATCTAATAAAGAGGCATCATCCAGAAGCTTCCTTTCACAATGTTTCTGCTACACCAGAGAAATAGCTGAAGGGATTCAATCCCATGTTTTATTGAGGCTGCAGGATATATAATGACACACATATGTAATTATCATTATTTTGTCAGATTTCGAGATTGGAATATGTGATTTCATTTGAAGTGGTTGTTTTTGCATTTCATTCTTATGGGGGGGGGGGATGAATATGTGAAAATGTTTTTGTTTGGACAAACATCTTCATCATCTCCTTTAAGTCTGGAGCATATAGGCCAAGTGGTCTCTGTAGCACCACAAGGCACAAAAATGTGACACAATTTTACCTTAAAAAAACAAAAAACTGCAGGTCCTTCCATTTTTGCAGCTTCCATATGCATTAATATTTTAATTAATTGTCCAGTGTTATTATGATTTATTTTTGATGATTCTGTTCTTTTTTGGGCATGGGGACATGGATTATTATATATAATTTAAAGAAATAAAAAAAGACATAAAGAAGAAAAAAGCACAAATCACCTGTCTCTCCTGTGCACAGAGGCGGTTACACCCAACCTGAGGGAAAGACATTCAGTTAAACATCTGCTAAAATAGGAAACCCATTGGATCCCCACTCAGGAACTATATACTGGTAAAACACTGAGTAATAGGTTGATCCTTAATTTAATGTTCAGTTCACACTGAAAAAGAAGCAATAATATGTTAAGTAACATGAAAGAATGAAATATGGATCTATGTGGAAAGACAACATCACTGGTTTTTACCAAGTTTGAGGATTTACAAAACACTGTAGGCTACTGCTGTATGACATTTTGAAATCAGTCCTTATGGCTGGCACATGGAAGCATCTAAATTCACAAAGAAACTCTACACTAACAGTATTTAAGATCACTCATGAAAAACACGCAGAGCAGAGGAATATAATCTTATGCTATAGAGATTTCAATAATCCACAATTTCTTTTAATTTTTGATTGATTATGCTGTTTTAGGAAAAATAAATAAATTGTATTATGCAAATGACAGGAAGATTTTTCGATCAGGCAGTAAAACCTTGAGGAAAGTAGCCTAAAAGATGAAAAAAGCAAACCATTTTGTGTTGTCAAGATGATGTGACATCAGCATCAGGCGCTGGTTCCACGTGTCAGTCCATGCAGCTGAAATCCTGTTCTCCTGGATTTTTTGGTTCTCTGGTTTTAATATTTTTATATTTTCATACGCTTAGCCTACCTTTTTGTTCACATTTGTTTTCTACTTACAACTTAATTTATCTGCGTTTGAGTCCTGTTCATTCATGTGCCACAGAGTATGATGCTGATGATAACATCAAAATTAGCACAAGCAAATTAAATTGGTGAGGTAATGAATGTATTGTTCAGCAATTCAATTTTCTAGTGAATAGGAAATTGCCATCCAATGAGTGGCCCCAGACTTTGAGCCTTCAATAGCATGGGACCATGGGCTAGCAAATCAAACAAAGCAATAAAAACAATAGCCAGAGCCCTATGGCACATAGAGGTTCAGTATATCAAATGGTTTTCAGTATTAAATTTATCCATTTAATATAGGGTAGTCTAATCACAATGAGACCAGCACAGTGAGTTTATTGTCATAATAGCCTACATTCAAGCCGAGCTCCCCTACTTCCTGAACTTAAACAGGCTCCTTTACTTCCTTTCTTACATTATTGGACAAACTGATTAATCTGACCATTGTTGTGACTACTGAGGTCAGAGTCAGACACACCTGGATTAATCAGTTTGTCCAATAATGTAAGAAAGGAAGTAAAGGAGCCTGTTTAAGTTCAGGAAGTAGTGGAGCTCTAGCCTGACAAACCAGACTATATCATTAAAATGTATGTATGTATGTATGTATGTATGTATGTATGTATGTATGTAGCCTATATGACCTACGGAGCAAATATAGCCTAGATTTCTAGGCTAGTGGAGCTCGGCATAAAGCCTATTGCGAGACCTCCCCCTCTGCCAGATGTAAACAAACCCAGGACGAGTAGATTCATTTAGCTATGAAAAAGGATTTGGTTGTTGCCACGTGTCTGTCAAACAAAGAAAATCCAACTTAAAGTCTGTCAGTAGGCTACAGTATGTCCTGGAGGAGGTGAACCATGCTCGTAAGGGAGTGGTTGACGTAGTTGTGGTTGTGTTTGATGCGGACTCACTGTGGTCAACTTTCCAAGCTGCTGCCGCGGTGAGGAGCGGAGCCAGCACACAACAGGTAGGCTGAAGTTTGTCCAACAATTCAATCGTTTGCAGCCTGCAACATTGCAAACGTTCACAGTGAGCCAGGTATAAGATTGCAGAGGCACTGAAAATCGGTTTAAAAGCAGTAAAAGGGACCGGAGAGAGCAGCCTGAAATGTCTCTGGTAGCTGTTGCTAGCTTGCACTGAGCCTGGTAAGACAGGTGATCATCGACCGCGAATACCCGGAAGATGCTCCGCCCACAATTTAGCAAAATAAGATCTAGCCTACCTTGCTGTCACTATAAAATTAGTGTCCACTTAAACTACACAGCTGCTGAAGCCTGCCAGGAGGTGTCACTGATTCACCACCCTCAGAAGAAAAACATGATTGGTCAATCTAACCCTAACCTTTTCAGTATTTTTTCTTGGGGCCTTCACTGAATAGGCCTACTGTACCTTGAAGGCCGTGGGGGGTTGTTACAAATTTGGAGCAACATGCATGTAAATATTTTTCATGTAATATATCCACACATCAATAACTAAGGATAACATTACCTGTGTGAACATGTGGTAGCAGGCAAGATATAAAACATTTTTATATTTATTCCTGTCTATACCCAATAGGTGGAGCCAGAGATCACTCATCTTATCAAACATAGAGCAATAAGACTGACCCATAAAATACATACATTTTCATCAGGTATGATGAACCTGTAAAGTTGAATGAGTTAAAGCACCTTTAGGCTCTCTTAACAGTTTCCATAGGGTCTTTGGGCCCTCAGGCTCAGTTCTATTCTTTATGTGGTCATAAAGTAAAACATCACACATCTGTTCCAGAGGAAAAGAAACTTTTATTATACTTTCCTGAAAATAATTCATATCAAGTTTGACAACAGTTTTTCATAGCATAGTAGTATATTTCCAGCAAGGGAGTAGCACAGGCTGCCAAGCTTAGCTGCTGCTCAAAGCACTTTAATGTAACAGCTCTTCAGGAATAAATGCTGCAAATTTCTAATAAAGCCAAAGCATTGTATTTACTGGCTGAGCTGCCTAAGACCTTTAACACTTTATGGTAAGATGGTGAGAGGTGTGGATGAGCCTGGGAGAGATCACATGTACAACAGCATTGGATAAGTTAGTCCAAAAACAGAGATAAATTATATCATAGTGATTTATGAACCTGGACCAGATCAGTACGTCAAACTAACATCTCATCTACTTCAGTCTTTAGACTTTTCAGTGTGGCTCCAGACGCAGCTGTCCAGTGTCAGATCAGAACAAAAGCTCTGGGTTCCTGCTCAGACCTGGAATTGATCAGCGTCTTCAGTGATCCCAATCACAAGTGTTCAGCTCTAAGTAGGTCTGTTCATCACAAGTGTCTCTATTGATCACCACTGAATGTGCTCAAACTGATCTGATCTCAAATACCTGCTTAATATTCCTCCGTAACATTCACACCTCTATTTAGAACTGAATACTTGTGATTGGATCACCCAAGCCATACAGTATGCTGATATCTAAGTGCATCCAGGAGAACCAGGACTTCAAGAGCTCGTGTCCAGACAAACTGAGGGATCAGATTAGACGGACCTTGGTCAGGGAGCTTCAGAGGTTGTCTGCAGAGATGGAGAGACTGCTGGAAGGAGAAGCATCTCAGCGTCTCTCCATCAATCAGATCTTTATGTCCAAGAGATGAGACAGAGATACTGAGTGTAAAAAACATATGCTGTTGGAGACAGAGAGCATTTTGAAATTCTGAGAAACCCTAACCCCTAATAGGAGGAGCCAATCCAGTTACCAGGTTTTGTGTGGCACCTTGAGACCTAAGTCCAGAAGCAAACATGACAACATTGGATAGTCTTGAGGACCACTGTCAAATCCAGGTTCAGAGCAGTTGAATCATCAGTCTACACTAGGTACTCCATCATGACAAAGTGAAAAGTAACAAAATATACCCATCCTATGTGTGAACACACTCAAAACACCAAGTGTGAGTACAGAGGTCAGAGGTCATGTGGACAATGCAGCAGGTGGATCTGGAGTCTCAGTATCAGACTGCACTGCAAATCAATCTGGTTGGCCGATTATCTGAGCCTCACACTCTAACAGAAGAACCTCCACAGCTACAACCACAGCATGGTGCTTTACCCGCCAATTGTCTTAACTAAGACTCACTCATTGAACACGCAAGTTGGTTCAAATTCATCAGCAGTTCCTGACCCTGCTAAAAGACTGAAGACACGTTATAGCTAACATGTTTTTGACAACAGGCATTAAGTGGAAAAATGTCACTGTGACATCCTAAAAAAGTAAAAAGAAAATATTAAAATACAGTTTTATGCAGGAGTGTGTGGTATAACGGTGAAGCTGACTGATCATATTGCCGTGTCACTGAGTTGGCGTTTCTGGCTAAAACAGATTCTGTTGGAGGTGTTGCTGCAGTGCTGCTAACTCAGCTCATTGTCCCTCGATTTAAAGATCTTTCGTTTCAAACAGACTGGGTGTAAACCTGGTACATGGCTGAACTGTATGTGAAAGCTGACCAGGCACTTAGGGCTCCAGCCTCTTGTTGTGGGCAGTAACAAGAGGCTGTTTGGGAACTGCAAGGAAAAGGAGGAGCACTTCCAATACAATGAGCCTAGCCCCTAATTCACGTGTCATTATTACTAAAGGAGGTAGAGGAATGACAAAACACAAGACACAACAAGAAGAGAGAGCAGGAAAGAGAGAAGTCATTGGCAACTGCTAAAGAAACTGGCAGATCTGAATGGTATGTAAACAACAGAGTCACCAGTAACAGGAAGTAAGACAATACGCTGACAGCAGCACAGCAATTAAATCCATGTTATAACTATACATTATAACTAATATAGCTGACATCACATCTCAGTCCTTGTCTTTAATTTGTGTTTGGTGATTTTTTTCAGATGACTCAGTTATAAAACCAGTTATAAAATCAGGAAGTGATCTGAGGTGGTGAAAATGTCATAATAATCTCAATAATAAGACCAAGTCATTTCAACATGATGACTATATTAGTACTACAGTATATTATATCTGGTTCATCTCATACATGAGAAATGTCTGAAGATTTAGAAGCTCTATCTGTGGTGGCCGGTCAATAGAGGGCGCTAGACTTCTGAATGGTGCTGATGCACACACACCTAGGGTTTTCCATCAGTTTCTGATAGGCTACTCATAATAGCTGGGTTGTGCTGTTGTGAATTCAGCGGTGTATTCACACCTGGCTTGTTTGGAGGAATTGTTCCAAAACAGGGATAATTGTACCCCAAAGATAGGTTCATTTGGGCATATGTGAACACAGCAATCACACACGGCCGTGGGCTGAGATTGCTTCGAAGGGGTGATCTCGGCTCGCTTCCAATCGAACTCTGGAGCGGTTCGTTTGCAGTGAGAACGTAATCAACTCAGCAACACGTGAATTCGGGTTGAAAAGGGTCGGGTAGGGTCGGGTTTTAATTTTCAGGCCTGTGTTGAGAGCTCTATTCCATGGTTTCTGTTTTTCCTGGGTAAGGACCTCCTCCTTCCAGGTACAGTAAGATTTCTGACCAATGAGAGAAGTTGGTTTGCACATGGCATTTGTTTACAACTTTGGACCACTTGGGACCTTATGAACACAAACCACCCAAAAGAAAAATGCAACAATTGTATATTTTAGCCGCTGAATCGGAACAAGGCAAACGAGCCACATGTCAATACACCGTAAAATATAAAAAAATCTCGTAAACTGCTGCTGACTCAGACAGGTAACTCCTCTTCTCTCTGGCAGCAGTACGTTCAGGCACAGGAGCAAGACACAGAGAGGAGAGGAGGAAGGATCTGATACTGAACCATGTTCTTCGTTTCTAAACTTCACTTGGTATTTTCACATCATGATATGATATGATTTAATTTATTTTCTCCAGTGAGATAGTATTATTATTGAGTGAAACATGTGGAAATACACTCAGAATTAGCCATGCACTATATTGTGCGCTGCATCGTTAATTCTGGTCTAGCCTAATCTGTGAAAATTTAAAAAGGAAAGTTAACTGTCTCCTGCTTCATCCCTCTCACTCTATACAAATAAATGCATTCTATCATATTACAGAGGAGCATTACCATATTTAATTTAAATAATAATAAATAGAGAAAGACTAGAGCCTTAGACATGGTGCAACTCCACCTCGTTTTTTGGTGTAGCCCTCTTAGAGAAAAATGCACCAGCTGCAACTGAGCTCTACATCTATAACATAAAGTGTTATCAGCAATCTTACTCTCAATGAAAAGCATTTATTTCATATTTACAGCTGAGGGGTACCATTATTAAGGTTTAGTTAATGTCATGTATCAGACAGAAACACATGCAGTGTCTAATTAATGCATAGAAGGGCATCAGCTACAGTAACCATCCGCAGCTCTGCACACATGAAATGTTGATTGATTTTGTGGAAAGTTCAGCATGAATTCATATAATGTTGTCTGCTAGTTCGGTGTGGTTATATATCTCTCACAGGTAAACAGACCAGTAAACCACATTGAAGAAGAGGAAGGAGAAAGGGAAGAGGGCTCTTGCATAGAGGTCAATGCGTTTGGCAGCAGCAGGTATGACAGGTTTGGGTGGTGGGGGTTTCTTGTTGGCTTTGTTTTGGGACTTGTGGGCCCCTGACACCTCCACTGGTTTACCATAGCAGTCAAAGTTGGACAGTTCAAAGTCTCGAGGTAAAGACCCCACGATGCTGAAGTCATTGGATCGAAGGTCTGACTTGGACGTGCAAACCTTCTTACACCGAGTTTCCACCACCTGCTGAAAGGGAGAAGTGAGCACTGTATAAGATAAAAGTCCAGGGGGGCATTAACTATTAAGTAATGATTAATAATGACTGAAACCCTGTTGATGACAACATACATAAAAAACACAAACAATCAGACTGTAACAAGTCCTGTTGGAGACTGAACCAGACCCTGTTAGAGACTGGGCACAGTAGTAGATCCTGGAAAAACAGAGCAGGCGACCTTTTTTTACACAATTCAAAAGTCAAAGTGTCTTCCTTCAGACTTCTCTCCGAAGCCATGCCTTCAAAGCACAGGAACGCACAATGCTTGTTCTTTTCTACCATGGTTGCTGAAACTGTCTCGTTGAATTTAGAAAACTAGCATAAGCTCTGGTTCGGGCGTCATCTTTTCCGTATCTTAAATCGTTGAAGACTCTGAGCACGTGTGTGATTAGTGCACCAAGAGGGGTATGCGCAGAGAGGAGAGGGAGGGGCCGATGGCAGTTTGATAGACGCATCACGATCCCATAGCGTTTAAAATGATTGGATGGCGTTTTTACAGGACTGTCCATTCCACAGGTGACTGACATTTTTCATTTTTGTGAAAAAGTATTTAATAAATTGGTTTCAGTCAGGGTGTGAAGAGGATTTTAAGTAATACAGTAAAAAATGCTCCAGAAAAAGATCTCCGACCTCCCCTACCTTTAACTATTATTATTATTCTTATCACTTGTGCCATGATACATTTATTCACATCAGCATTCATGAGGTGCTTTGCAGTGACCATTTATGGCTGAAAGTGTTTATTGTGATTTATTAAGGGAGCATTGCCTGCATGTCAAGTACGAGTCTTACACGCTGTTTTATTAATGAGGCCACGTATAGATCCAAGAGGTCCTGTTTAAAACTAGTCCTGGTAGAGACTAGACCAGGTCCAGTTAGACTTTGGGCCTGTTGTCATTAGACCAGGTCCTGTTATTGTCTTATTCCTGTTAAATCAAAATCAAACAGAAACCCCCAGATTTATGTAAATAAGCTTAGTGTTTTACATAACCTGTGATTTACTGTGATATTAATAATCTTGGTTGAGGTTGATGCTGATCATAAATAATGAAAGTTGTGCAGTGGAGTGTAGCTACCTGCAGAGTGTTGACATGGATGGGTGTCCCCCCAGTCCCATTCACTGTGTTGTTAGTTTTATCTGCGGGTTTCTTTCCTTCCTTTTCTTTCAGAGCTTTCTCTTTGCTCGCCATTTTGGATTTCTCCTCCGCAATCAGTTTTGGGCTGTTTAGCATCACCTACACAGAGAGACAGAGATGTATATCATATTAAACAGTTAGATAGTCATAAATGCTCCACAAAATGTATTTTAGAAAATCATATCCGTGTTCAGTTGTGTGTTTGGAAGAACTGACCTGCACCACAGCGTATTCCACTAGGGATGAAAATCCAAACAACAGACAGGCGATGAGCCAGATGTCGATTGCCTTCACGTAGGAAACCTTTGGTAGCTCGGAGGCCAGAAGCATACTCTCACTGGACAGAGAAAGCACTGACAAAATACCTAGAAACACACACATGTGAACATGTTCATGTGGCCAATGAGAATGTTTGTAAGTGCTTATACACAAAAGGTTTATTATTGACTTTGGGTTTTTTCTTTGAGATATGTTTTGTACTTCAATGGTGCCAGCAGGAGGCAGTGTGGTGCTTTGTTAGTCCATTCACCCTCTTTGCGTGCAGACCTTTATTGTTTCCTCATTCTGTACAGTGGAGCACCTGTACTTCAGCTGGTTTTAGGGCCAAGTTCAGAGATACAAGTCCAGGGTTTTTGGCTCCGGGTTATTATTCTTTGAGGTAGAAAATTTCATCTTGGAGACTGGCCAGAATTCATTCTGTCTTTATCTATTATAACCTTTGCACCCATTGTCAATAAAAAGAAGACTTGCTGGGTTGTCTGCTTCTATCGCCAGTGTCTCAGTCTACAACTAGAGGATCCTTATGGGATGTGGCTCAGGAGAGAGTCTTTTAGGAACATGCTCTGTTTCTGAACATTGTGAGTGCATTAATCATGGCTGACCGAGTGAGAAACAACCTCTCACTTGTCGCATACAAGCTACAGATAAATACTATTTACTACTCTTTATGAAGTAGAGAGTGCAGGACACAGGACGATTAAAGAGTTTGTAGTGTGTGAGTCTGTCACCTCTCAGTTGTACTATGCACTCTTTACGACTTGCTGACTTGCGTTGTGCAGAGTTAAATGCACAGCAATCAGATGCTTTTAAAGTCATATTATCTGAATTTAACTTTACTGAAACAGGAAGTAACTCTTGATTGGCAATGATTTTATTTTCATGAGATTTTCACAATTTAGTGACAGCACATAGTGGATACAGATGCAACATGCAATGCATCTTTAGCCTGATAATGATCCTGAGCATTTGGAGCCATACAGTGGCAGAGGGGATCTACATTATTTCTGTAATTATTTGAAAACTGTTGATTGAATATGAACTGATTCAAATACAGCATGTTGAATATGAATCTGTGCACTCACCCAGTGGCACCCTCGCAGCTGAAGCATCGGGGTTTATCCAGAACGATAACCAGGACAAAACCACAATCAGCAGAGTTGGAGCATAGACTCCCATCATATAGAAACCGACCTGACGACGCAGTGTGAAGATCACTTCAACACAGGTGTAGTATCCTGGAAACACACACAGGGAGAAATCAACACTCACGCCATGGAGAAATTTAAGCCATATGAGGCTACAGATGATTCAGTTTAATGAGAGCCCAGATATAACACAATCTGGAAGAGTAAACACACAGTTAAATAATTGGTACCAGTCAGGCCATTACAATTCAGTTATCAATGTACAAAACATTTAATTAGTGTGACTGTTACATTACATTTACATTTACTCATCTGTCAGATGCTTTTATTGAAAGTGACTTGCAGTGAGTGACTTCACCAAAGCGTCAGTGCAGTAGGAGACCTTGGTGTGCAGTAAGTGCTTCATCTATTTGATAAGTGAAGGAGATAGGGTGAAGGAGAACAGTGAAGGTTCATAGCAAGAGCCCTTTAGACGTGTTGACGTGTCCGAGGTGTAGGAGAGATGTTCCCTGAAAAGAAGAGTCCTCAGCCGATTCTCGAAGAAAGCGAAGGACATCTGATAGGCTTTGGTTGCTTGTTTAACCATCAGGGAACCACAAACTCAAATAGACTGTCTTGTGTGCAGGGATGGCATCAGCAGTGAACATTCCTTGGGGGAGGGATGATTTGCATTCAAGGCCATCGGTAGATAATGTAGGTCATTAGGCAGCGGTATGATGGCCAGAGTCCAGACCATCTGCAAGTGTTTCACTGCATGTGAAACACAGTGGGCTCTTCTGCCAGAGGCCTGGGAGCAGTAGAGCTGCTCCTTATACTTCACTCTTCTGGACAGTGATCTCAGATGTTGTTCCTGAAACCAGCTGGATCCACATTTTCAGTTTGGGGATCCAGGCCTGTGTTTTTCAGTTGCCACACAGAGCACTATTGCCTTCACCCTCCAGATCATTTCTAGCTCTTCTTTCAGCCCTTGATATCTCTCAAGCTTCTTGTCCTTCCTCTTCCTGATATCGAGACTACAACTCCTCTTCTTCTGTTTGTCCAACACCATTATTTCCGGTTTGTTAGGTCATGTCATTGTAGACTTTCTGCAGCCCTGCAGTGAGTCTGAGGGCGGACTGAGGAAGGTTATATACTGTATCCTGACCAGAAGGGACAGAAAAGGGCACTATGTAGATGGGAGATACGCCTTGAGATCAGTTTGATCACTGCCATTGTCCTATTTTCTCTCAGCAGCTCTGAGATCTGTCAGCCACCCATGGATGAGGCAGGCTAGAGGAAGCCAGTTTGATGGATATGGGACACAGAGTGGACATGAGCTCTAGTGTAGAGCAAAGATACTCTGGTATTATTTAATTCTGATGAGTAAACAGTGCTCGTAGAAGGTAGAGCTGGGGTACTGTAAGTACTGAGGAGAAGTGGGAGGGAGATGAGGTGGTGGTGAAATGAAACCAGAGATAGTGGGATGGAGGACAGGTCAGGCAGGCAAACAGTGAAGGAAATGAAACAGTATTGGCACAGAGGTGTGAGTGTGGGAATGAGGTCAAGTAGCTACTTTACCAGCTTTATGAGTTTCAGGGCTGGCGACATGTTTCAAGTCAAATGAGTCATCTTCATATCACCTAGGATGAGTAGTGGACAGCTGTGGTCAGGTATAGGAGACAAACATGTGTCTAGCTTGTCCACAGGATCATCTAGTTGTCCTGGTGGATGGTTGATGACAACTGCGGAGACTTTCACCGCAGGGATCATCGATTGGTTTGGAGGCAACAGTTGAGTGAATGCTTATTTGTTGATACCAGTCCCACCCCCTCAGCCGAACAGGCTGGAGGATGGAGAGAACAGCTGAGGCAGCAGTATTTTCAGTTTTCACGGTGTTAACCTCGCCTCATCATTCTTGTAAAGCTAATAGAGTCTGTCCTGTGAATGAGCCAAATGCTACAGTAAGCTATCAGAGGATGGAGACTGACTTCATACTGTATCTGCCATCCTCTGAGCCAGCACCAATCAAGACAGAGGGATTACAAAACACACTGATGAGCTGCATGTCTTTGAATTAATTAAACAAATGTCATTTTTAAAGCTGCACCATATTCACATTCATTAAGAGGTGACAGGTGCAGCTTTAATACTACATTTTAATCTCAGTCACATAACGGATCACATACTGCTAAGTAAGTCGTAGCAGTTTAAAAATCAGTATTATTGATGCTTTGTTGTAATTGCATATTGAGTAGCCTACTAACCTGTTCCTTGGTAGTACTTTGTGCAGTTTCCATATTTAATGTCCTCCTGTTTGATGTCAAACTGAGGCAGAGCGATCTCGTCCATCTGAACTGGGTCAGACTGCCACATAAATACCAGATCACTGGTGGTGTAGCCAACTACAACATAAAGAAGACCATTCATGTTTACAGATTGTCAGCATTGTATACTCATGTGGTTTCTGTTGTGTGTTTGTGTATTTTTTTTGGTTTGTTTGTTTGTTTGACTAAACAGCAACAGCAGGCCAGCTCTATAATCACAAATGTCACTGACTGACTGAGTGATAATGTTTCCGCCACTGGTCAGCAGTGTGCTGGGTAATTTCCCAGCAGGGAAGAGGTGGAGCGATTCCATTCATTGACGGATTTGGGAGACATAGGCTCAAAAAAAAAAAATCCAAGTAATATTTCAATGTCATGTGAGGGCAGCACCATTTTTAGTTTCTGCACGTCTGACGGTCTCCTTTTTCTCTCTGAAGTGGTCGGGGAGATGGGGTGGGGGCGGGGGGTGTCCACAGGGTAATCTATATAATAGCTCACTTGTGTTTCCGTACAGTAGCCTCCTAATGCAATCAGTAAAAATAGCCACATCATGAAAACCATGAAAGACAAACTATAATTTATTCATAGTGTGAATAGGGACGTATAATTTCACACATGAGTTCTGTGGGTGTGAAATGATTAACAATAGTCTGCACAGCACCACATGAAACTTGTTTATATAGCCATCTAGAGAGCAATTCTATTTTCTTTCTATTTTTATTACTTTATTTTTGTTTTTATACTATATAATTTTGTTCTAATTGATTATTTTGTATCAAGAAAATCAAGAATTATGGCCAACTCTACATGTCAGACAGCGAGTTTAAAGACATAAAGACTGGCCTCTGATAAAAAAAAAAATGCTGTTATATTCTGGAGTAGAAGTAAATAAAGACTGAACTGTTGTGGTTCCCAGACAGAGGGTGTGACCTGTGTGAGAGAGTAAATAAGAAATATTTTCTGTTTCTGTGTGCCCTTTTCAGCTTGTGAAGCAAGTGCCTTTTGGGCTTAGTGGCCTGGGTTCAAGTCCGACCTGAGGCTCTTTGGCTGCGTGCTGCTCTGTGCCCTTTAAATTGCCCCCAAAGGACAAACAGATTTTATTGAATGGAATTGGATTATATTGAGGCTCTGCTACTCAAACACATATTCTATGACTTACAGTAAGAAGAATAGTCCTTACCAAGGTGAGGACTAATGGGGATCCATAATAAAACTAAAAACTAAGCCTCCAGGGGACTCTCAATCAATACAATGACAAAGGAAAGACAGTGTTTAGTTACTGTCCATCATAAATTAACATGGAACAGGTAGTTGCTGTCCTCACTAACACCTGACGTCAGCTACCAGTGGTTCCTTAGGTGGTGTGTGTGTGTGTGTGTGTGTGTGTGTGTGTGTGTGTGTGTGTGTGTGTGTGTGTGTGTGTGTGTGTGTGTGTGTGTGTGTGTGTGTGTGTGTGTGTGTGTGTGTGTGTGTGTACTCACAGCTCTCCAGTTGCATCTTACACAGCTGTGTGTCCATTGGGAAGAGTGTAAGATCCAATGGACAAGACAGTGTCACCGACAGCCTAAAAACATGTAAGCACCCACCCACCCACACGCACGCAAAGGTCAGTCACTATGATTACAATCATCTCTCTCTGCACTAGAACTGTCAAGGGATACATCAAAATCAGATTTTGTGAAAAGCATTGTTGCTATTCTTAAAGCATTTGTTTTATTTTACATATACAGTATGTATTTGTATTCTACAAATCTGAGCTAATCTTACAAGCAGTCCACAAGCTATGTGTTAGCTGATATTCTTACAATGCCAACAACAACTAATTGGGGCAGGTAAAATGTTGATCTTGTGGCTGAGGCCACCGGTAAGAAGTTTATAGCGGCAGATGAAACAGCAATGTCACAAACACAACAGTTTTACTATAGGAGCAGGTCATGGGTGGTGTACCTCATGCTGATCAAGACGTCTCCATTCCTGAAGATGAAGAGCAGGATGTTGTCCTGCGTGACATCGTGGAAGTTTGCATTTTTCTCATTTGCAAAGAAAAGGTCTGGTTTCCACAAACACTGGAACATATTGGGGTCAACAGTCAATGCGTCGCTCTTGAAGTCAGTAGGAAGTCGTAGACGAGGGTCGTTCCACCTCTGACGCAGAAATATATTCACTCTGTAGTCCTGTGTAGACAGACTTTCTGTTAATCATTCTCATATGGTTGCTGCTAATATTTCTAATTTTGGTGCTAATATCACCTATAAGCTAGTGCTAATATTATGTTAAAGACCAATATAGTATCCATGTATAGATGCCCATGTGTAGTGTGATTATAAGCAGGCCTAGGTAGTACATCAATACTGTGAAAGAATCAAGTCCTCAGTGAACAGATAAATGCAGACTGTCTGTATTCATGAACTGAGCCTTAAAAACTGGCCACCAGGACTTCTGTAACTTTGTGATGTCACCATCCTAAATCCCACCATCCAAATTGTGGGATAGGTTTTTTCCCGATTGATTCACCAACCTGTTGTTTCTACATTGACATGGTTTTTGGTTCTTACGACCAAACTACCAATATATTTTAGAGATCATCTCTTCAAATTGAATGTATTTCAATTTTAATTAACATTACCAAGCTATATTTTGTGGTGTGTGTCTCTCACCATTGTGGTCTCCTGGATGGACCCAAAGCTGTTAATGAAGATGTTCACCCTGGACTCAACAGGGATACCTGAAAAAGACACACACATTAACAATACCCTGTTCCGGGCCACAACCACTCTGTCACTCGGGTCCTGTTTGGCTGTCATGGCTTTCCAAAAAGAAAATGTTGTCACCACCTGTCTCCATGGTTTGTTGTATTACCTTGAAAGTTTGGCCTTATTCTTGGGTCATAGCTGACCATCAGACGGTTCAGGATGTTGGAGGTGGAGTTAGCTGGAACCTGAGCCAAATCCTCTGGAGACAACTGGCTGTTGAATTTGACATTAATGGACACAGATGAAAATAATGAACAGATTTTTTCTTCTTTTTTTCAGTGTAAAAATATACAATACAAATTTACATACAAACATTGTAACAGGTATCCAACCACCAGACCTATGCCACTGAATCAGTGCTGGTCATTTCAGAGGATTAAACATTAATGGGTCACATTCTCTGTCTCCACCTCTTTATGTAAAGCTGCTAAATTACAAAGAACTTAACGGCAGACCATTGAAGAGAGTTTGTTCTCTGTTCCAACACAATCTTTCTGATCAAATGGCAAAACGAAAGAGGAGCACCATCCATCCACCTGAAAAGGCTGAGCATCCTGGCCAACATAGTGCACAAGGACATCATGTTGCTAACCTTTGACTAATGCAGCTGGGGGACATTATTTTACAGATGATCTGAAGGTGTTGCATAAAAGCCTTTACACATCCTAATATGATCTGCTTTCACTTTGTCCCCAAAGTGTAGCCTGATAGAGGTGTGGAGGATGTGAAGCGTGGCATTCACAGCGAGAGGCTGTGAGACATCAGTCTTTGTCCTGATTTGACATCTTCATTTTATCCTGACCTGTCACTTCTCTCTCTCTGTCTCTAAGGACAGAGGGCTTGTGTGCTGTACAGCACTGTGATGTAACAGAGACACTTTCTGGTGTGTGTTTCCATTAATCATAGGCGCAAGTGTATTTTGTGGGCTGACCATTGAGGATAGAGCGTCACATTAAAGAGGCCTGTTTGTGGTTCAGATATTAGCTACATTTTGTGAAATGTTATTTTCTGGCAACACAACACAGCCAAAAACACAATAATGTGCTCATTGTTCTAGAAAATTCAGCTTTTTGAAACATTTAAAACATGTCATGACGTCAATGAGTTCATGAGCTCATTCTGGATATCACTGATTTTAGATTAAACAATCTTTTAATCAGATCTACAAGAGTTTTTTCCCTGAAATAATTTTGTGTTCTTTCATAACAGCTAGCATTTTCTCTGATCTGGTAAAGGTGGACCTGTGTTGTGACGTATTATAGACAGCGGCTCTCTCAGTGTCAGCTGCTGAGGCTAACTCACGCATGTTACACACATGTTCACATCTATGTGTATGTGCAGTGAACTGACTTGTGTGATGAGTATTGTATTGAACTTGCTGCACTCCTGAACTCCTGTGGTCAACATGTAATACATCCTCCATCATGTTGGATGAAGGCAATCCAGACGTCCTTAATTATACTTTATTGGTTCGTTTTAATAGGATAGACAGCACAGCTCCTGAAGTCGAATCCAAAGCATCACAGACTTAATAATTGATAAAAACATGCGCAGCATAATAACTACATCCACATTCGCAGCTTCAGCCAGGCAGAGCAGCTGCAGCTGTGCTTCCAGCCAGTGGCTGTTTTTTGGTCAGAGCCTGGCCTTTTTTAGTCATGTGCCATAGATGTGTTATGGACAGGGTCACATCTCGCCTCTCTGCTGCATTTGCACAGCAGTGTTGAGAGAGGCGCCTCTATGTAGTAGGTTACAGACGATTAATTACCCTGTGAGAAATGTAATAAGTAATGTAACTGACAAACCGATGTGCTGACAACAAGTGGCAGCAGGTGCCTGCAGCAAGTTGTTTTCTTTCATGTCTACCAGATATGGAGCTCCCATCCAATACTGCTGAGCTGGAGAAGGTGTATTTTGGATGCAGAGTCGGGGTGAAGCTACAGGCTACAAGATGGAAATAGAAGTCACCAGACCCCCTACAGTTAAACTACAAGGAACATATGGAGTGGATGATGCCATCCTTTAATGCTCCACTGCGCCCCTTCTTACTTAACACCATCCATTCCCCCATTCTTCAAGACGTGCTCAAAGGGATGGAGGTGGATCCATGATTCTCATCCTGGATGGTGGATTACCTGACAAGACAACTTCAGTATGTCAGGCTGGGTAACTGTGTCTCAGGAACAGTTATGCTCCTGTTCACTATATGTGTATGTTGGACTTTAAACACATCCAGAAGTACTTGGATGTCACAGCTATTGAGACATGTAAAAGAGGAATACAAGGATCTAACAATAGCCTGCAGCGAACTACTGAAGATCAAGGAGGTGGTCATTGACTTTTGAACATTATTGAGGTGGTGCACGCTTATTAATACCCAAATGTGAACCTGGACATGTGTGCTAATGAACACAGATGCCATGTCACACGAAGCAGCAGAAACCATTGAAGTAAATGAAGAAAATAAATGAAAAACAGAGCAAAAAGCATCAGTGGGTAAAGGTTCAATTTAACATGAGAAGAAACCTGGAAGCAGATAATGGAACAGAAGAAAGACATTTGTTGGGCATTTATAAATGATGTGGTAAATATGGGGAGTTATTTGCTGTTTTTTCTTTTTTTTTTCTTCCTGGGGTTGATGTCTGAAGCTGATGTAACTTCAGTGTCATATTGTGCACAACGAACGAGGTAATTCCTGGATAATGTGGCAATGTGGTGTAACAGAGTAAGGACAAACAATGAGGCTTCTGCAGAAAGCAATGAGAGGAGGAGAGAGAGATGTTTACTCACGATGGACAGACAACTTTCTTCCCTTTCTTGGTGGATTTTCCCTCTTTGCTTGTGGTCGTTTGACAACAACACAGCAGCAACAGCAGCAAGATCACTGGCCTCAGTCCAGCAGCCATGATGTCTGGAACGGAGACAAACACTTAGCTCGACACAAAGGTCTATAATAACCTGAATAAAGTTAGAAACTTTGAAATCAACCAAGCATTAGCATCCTCCAGTGTTGGCTTTTTGTAGCAGGAGTGATTTTGACTGCCCTGGAGAGCTTACGTAACTACATAATTATGCCCATCTAGTCAGAGCCAACCAACTGATGAGTTTAATGACTGAACCTCTTCCAGTTGAACCAGTCTGTCTGTCTGATGATAGTCTGGTACACGAAAGTCGAATTAATGAATAATATATACGGGTTGTTCCTGATTTACAGTGACTTCTCTGTCCCTTCATTTTTACTTACTCATATTTTCTCCATAATGAGTCACATATTCATAACAAATGGCTTAAATTATATGTCTGGGTCTGTATCATTTAAACAGAGATATTATTAGAGACATCATATAATGATCATTAAAAAATACTATTATGCATCTTACATTGATATATTATGAGGGGATAATTATGAGGTCCTCAGTGCTAAGTAATAAACTGCCACAACGTTGTTTATATTCACAGAGGGTCAACAATGATTGTAAATAATAGTAATTATTTTAGGTCCACTGATGACGACACAGAAGCCTCGATCCACTTCATCAGGACAGTCCTGTTCTGCCCTACAGTCATACTGCCATCTACACATGCTACCGTATTATTATACACACCTATCCACACTTGTCACCTGTTACTTCATTATCTACACCTGTCCGCCATCATCTACCTGACTCATTTGCCGACTGCATCCTTTCTTGTTGTTGCCAGCCAAAGGCATTCAGATACTGTTGCCAAATTTAGCTTAGCTATGATATTTCCTAGACCTAACAGCAGAACAGGCTACCATTGTCGTGATATTAGGGTAAAATATTTTTGCCATCCTCATTCAGACACAGATGGCCTGAACCATGTGACACACTGTAGAGCAGAGATATATCCCAAGGCTGGACTTTTTTTTGTTGTTGTCATTACCTCTGTAACATTTCATGCCATCTAAACTTGGTATAAAGATTTCTACTTTCTAAAAGGAACCCAAAAGTTGTGGCTTCACTGCCACAATTTACACCGTTGATTTGATTTAGTGTGTGTGCAGCTCTACAGTCACAGAAGGAGGAGCACCTTTAGTACTCCAGCCTGCACCTGTCACTGTCTCCTCCTGGTAGCGTCTTAACATTTGTACGACAGTAAATAAACAATATGACTACATGTACATCCATATTGTATATTCTAAGCAATCCTGTGAATTATACAGTGCTACAGTAGGATTTACAGAACACCTGCCCACTCTGTCTCTGTGTAGCCTATTAGCACAGTTAGCCTCCAGGGGCTTAATTTTGCATATGCAGAATCATAGTGAGAGAAACTACAGGGGAAAAGGAGATGGAAAGTAGCAGAGGGGGGTAAAGTGTGTGGGGTGGGGGGGCGGGGGGGTACTGCGGCGTTGGACTACACTGTCGAGATACAATGACACAGCTCGCTGAAGCTCACACACACACGCACACACTCTCTCTCTCTCACACACACACACTCGCACGCAGAAATCACTCTCCATCTGACAGCAGGACAACTGTAACAACTGCTGATATATTACACACACGCACACACACACACACACACGCACACACGCGTACAAAGCAGGTCTTTAATCACACACATGCAGGCAAGGACAGGACAGCAGCAGAACCTCCGGCTTATAACATTGTCCTCTAGTTTGCAATAACATGGTCTCAGACTCTCTGTTCTCCCCTCTCTCCCTCATTTGCACACACACACACACACACACACACACACACACACACACACATGCTCTATGCAATGACTGCAACTGCTGAAAACAGTAGGAGGCAGAGACATTGCATATTTCATTCAGTCTTACCTACCTCTGGTGGGTTGGGATATCAGTTCAGCTGCATTACAGGGATTCAGTGGTTAGTCACTAAGATGCTGTTCTGGCTACAGCCGGACTGTATGTCCTCTCTCTCTCTCTCTCTCTCTCTCTCTCTCTCTCTCTCTCTCTCTCTCTCTCTCTCTCTCTCTCTCTCTCTCTGCTGTACGTTGCCGTGCCGTGCTGTCCTGTGTGTGTGTTCCTTTATCTGCACTCCTCTTGCGTCCTATTCTGAGCTCCTCTCTGCCTGGGGGGAAAGTAGCACAGTAATGTCATTGACTCACTGCCTCCTAACACAAGTAATGAAATTTCTACTTTATTTAACAGGTTAGTAAAAGGTGCTATAGCACAAAGGAATCGCCCTGCTTCCCAAAACCAAAGATGGAGAGCAATCTTAGAGAAATTAAAGGAGGAAGTGATGCTGGAGAAATGCTGTATGAACTCAGCAACAAGACAAATACACTCCTGTCTTCAGTGCTTCCTCAGAAACTCCACCTGCATAATATATCATCCAAGTTGTCATAAGAACAGTCATCCAAAACAAAGAGTGAAAACAGCAGAGATGGATTGTGGATAAATAAGATAATTGTGGATGTGTATACATTTTTCACATTGTATAATGAAAAAGCAAGGCAAGTTTATTTGTAGAGCCCTTTTTTTATTTGTATTTTACAAAGCATGGTATCTCATCAACATCCTCTGCCCATTGACCCTCACATCATCTGAGGAAAAACTCCCAAGAAAACTCTTAACCGGGGGGAAAAAAACAGGATAAACCTCAGGGTGAACAACAGTAGAAATGTCAGTGTATGAAGTTTTGCCTACTCGCACTGTTCTACATGTGCTACTGCAAATGTACACTGACATTTTTTGTGAGCTCACTCTTCATTAGCCGATGCTGCTGAACTCTGTTAATGCTGAGCATGTGGATTGTCACGTTGATAAACGATGTCCAGTTGAGTTGTGACTCAACTCAAACGACCCTATTCTCACTTGATTTATTACCTCAATAAATGTTTTCTCAATAAGTTTGTGGTCTTAGTTCAAAGTCTTCTTCAAAACAAAACAATTTTTCAAATTTTGGGAAAGGGAATATCCACTGATTTGAACTGCACATCTTCATACATTGTGACAGTAGCATGAACAGCATTTAGCAGCATTGAAGTCAACATCGGTATATACTTGCAATATAGCATAAGTAGGAGAATGAAACTAGCCAATACCCCGTAAAATGGCTTTTTTCATCACACAACGTGAAAAATTACAACTACACTTGGACCAGAGAGGTGGTCGATTGTTTAAAATTACAGCCACAGAATAGAGGGTTCTAGCTAAATTACGTAACAAGGAAGATGATGTCAGCACATAGCTTTAAAAAGCAAATAATAGCAAAAAATTTGTGAATAAATCCTCAGTGTTTTTACAGAACTACTAAACAAAACACATGAGGTCATTGCTGCGACTTACGAGAGGGAAAAAACCACAGGCAGTGGTTTTACAAATGTCGATATGGCACTAATTATGACCTTGCCTGGGAACAATGACAGCACGGAGCATACTTTTTCAAAGCTGGGACTAGTTAAAAATAGACTGAGCTGCACTATGGGCCAAAACAGACTGAATCACCTGTCTCTGATGTCCATTCAAAGTGACATATGCACAGCATGGGTTTGATCATCTGTCCCATTAAGGACTTTTCTGTCCTCTGTAGAGGAGAAAATTGTGTATCTAATATTGTGCTACTGTTGCATTACTGTTGTTTATATTCTCTGCTGTTGTTATGACTTGCTTTAATCAGGTGTTGGACAGTGCTTCAGTTTATGTCTCATTGTTAAAACAGAATGCAGGATATGAGGCCAAACCTAGGTAGTGCAGCACATTTAGTCAATGGCAGGTTATTTTTTGAGTAAGGGTGTTGCACTAAATCCCATAAAGGATTTCTTTAGTGAAGGAAAATGGTGAGATTTTACAGAATAAAATGTTTCTGTTTGATTGGCGACTATTGAGTTACCTCTAAAACTTGAATTGATATTTCATAATTTTTGGGAAGCTGGTAACAATTGTGTGGTTTGGATGGGATCACACAGTGTTGCACAGATGGTCGGAGCTTTTAAAACTGGTGTGTGAACCTGACATGTCGCTGATCTTGTGGACATCTAACACCTAAAACCATAGAGCACATTTACTGACTGCAAGTCAAATTTGTAATGTAAATGTAAGTCATCATCATTAAGCATGTCTACTGGATTCCCCCACTCTGCTTGGGATTTGTTCATCCATCCATCCACTATGCTGCTCATCCTTGCAGGTTCATGGGGGGACTGGAACCAATCTCAGCTGTAGGGGAGATGGGATGGGGGAGGGATATAGCCTGGTCACCAGTGTATGGGCTGTGGCACTTCGTCTTCATTTATCCCCCAAAACTCACCACTTTGCAGTTCAGATATACTCAGAGGTACCTTTTAGTTTTGTGTCTCACTTTGGTCACTAAGAATATAGATTTGATGTTCCTCAGTTTTTATTGTTAAAACAAAAAAAAGAGAACATGAGAACAGAATAAATGGTTTAATTTGTGTATCTGTAAATTCACCTTTACTTCTTGAAAACTGAAAAATTAAGAAAGGTAGTAAGGTGAAAGCAAAGGCAAAGGCAAAAAAATAAAAAGTAAAAAATAAAAAATAGCTCATAGGTTAGAATGACCACTCTGTGTACTCTGTAAAGTTTGCTTCTTTGCATTAAGACAAAAAAATAATAAAATATTACAATTGATCAGAAGTTTGTGAGGCATGAATTAAAAGACTAATTAATGTAAACAACACATTCTGAGGTCCTTTCCAGATAGTGTTATCTAAAGCGACCAGCAGAGGTCCTCACTGTTCCCACGTTGTTGTTCCCTTCATATTCTGCTATGTGATGAAGCTAAAGCAAAAGAAACCATCACACT